>NC_089861.1:27827500-28139166 GCF_036373705.1 Amia ocellicauda | reverse complement strand
TCGGCAGGGGTGAACTCTATTCCCCTGCCAGAGGTGGGGGCCAAACTGGACCACAGGCACCTTGAAAAGGTCCTCACCAGGATCCGAGACTCGTTCGACCTAGACAATGCTTCCCTCCAGAGACTGGCCAGACGCATGGACCAGCCTGTTGAGGAGCTCAAATCTGTGCTGGCTTCGGAGATCTCCATGGATATCAACAAGAACCTGGTAATTGGACTGCTGGCCAAGGCTAAAGGGCAAGAGTCCCTGGCTAGTAAGATGTTGGAAGCCAGTCCAGTGAGATACTTGAAGAAATCGAGCCAATCAATGGCCACCACCTACTTCATGCTTCACTCAGCGATGGATGAGTTGGAGGAGGATGCCAAGAGAGTCCTGGAGAAAGCCTCACATGGGAAAGAGAACAGGGCAAGATAAAAATACAGATTAACCAAGGGTAAAAATGAAATGAAATAATTAAAAATAAGCGTATTTGAGAAAGTGCTGGAGTTCAGTGCTGGATGTAGTGGTTTTGGCTAAATTCCAAATCAGGGGGAAAAATAACTGGGGATTCCAAATATAAAACCTAACAAAAAGAGGCTCCTTGCTCCCTCAGAGCCTAATGACATCCTAGAAGATCAGCTGTCTTAATAACCATAGCTGTCCACTCTCACATATCTCAGGGGAGGCTCTCGTATTTTGACAAGTTCCGTGAATATAATTTCTCTCAGATTTCTCTAATATTACAAATAAATTATATTTATGTTCAAACTTCAGCACATTTACCGTAGAGAAGGTCAGATCTTTTGACCCTGTGGGTAACACAGCCGAAGCGTTGTCCAGGGTGAAAGGGCAATAAACCTAAACCTGATTACCTACCTTTCACCCAACACCTCCCTCTGCTTTAAGACTGCTATTTTCATCTCTTTGTTGACAGCTATGAAGAACACATGAAGTCCCACCAAAGAAGCTTTCTTCCATCCAACCAAAGAGAGAGATCTTCATTCCATTGCTTACCAACTAGAGGAAGCACTCAAAATGTGCATAGCATCAAGTCAGGGGTACCCAAACCTGGTCCTGGAGAACCAACAGTTATCTGTCTCAGTCATTTGAATCCCCTCAGCTGGAATCATATGGTTAAAATAAAAAAATATGTAAATTAAAATCTGACTTACAAAATAACGTGTTGACTGATGTTTATACAAAATGTTACTTTTGTGTGCACTGGGCATGGATGAGGCAGAGGTCATATCCAGGTGTAATAACAAAAAGACTTCATATGAAACAATATCTTCATCAAATATCTTCATTAATATAATAGAAGATAGGCATCAATCTGTAAGGTTCTTTTCCACTGAGAAAAAATGAAGGTGGTAACTGTAAATTACATGCACTAAATTACACCAAATTTCCAATCCTCCATTGCAACACCCCTACTGACCCACCATAACCACAATATTAGTCATATATAAGTCTATGCAGGGTATCTAACTATAAACTGTTAAGCAAAAAGACTCAGCCTTCCCCTCCCTAATTTAGTATTTTTTTATTTATAGTGCTGTTCAATCAATCAATCAATCAATTGTAATTTGGTATAGCACCCTTCACAAAGTTGCCACAGAGGGCTTCACAGATTAAAACAACAATACAAGGCCTAAAAGACACAAGACTGCTGCACTGCTGTTTCCCTTCCAAGCATGTGCTGCCTCAAACAGCACAGAGAAAACCACAGTCATAGTGAAAGTGAAAGTAAGCTGCACTGCCTTTGGAGTCAGCTGACCGCTCAGGTGGAAGACACCAGGACAAAGCTCTCAGCTAAATTTGCATTGCTGGATATCCTTTTTGGACTTAAGTGGCAAAAGCCTGAGCACATTGCATCTGCCTATCAAATGAAGAAAGCCTGCATTACAAAGGCCGAGAAGGAGATGTCTGCAGAGGTAAGCAAAGGGATCACACACATGTTTATCTCAGACTCAAAATGTAGATAAAAAAATAAAAGCTAGTGTCAGCAACTTGTCTAAACGCTAAACTAACAGAACCGATTCTGTACATATTTCTGATTCTGCTTTTTGTAGTGGATCCACTGCAACCTTCATAGTCTGCACTGGAATGTAGACCGGGTCAGAATAGAGGCAATGCAGCTTTTTTAGATCTGCAGGAATAGGGTCAAGCAGCTTCTCATTCAATAACCATCAAAACATATCATTCCTTCATTCTGAAGCCCTGATGCAAATTTACCCTGATATTTACTTTTAATGTGTTTTTCCTAAGGTTGTCCCATATTTCTTTTCCAGTGTTTTCCTATTTAGTAGAGCACAGTGAAGGTGTGTTAAAACCATAGGAATCTACTGCAACACTAGGGCACAACCTTTATGAAATCATATGGAATACTAAAAATGTCTGCAACATTTCCAAGGGAAAACTGTCAAAAAGTTGTGCTCAGACACACTGTTATACAAATGTAACAATGGCGACTGTTTCTGTTTCTGTTACAAATATGGAGTCCAAAGTACAACCTACAGTACAGGTGGCAAAAATTGTGAAATGAAACTAAGCAAGTAAGAACAGACACAAATCCTGTTTGTGTAGTGATTGGACCAACATCTACATTTTTCAGTATTAAATTCAATATATCTTTAAGACAAAACCACAATGTCAAATCGACAGGTCTGTTAGGGGGCACTGCTAGGTTTGAGGAGCAATAGGAAATAGAAATATCAGTAATCCTGTTTGCCTTCTGGGCTAACACCAACTATTGCAAAGTATACAATCGATCAACGCCTACCTGTGTTTGTTCTGGAGTTCCCTCAATCTTAAGTCGCTAGTTCTTAGTCCAACCCTTAATATAATAATCATAATACAAAATTTAACCAGAGACTTTTAATTACATTAATGTTACATTACATTAGAATATATGATTATACATTATGAATACATTATTATACATTATGAATAGGAGACACATTGGAAATTTGTAATATGAGAATCCTTTCACTTTTGGGACTTTAGGGAATGGATGCCAAGCTGCCTTCAAAGACCTTGGACAACCGTTTGGAGATCATGGAGAAGCTCTCCCAGCTCTTTTTTAGTGAGGACTTTTGCGATGTCCAGTTGGTCATCAATGGGAAGATCTTCCTAAATGCCCATCGAGTCATTCTGGCCCTGGGCAGCGATGTCTTCAAGAACATGTTCTCCAATGGTGCTTGGCAGGAGAGCAAGCAGAACACCATCCAGCTTACAGAAGATGAGTTTTGCGAGGATCATTTTGAAGACTTCCTGCGCTACTTCTACACAGGAACAATCACCATTGATGCAGATAGCTTCTTCCCCCTTTATGTGCTATCGGACAAGTATGATGTGCCAGAGGTGAAGGAGAGCTGTCAGAATTTTGCCATGGACAATGTGACCCGAGGACCTCTCAACCGGGCCATCATCTGGTGGAAACATGCAGCCTACATGAATTTCAAGGAGCTGGAGGAGGCCTGCAGCAAATTTGTGGCCTTAAACATGATGTCCGTGACCAAGTCTCCTGACTGGTTGGGCTTGGAGCCAGACCATCTCTGCTCCCTCTTGGACAGGCCGGACCTGGTGGTGGAGAGTGAGTTTGAGCTGTTCCGGGCCTTGAAGAGGTGGCTGTCAAGACACAAGAGCCACACTGAGAAAATCCTAAAACTTGTCCGCTTTCCATTAATGTCGCCAGAGGACATATATGACCCGAGCTTCCCGGACTCTCTCCCAGCAGAGATGAAGGAGGCTTTCTCATCCAACAGTGTGTTGATCTATCAGGTCAACTCTCTTCCCATCGAGACCATTGGCCTGTTTCATGACGTCCAGTCACCAGCATTCACAATGAGACTCTACACATCCCAGACTTTTGGCTGTTCTCGCACAATGAATGACCCCAATTGCTCATCCGGGGAGTCCGTGGAGTTCTTCACCACCCTATTTAAGGCCATAGTATCATGGAGTGTTACAACCCAGCAAAACCATTACAGGGGGCACTCAACTGGCACTACTCAACTGACATGGACGTGCAGAGTGAAGGAGTGCAACCTGACAGAGAGCAGCCACAGCCATCAGCTGAGTGTGCTACTACACAAGTGGGTCGGTGACAAGTGGCTTGCCTGCCGCTGCAAGACATTCAACATTCCACATGGACAAGACATGGGGATCGGGAACCTGCTCACCGAGATGGAAAGGAAGGAGTACTTGCACAAAAACACAATCTATGTCCATTTCATTGGGAAAACACAATGGAAGAGACCATAGAGCAGTGACTATCAACTCAGGTCCTACAGTTACAGAGTTTCATTCCAGCCAAACATGAAATTACATATTAGACCCAAATATTGGCTTTAGTATAGAAGATGAAGACTGTTTGTAGTCACCGATTGATGACACCTAGAGAAGCTGCTTATCCAGAGATGGAGACCATCCTTAGAGAATGAGGAGATGTCTTTAGAGTAGAAACAAACCCAGCAAATATCAACTTTCTTAGCTGTATTATACAAAACAGAAAATATTACAATGCCTTATACAGTTTAAGAAGAGAAAATCTTCACACTATGAAACTATTATTTTTCAGTTCTCTGCATCTCTCAGGCCTACAGCTAGTAGGGCTGAACTCTTGCTACTGTACCACAAGGCCAAACTACAATAAAGCACAAAGACTCATTGAATGCAGCAGTGTGGAGTATGGTTTTGGGCTCTGGACGGTTGTGGGTTCAGTCCCAGGTGGTGGACACGTCTGTTGTTCCCTTGAGCAAGGTACTGCACCTTAATTACTCCAATGAAAACCTAGCTGTTTAAATTGGTAATTGAATGTAAAAATAATGTTACAATTGTAAGGGTCTCAAACATAAACTGAGCATGCTAGATAGCAATGGAATCTTGGAGAGGACTGACGGTAATGCTGACAAAACACACAACAGATTCAGCCCCCTTTCAGTATAGAAATTGACAGAATATAAGAGCACAGACAGGATGTGAAAACCACACTTGGCTTTCATTAGGGAAACTTAGCAACTGCTATCAAAAGTTGTGAGCTGCTGTTCCTGAACACAAGGACTTGAGGTATGTACAGTTTCTTTAAACCCTGCAAACTAATTTTAAACACACTACTGGGACAAACCAAGGGTAATGTGAAATACAAATCAGAGCCTTAAAATGTATTTACAGCCTATTTTACCACAATGATTTCAATTTCCTCATATGTTTATCATATATGCCTGCCATAAATAACTGCAAATGTTATGATATATACTATCCACATCTACTGTGATGGAGCATGTGTATATTCTTCTCAAATATGTGGAAAATAAAATAATTACTTATTAATTGTTAAATTGCTGGTTAGGTACTGCTATTGTTTACTGCTTTGCTGTTGTACCAGTTACATTAAAACATCTACTGACAAAATTACTCTTTCTGTTAGATATGTAATTAAATCATTTTTTAATCAAATACACTAATTGATTTGTATTGTATGGAGCATTATTCTCAAATGCAGATGCTTTTAATAGAATTCTGCTACAAGTTTCACTCTTTTCCTTGCACAATGATATTCATCATTGGAAATGTTTTGCAGAAATGTTATTGTCACAAACATGCGCAACTTTTTCCACCAAATGTCCTACAGAATGACACGTTTAAGATAAAGCTATAACCAAAGTTAACACCTACAGAATCTCACCCAGGGGGTACACTTAAAAAAACACCCACCACAACTTCCTGTTATGATTGAAACAGAAGTAAAAGGAATACAATTCACTTTTACTCTTAACATGATGAGTTATTAATTAAAATCTGCTTTGTCTATGTCAATTTACTTATACGATTCAAACATCAATAGAAAGATGTATGACAGATCAAGTGACTGAAAGATAAATTCTTGAACATAAAGAAAGAAGATAAATACACAAAAAGATGGTTGAATCACTAAAAGGATATTTGATTCAGGGACAGATGAAAAGACAGACAGAAAAATACCCTTCTGAATCAAACTGGTCTTCTTGTCATAAGGTTTGATTCATGTAATTTAGCTTTTCTTTTACACATTAAGATCTCAAATTGACATGGTTAACATAAAACTAAGATGCTTTCAAGATATAAGAAATATGTGGTGCAATGTGCATTCTTAAACCTTTTTAGTTTTACTTATTGTATTCAAAGGGTTAATATGCAAAATCTATTACTTTCACATTTACACCTTTAAACAGCAAGTTGAATGGTTGTGAAAAATAGAGCTGTGTATTTATCTGCAGCTGTTTAGGTAATTTAGGCACATTTTGAGTTTTCTTTCAGTAGTCTGCAGTCAGGCAATGGGTTTTGCAGAACAATATTTGAAACTTCCCACTCACTTTTGGAACTGCCAAAACTGAACTGCATTGCTTTCAGATTTAAGTGACACATCATATATGAATAGCTTATACACAGTTTCATTAATATTTTCCACTATTTCTATAATCCAGTGAATTCATTGATTGGAATCTAATTACTGGAAAAGTCACAATTACAAGTTTCAAGAGATTTTATGTCATTCAGAAGTTACTGATTTAGGTTGGAAAAATCAGTTGGAATCTGCTCCTTCACTTAAAGCATTTTTGATTTGCCTGCACCTCACTGACACCTGAGCTTCAGCAGACTGAACTGCAGAACCTGAGAGCCACACAATCAGACCAGACTGTCGACTGCTGAATGATGACAATAGCAAGAGCTTATGAAATGACTGTGATACAAAACAAAATACTGAAGTGATGTATTCTAAAATATTTATTTCCAGATTTTAAGAACAAGAAGAAGGAAACCTAAAAACTAAGGGCTGATGGGGCCAACATGAATTAAAACATCTTGCTTTAGAGCAAATCTAAAACTAGTTAACAAGATTACTTTTAATTGTAGCTAACCAAATACATAAGAATACATAATAAAGTTTACAAATGAGAGGAGGCCATTCGACCCGTCGTGCTCGTTTGGTGTCCATTAATATCTGAGTGATCCAAGGATCCTATCCAGTCTATTTTTAAATGTTCCCAAACTTTCAGCTTCTACCACATCGTTGGGTAGTTTATTCCAGAGTGTGACGACTCTCTGTGTAAAGAAGTGTCTCCTGTTTTCCGTTTTGAATGCCTTGAAGCCCAATTTCCATTTGTGTCCCCGGGTGCGTGTGTCCCTGCTGATCTGGAAAAGCTCCTCTGGTTTGATGTGGTCGATGTCTTTCATGATTTTGAAGACTTGGATCAAGTCCCCACGTAGTCTCCTCTGTTCCAGGGTGAAAAGGTTCAGTTCCTCAGTCTCTCAGTAGGACGTTCCCTTCAGACCTGGAATAAGTCTGGTTGCTCTCCTCTGAACTGCCTCTAGAGCAGCGATATCTTTCTTAAAGTCTGGAGCCCAGAACTGTACACAGTATCCAGATGAGCTCTAACAAATGATTTAGGTTGGAAAAAATTATAAACCAGGATTTATTCATTTTAGATTAAGATACTAAACTGAGATTTAAGATTAACTGTCAATTATTGCACTTGCATAACATTTCAACATGATATTATTTGATATGATATTATAGCATATTTTATGATAGTTTTAACTACATGGATATCTCTTTGCTCCTCAAGTTAATACTGTAGTGGGAAAATGTACTGTTATTTGCTTTATATCCTTTATCTTATTAATTGTTTCAGTTTTGTCTATGAAGCAATCATTTGTTTGTATTTGCTACTTTAATTAATCTACAAAAAACATGCTACCCTGTCTCCACCTTAAGGTTAATCATTTCTTGAAATGTATACAGCCATTATCTTATGAATACTTGGCCAACTGCTGCCTGAGAGGACACTTTAACTAACCAACCAGTCTTTTGTATTTTCAATCTCTTGGAGACTTAATCAACGACTGTATTATTATGCATGTGGCAAACTGAAAACCTGTACAACTGGATTTTAATTAGACCACTTCCAACAGAAACAATTGTAGCATAAATCGGGCAAACATGCTGGCAGAGAGAATCCGGGAATCGGTGGTCAGGGTACAAGTGGAAATCATAAACAGGGAACAATTAGAATTGCAACTGGAAAGAAGACCAAACTTAACAGTGATAGGGAGTCACAGGGGGGGTTATATGTGGAGCACAGGGCAGTGAAGGAGAGAGCTGAGGATGAATGGAGCAAGTGCACATATATATATATATATATATATATATATATATATATATATATATATATATATATATATATTGTTTTGGTTGTCTTTCTGATATAGGTTAGAGATATTGCTAGCAGAGATTATCCACCTTCTTTTATCACAACAAACCAGATTTCTGAGGCGAGAGTCGATAAAATAAGAAATTAGGTAAAATATAACAGTTATAATCTAATCAAATAAAAATTGACAAATGGAACAGATACACACATTGAAGCACTTGTTACTGGATAATTCATTGTAATTATATATATATATATATATATATATATTCCTTGATTTAGTTACTGAGTTACTGGCTAATCCCTGTCGGTACTGGCACTGTTTGTTTTTTTTAAAGACAATGCAAACAAAATAAATTCTCTCTCTCTCTCCACATTAATGGCTTTCCCTTATTATTCACTTAGTGCTGATTGTCATGAGCAATACTAACTTGTGCTCAATGTGAGAAAATACTAATAAAACATGCTCAAATCTGAAAAAGGGAACAGTGCTATAGTTATTCACACAAAATAAGACAATAGTGTGGAAAAAATAAATATTGAATGAAAACAATATTAAAACTAATACGCAAATTAAATAAAATCTATTTAATTAAATAATCAATGAGAACCAAACCAAATTTAGCGTCAAACCACCCTTATCTACACATTAAAAGCATGCATTTCCTGTCGAAGTCTACACCAAAGTCAAAGATGATTTTAATTCAGTGCAAAATGGTTTTCAAGGTTGCTCATCAATAGGAAGGACCAGACCTGTACTGCCTGGTGAAGACACTTCTTTGCCAAAATATTTTTTTTCTTTACACAACACTTTACAAAATAAGTGCATATATGAATGTGTTGCCTTCTTTTTGCCTTTTCTTTGGTCCTGTGGCTGGCACGTACACGTTCTCATGGAATGTGTGCTGACATAACATCTGCTTCTTTTCACATAGATTTTTTTTGTATTCCCTACTCTAACTAATCCAGCAGCTTTGGGAACAATGGAAAAGGTGGTGTATCTCCTTGCCCTGATGCACTACCGAGGTAAGCATTATTCATTAGTACCGCATCACTCTGGATCAGGCATTCTTTACAGACCAACCTATCAGTGTGTCATTCATGTGTTCATTCCCCAGTTGTCCTGCCTCTCGAAGTGGTCCAGCCAGACTTCCTGTCTGCACAGGAAGGGGACACTGCTGTGCTCCCCTGCTCCGTTTCCCCTGGCAACATGACAACGGAATGCATGATTCCGCAGTGGTTTTTCGGGCTCAGGACCAACAGGACCGCCAACGTCTACCCTGAAAACACTCTCTCCTCCCATGATTACAAGGGGAGGGTCTTCCTGCACCCCCCTGACAACAATGTCACCCTCTCCCTGGCCATCCAACGGCTCACAGTGGGAGACCATCACACCTTTTACTGTGCCCTGTCCTGTCTGCTCAACCACAACTACTACAGACTCACCGGGAATGGCACTCTACTGTTTGTGCACGGTAATGTGGGAGAGGATTGATTGCAATTTTGGTCTAAAATAGAATCTGTTCTAAACTGATTTGGGCCCAAATGCCTTAGCAGTGCTCTTCAGACACTATTAGGATTCCTGTCACCTGTGTGTCATCAAGCTGAACCCTTCTGATCACTCCTCTGCCAATCACCCTCCCTTGCACTCAATTCAGATTCACCTGTTAATCTTCTGAACCACTTCAGAACCGTGACCTTCACAGAGTGCAGAAGATCAGCAAGAGGTGAGTTGATAGGACTGAAGTGGGGGAGCAGTGATAAGCAGGTTTCACCTTGACACAGCAGTGAGTACAGTCTGAAAAGCATTTGCAGAACAATGTAAATGCCTTTGACCCCACATTTGGTTCTTACTGGGAAAAAAATGTTTTGCTGAAAAGCGCTTCCACAGTTACTACTAACACAGGAAGCACTACCATGTGACTTCTACACTGTCGGACCTGAAACATTACCTGGACAAAAATCTGAGCATAACATTCATCCACCAAGTTATGTTGTTCCAGCAACAGCAAACACACAGCAAAATCAGGTTATGCAAAATGTGACTTATGTACTGAGGTCCATAGCTGTGGGTACTGATTACTGGTTAATCATTTAACTAGTCCTTAAAACAGTTGCATTGTTATGATTAAATCAAATTGGGTTTTATAGTTGGGTGTTGAGGTAAGGCTCATGATAAAAGATGGGATACTTTATTGTTCTCAAATATAATAACAATTCCAGGCCTGGTTGACACCATGATGGGACAATTCTTGACAATCAGACTCCAGATCTTTTATTGTGCAAGACACTGTCCAGCATCCCTGGCAGGATTGTGCAATTCACTGAGGCACAGATTGAACCTGCAGGACTCAAATTAACTCTTTAGGCAGAGAAGCATTCTATTAATCAAAGGTCAATAATTATACATTACATTCCTGTATTCATCAAATTATTTGTATTACTCATTAAGTTATAACAGTATTTACAGAACCAAAATTTATAGGAAATACAGTCCTCAATGTAAAGCATGTTGGAGACATCCTCCTCTTTGTGAAGACATGTCCCAGTTGATTGTACTGTACAGCTTGCAATATTTCTGTGGAGATTGAATCTCTTTCTCTATTGCCTGTTTGAAATCATTGATTGTGCATGGATTAGAAGTGAACACTTTCTCCTTGTGTATATAACAGACTTTTGTTTCTGGCACTGAAGGGTCAGACAAACTACTGAAATCGTTTGATGAATTTTTAAAAATGACCCATAATTAAAAAGTGGCTTTGTCTCCTCTACAAAGGGCCCCTCCAGGTGAGCCGGTCCTCATGCTCTGGGGAGAACGTGACTCTCTCATGTCAAGCAGAAGTTGCCAGGTCCAGCGAAGCCAGACTGGTTTGGAAAACAGCAGGGACAGCCAGGAGCTCTGGGCAGAGTGTCACAATGAAGAGGAGGGGCACAGTGGTCATTCAGACCCAGTTGCGAGTGTCCAGTTTGCAAGATAGGGAAACCTACACCTGTGTCCTGATGTACGGCACACACAGACACATTGCCCAGGAAACTGTCACCATTGGTGAGTCAGAAGACACAAAGCTTTAAAAGGGATAGACCTAGACACTGTGACTTCCCAGATAACCACACAACATTGTGGAACCATGGTACTGAAGTGAACACAGAACAATATCACAGGGTGGCGAACTCAGCTTTGTAGGCTCCAAGGGGTGCATTAAAACATTGTGAATGACATTTACAAAATGACAGTAATAGAACTACAATTAACTTCAAAAATATTGAGAAGTGACTAAATGGAAAGTTGGTTTAAGTGTGATTAAATGCTTATAGAATATAAACTATTTAAGAACACACAATAATTGAATGGTGGTTGATAGGTATTTCTGGAAATTGACCTATGAAGCAGTCTTACAGCTTTGCACTGTCTATTCTGCAGGACCAGTCAAGCTGCCAATGCTGCTGTACACAGCCAGCCTGCTCATCTCATTTGTCACCCTCCTCTCTGTGACGGCTGTGCTGCAGCTGAGGAAGAGGCGGTGCAGAGTCTGTTGTCTCCTGCCAGAGCGCAGTTGAGGAATTAATGCAACCGTGGATATCTGCAACAGCTGTGACAGACTGAAATCAGCAGCCAGAGCATTTTCTAACAGCCATACAACTATAGTGTGTAGCTCAAGTCCAGCCTTCCCGATTCACTGTGACACAACAAGGGAACTAAAGTTGCCCCAACTGAAGTTATATTGTGTATTGTGAAATCACATACAAGCACATAATTCTTGTTTTTCAATTCAGATCTATTAAATTACACACTCAGGTTGTTGTGGAATTGACTTTAATCTTGCAATCTCCTACAATCAGAATATTAAATTGAACAGAACATTTTAATCAAAAAATCCAAATATGTATGGAATTTCAAGGTATTTGTAAGGTTTTCTACTTCGAAGAAACCAGGTGGGTGGGTTAGTGCTACTGCCTCACAGCCCCAGGGTCTCGGGTTTGAGTCCTGGCTTGGGGTGGGCCTGACTGTGTGGAGTTTGCATGTTCTCCCTGTGTCCATGTGGGTTTTCTCTGGGCACTCTGTTTTCCTCCCACCACCGAAAGACATGTGGGTTAGGTTGATTGGTCTCTCTAAATTACCCTGTGGGTGTGTTGCTCAGCAATGGACGGGCATCCTGTCCTGGGTGTATTCCTGCCTTGCACCCTATGTCTGCTGGAATCGGTTCTGGCTTCCCTGTGATGCTCACTGGGATAAATGGTTTCAAAAATGGATGGATGGCTACTTTGAAGAAACTGAACAAACCTATATTTTAAACCATAAGATGTAGATCTGTGAATTAGGAGTAATTGTAGGGATGGAGGTGGTCAGGGTATTACTATTCTTTCATATGAAAGTTTCATGGTTTTGTTGGTGAGTTTAGACACAACATCCATGAAGGGAGTTCTAAAGAATACCAGTCCTTGTGTGACAATACCTTCCTGACATGCTCTGCACCACCCAGATTAGAATGAAAGCCCAAAAGTAAATAAAATAGTTTGATAACTTCCTGCAATATTGTAGATCATGAGTATATGATATCCCAACATCAAACCACAATAACAAAACAAAAGCAGTTAATCAAGAAAACTATGGCATTGCATGTTTCAAGTTGGGACAGAAGAGGTTACAAACAAGAAGAGATGGTTTGTCTCTTTATGTGTATTTGGTTATTCCCAGACAAATATTTTGCTCGACAAATTGCACATACCCTTTTCTCTCTTGTATTCCATATCCATCAATCATTTCTCATGGTTTCATGTTCTGATTCCGGGAAAACAAAAAAAAAGTTTACAAATACCCAGAAGTGTAAAGGGTGCAGTATTATGAATCTTCTAAATCAATATTGAAAGTATTTGTACAAAACAATCTGTGCAAAGATCCTTATGATTTAATGTAAAGAGTCTAGTTTCACTTTTTTGGCCTAAAATAATAACCCTTCAGTGTCTTATATTTCACCCTTCATTAATTACAAGATTTTTACCTGAACAGTTGTAAATGTGCTGGTCTGCAATCAAGCAGAAATTCAGACTAAAACAAAAGTAGGGGTCACGGTCTCAAGGACCGCAGAGCAAGGGAAAAGTGGACCAAAGTGCAGAACTTGTGGGGGTTTGAATCAGGGCTAGGCAGGGACGTGGATGAGGTCACAGGCAATGGCCATCAAGTAGTGCAGAGACAAGGCTTGTAATCACAGGAGCACTAACAAAACTTCAGCCCAAGTGAGTGGAGTGAGGGGATTAAGAAGGGGAGCAGAAACTGGGAAGCCAGGTGCAGGGCCAATGGGAGCAGAGGTAAGGAACAAGCGTGCACATGGGTGTGGAAGAATGTTAATGGAATGATTGATAGTTGAAAGCGGTGAAGGGAGAAAGAAAAGTAAGGGGAACAATGGTGGCGTCTAGTGGGAATAGAGGGTCAGGGCTAGGGAACCATCATAGTAGGAAATAGTGCCTATAAAGACTTCTGCTCTAATACTTGTTTGTGTTAGAACATTTTGCACTGACATTTGTGGACAGTTGTAAGGTGTTGTAAGGTGGGGGCTTTCATTTCTCTGTCTGAGTTCCCTACCCCAAACAAACTAAATGTTATCAGAATGGACCTTGGTTTACAGGGCGTCCATGAGCAATTGTATAAATCCTGAGCTGGGCTTTACCTTAATTCTCTCCATCTCTGCTTTTGTTTTGTCCTCCTCCAGTCTGATTTGCAGCTGCATCATGTGCACTTCATGTGCTCTTCTCTTGTCCTCTTCTTCTTGCTTCCTGATCTCTTGCCGCTCCAGAAATGCATTTTATTCCCATTCCAATGCTTCAGATTTTGCCTTCTCCTCTGCAGAGAATAATACAATAATCATGTATATTCAATGATAAAATAAAAAAAAGGACAAGAACACTGAAGTATATTCTCTCTCTCCAATATATTCAAACAAATTACAATCACACACTCACTACATCATGAATTACATTGTCATCTTATTTTTGATTGAATTGATTGCAGCCACAGTATTTGCAAATATTTTACTGAGTTCAGTGAGGGAGTAGACTGAAGAATAGAAGTCTTTCAGTTCAGTTATATTTTCTTGATATTTTATTATATTTTCATTTTCTTACGATTTAAATCTTAATGTAGAATTTAAAACAAGGGCAGTACTCCACACTTGAGGAAAGATGGAGGCAGTTCAGAGGAGAGCAACCAGACTTATTCCAGAGGGAACTGAACCTTTTCACCCTGGAACAGAGGAGACTACTTGGGGACTTGATTCAAGTCTTCAAAATCATGAAAGGCATTGACCACATCAAACTAGAGGAGCTTTTCCAGCTAAGTATACATGATGCAATAGCTTTTCATTTCGTCACATTTCAGGAGGAATGAAGCATTATTTCAATGAGCTGTAAGGGTACCAACAAATTTGAGCACATCTATATATGTATATGTATATTATGAAATACCATAACCCCCCCGCTACCACCGCGGACAAAACACAGTCAGTGAAATACTAGAATACCCATTGTGCTCGTTTTGGTATCTATTAATAACTAAGTGATCCAAGGATCCTATCCAGTCTGACTTTAAATGTTCCCGCATTTTCAGCTTCAAAAATCCCTAATCACTAATCCCAAGCCCCCCTATAACTTTCACTCAAGAAACAACCCTGTCCAATAGTACAAGACATTTCTATTTTCTCTGATGCTCAACTGTAGAGAGACTATGCTCATGTGTTCTCCCAGTGTCACGGTCCATGGGACAGGGTGCGTGGACCCAGTTGCGGTGCGTGGTAGTGATGGTTAAAACAAGCGTGGGTCAGATACCAGCAGGACAGGGCAAACAAAGGCAAGGCAAGACATAGTTGTGGTCATAGGCAAGGGTCGGGCGATCAGGCAAACAGGGAATCAGAGGAAGGCACAAGGCACAAGGCACAAGGCACAAGGCACATACAAACATTGCAAAGAGTGAGAATCAGTGAGGGGTTTATATGTGGAGCATAGGGAAGCAGAGAATAAAGTTGGGAGGTGCAGGGCGAATGGGAGAAGAGGGTAAGTGAGCAAGTGCACAAAGATTCGCACACGCTACTCCACTGCTCCGCTGCCTCCACTGGCTCCCGATAGCGGCACGCATCCAGTTCAAGACACTGACCCTCACCTACCTCTGTCTCACCGCACTGCACCAAGATACCTTCAGACACTCGTCTCTCCATACATCCCCTCCAGACCACTGCGCTCCTCCAGTGCCAGAAGACTAACTCTGCCTCCTCTCCACTCTCCTTCCTCCAGAGCCGCTCCTTCTCTTCCCTGAACCCTAAGTGGTGGAACGACCTGCCCACCGAAGTCAAAACCGCCGAGTCCTTGACCTCATTCCGGCGCTTATCAAGACGCATCTTTTCCGACAGCACTTGTAATATTAGTCCTCTATCCCTGCTAGATAGCACTTCACAGTTTTTTATTATGCTTCTCGCGTTCTTGATTGTTTTCCTCCTTGCTCCCTTTCCTGTAGCACTTGACTGTGACCCTACATCTTGACAGCACTTAGCTTTCACCGTCCAGGATGTAGGAAGTCACTTACTGTACTTGTGTAAATTGTAAATTGGAATTTGTAAAATGTATTATCCTGAATTGCTGTTTTAGCTAAATTGAATTTGTAATGATTGATGCCTTGTACTTCACTGTATTTTTGCACTTATGTTGTAAGTCGCCCTGGATAAGGGTGTCTGCCAATAAATAATAATAATAATAATAATAATAATAATAATAATAATAATAATAATAACAACAATAAAAAGGTGTTCAGGAATGTTGATTGAATGATTGAATGAATGAAGCTTAGAGAGGTGACTGGTATGGAGAGGGCGATAGCAACCTCTGGTTGTGCATTTAAACAGTGGTGATTACACCTAGTAGATTCAGGTAAACAAGCTTATTTGTACTACTGTAAATGTTGGTATTTCCTTTTCTGTGTAATACAATTGTTAGCATACATGCAATATCTGTATCCTAATAAATGTTAGTTTAAGTTATTTGTATCTGTGCTTATTTTAAAATGTAACTAACAAACATACAATATCTTATGTGACAATCCATTCTGTGACACATGTCCATTATAGGCGCACATTGTTTCTATTAATCAAAAAATACCTGCATGTCTGAGGATTTTTCACATCAGATATCTGGCCCTAGACATTCACAGCTGCAGGACTAACAGCAGGCAGAACTAAGTCTTGTATTTGGAAGTCAAAGTTTATTAACAATGCCTATTAAATAGATACATATATTTACAGTACTGCAAAAGTTTTAGGCAGGTGTGAACAAATGCTGTACAGTAAGAATGCCTTCAAAAAATAGACATGTTAATAGATTATATTTATCAATTAACTAAATGCAAAATGAGTGAACAGAAGAAACATCTAAATCAAATCCATATTTGGTGTGACCACCCTTTGCCTGGAGGCTATATAATTTGGAACTGATATTGACAGGCTTTACCTTCAATCTTCTTCTGAGCATCAGTGATGGATTTGTTTGCAGCCAGTATCACTTTGCCAATGTTTCAATTAAGATCATAGTTCTAGATCATAAACTATCACAGTACAGTGCTAAAATATAACAAAAATGTAGTAAAATTCACAGTAACTTAATGGCAGAAGAGTTACAGCATTATTACACTAATAAGGGAGTTACTGTAAAGTGTCACTGGTAAATTATACAGTTTATTGTGTTTTATTACACTACTGTAACATCTATGATGAGCTATAGAATCCAAAGTGCTGAAAAGATACACTGGCCAGTTTGGGTGGTCTTTGAATTATACAACTATTTCTGAATCCTCCCCTTGGCAGCAGGGGCTGTTCTCTACTTCACCTGAGTACATAATTTTATTGATCTTACTGTAGCCCATTTCACTGTGACATTTACTGAGGGCACAATGTGGGCTCGCTAGGATTCTAACATACCATTTTCTACATTTTAAATGAGTTTCAAAGCGAATTAGTCATGTACCACCCTGTGGCATCAGGGAATGTTTAGAGATTTTCATATACTGTAAACTGCATTCTTGACTTCTTGAAATCTCATTAAACACATAAGTGCTTCCATGCTGATACTGGCAGTAGTACTTACAAGAAAAAGTGTTACTAGAGTTTCTCTTATATCAGAGTACATCTCATACCTGTAAATCATACAACCTTATTTTGGCAAATATATACAGAAATGCATATACCTTCCTAACTCAGAAATGTAGGCTTGTGTTAAAGGACTTAAGGAGACAGCACTGAAGCTCTGTTTTACGACAGGCCTGTGCTCACCAAAGTACAACAGATAACACGTCCATGCTGGAGATGCCCCCACAACTGACAAATGATATTCAGTTTGATAACAGACAATGAAAGGTGACTTAAAACGAAGTTAATGACACTTAAGTAATTCTACCTCAGAACCAAAACATGCTCAAGCCATGTTTGGTCTTAAAAGAAAGACCATTAGCTTAAACAACCATTGGACCATTTATACTTCACATACAAAG
This sequence comes from Amia ocellicauda, assembly GCF_036373705.1. Lineage (NCBI taxonomy): Eukaryota > Metazoa > Chordata > Actinopteri > Amiiformes > Amiidae > Amia > Amia ocellicauda. The sequence goes on along the minus strand of NC_089861.1, from coordinate 28,121,469 downwards.
CAACATTAACATTTGCTAAGAGAATTATTCACACATCCTAATTGATCATCCACTGACATGGGCATCAGACCAGCCTTCCCCCTGGAATTCCAAGAAGACTCAAATGTAATATCACCGATAAAGAACACCTGGCTTGTTTGGTATAAACTGTAAGGTCAAGCTTTGAGGGACTTGAAAATGTAATTAATAGAATTAAAACTTGACAATATAGAGAGTTAGAAACTCTAGGTAACATTTGAACCATTTTCACATTCCTCAAAGCCATCACACCCCCCAACACACATTCTGTAGGAATCAAGGGAGAGGAATGGCAAAGACTGCTTCGATTCTATATTCAATTTTATTACACCAAACCTGACCAATCAGAAGTTTGTAAAGAAAGAGATTAAAATCTCTTTGTCTAAAATGTATAAAAACAGAAAGCTAAAACTACCAATTGGGAGTGGCACAATTGGGAGTGGTACAATTTGGAGTGGAGTGGAACAACCTGGGAAAAGAAACCAAGGAGATGACATCCAGGAAGACTGAACGGAACCAGAACCAGAACACCAAAAACCTGAAAGCTTTGCAACCGTCCTCAAGTCGACGCAGTCTGCCAGCCCTCCCCACTATCGAACGTGTGCATAACTGAATCTCAGTAAACCACACAGGTAGTATATTCTGTGTACTAGTCATGAATTAGGTAAACCACAATTACATACAACCTAGTTATGTATGGGATCTTAACTGTAGGAACTCCTAGTGTAATCAGAGGTGTAAAAAGTAGTCGGAAGTCATACTTGAGTAAAAGTAAAAAAGTAGCTACTTTCAAGAGTACTCAAGTACCAAAAGTAAAAGTAAATTGTGATTTTAGAAATAAAGTGAATGTGCATGTGTTTGTGTGTGAGCCTTATGAAGAGGCATGCAAGAGATTAATTTATCAAGGTATTTTATTTTCATGGTTCCTCAATTTTATCTTGAAGAAAACCACCGTACAACAAAAAAGTTTTCAAAATGACTATGCATGAGATTTGTCACAAAAAAAAATGCGTGACAGATACCGCTGCAGCTGGCAAAAGCAGGAGCCGGGGGCGGGGGCGGGGGGCAAATGCAAATGCTTAAGATTTTAGGGGCAATGCGCGAGACTTGAGAGCTATACCTGCCACAAGAATACAGGTCACTGCTCCGCTTTACAACATGGACAGCTCAAACCAAAATGTTATGACAATGCCACACAGTTACATGCACAATACCCATCGATCTACTGCAACACAAAACAGCTGCTAATTACCAATATAACACAAAATAACCCATCCAATACAATGCATTTCCAATCACGGAAAGCAAACAATACTGTACACTGCACTACCATGACTTATTGGAGCCCTACAGCTCGGACACAGGTACGCATGCGCTTTCTGATCAATACTCACCTCTCTGTGCCGTGTGCGGAGCGGGTGTCCGTGTCCTTCTGTTTCTCCCATAACGCGTCAAACTCACCGTCGCAGTTTTCCACGCAATTGTGAGCACTGCTAAACTATTAATTTTGCATACCTATTATTAACGTTAGATATATTTTTTCATGCAGCTGTGTGGTGTAACTTTTTTTTTTTCTTTTCATTGTGGGCATACTACTTTGAAAGCAAACTTTAATTGGCAAATTGACACCGCCTTTCTACTGTGTGAAGGCCGATCAAAATATATATATTTTTTCCCAAATGGTAAAATGTGTGTGACTGACATATGAACGGTGCTACGGAATTGCAGAATGAAGCATCTAGCCGGTTTAATATTCATATTACTGGAAGAGAGTAACAGTAACAGAGTTGTCGGTGGGAAATGTAGTGGAGTAAAAGTAAAAATAGCCACAAATAATAAATACTTAAGTTAAGTACAAATACTTGAAAAATGTACTTAAGTACAGGAACAAAGTATTTGTACTTCGTTACTTTACACCCCTGAGCTTAATCATAATACTTGTTTGTTATAAGTCAAAACTCGAGTATTGGATAGATCACCTCTCACTCTCACTTTTAATTTTATCCACTCTGCTTGTCTCTATCCTATCTTTGCAAATACATGTTGTCTATTTACATTGCATACTAAGCAATGCAGACCTCCCTTTCCCCAGTGACAGATTCCGGCTCCTCTTGGGGGATTCCCAGGTGTTCCCAGGCCAGCCTCGGGGTCTCTGCCCAGTGGGGTGTGCCCGGTAAAGCTGCTCAGGCAGCCTCCCGGGGGCATCCTTACCAGATGCCTGAACCACCTCAGCTGGCTCCTCTCGATCCGGAGAAGTAGCGACTCTACTCAGAGGCTCTCCCGGATTACTGAGCTCCTCACCCTATCCCGAAGGGTGAGTCCAGCAACCCTGCGGGGGAAACCTAATTTCTGCCGCTTGTATCCGTGATCTCATACTTTTGGTCATTACCCAACGTTCATGACCATAGGTGAGGATGGGGAGGTAGATTGACGTGTAAACCGCAAGCCTTGTCCGAGGACTCAGCTCCCGCTTCACTACCATGGACCGATACAGCGCCCACAATACTGCAGAGGCTGCAGTGATCTGCCTGCCAATCTCATGCTCCCCCTTTCCATCACTCATGAACAAAACCCAGAGGTACATACATTCCTCCACTAAGTGCAGCTGTTCTCCCCTAACCTGAAGCAAGCAATCCAATCTTTTCCGAGAGAGAACCAACATCCACCTTGAACGTTTTTGACTTAACACAGAGAATACGGACACAGCTCTCGCTATGAGAATAAAAGGACCAGATGGCATGCATATGTGGCCCCGGCACCCCATACTCCCACAACACCTCCCACAAGACCTTCTCCAAGTCCACAAAACACATGTAGACTGGATTAGCATACTCCCATGCCCCCTCAAATGTCTGTGAAAGGACAAAGAACATTGTCCATTGTTCCATGACCCGGACAGAATCCACATTGTTCCTCCTGAATCCGAGGTTCAAATAACGGTCAAATAACTCTCCAGCGCTCTGGCATAGGCTTTACCAGGGAGGCTGAGGAGTGTGATCCCTCTGTAGTTGGAACACACCCTCTGGTCCCCTTTCTTGAAGATGGGGACCACCACCCCAGTTTGCCAATCCAGAGGAACTGTACCCACCTTCCACGCAACATTGAAGAGGCGCATCAGCCACACCACCCCAACACTGTCCAGCGCTTTCAACATCTCTGGGCGAATCTCATCTACCCCTGCTACTTTACCTCAAAGTGTTCCTTCCACCTTTCAACGATCTCCCCAGTAGTGGACAGTGTTTCCCCACCCATGCTGAGAACATCCATCCTGCGCCGAATGGTCTGCCAGAACAACTTAGAAGCTGTCCAATAGTACCAAATACACTTATGAGCATCCTTGTGCTCGAACATGATGTTCTTTATGGACAATCCATGACTAGCACAAAAGTCCAATAATAACTCACCACTCAGGTTCAGATTGGAGAGGCCATTCCTCCCAATCACCCCCCCCCCCCAAGTATCTCCATTGTTCCCTATGTGATTGTTGAAGTCCCATAATAAGACTACAGAGTCAGTAGGCTGCACCCTATCGAGCACCATACCCACCTTCTCCAAGAAGTCCGAATACTCCAAACTGCTGTTTGGCGCTTAAGCGAAGACAACAGTCAAAGTTTTCCTCTCTGAGACACGAAGCCTCATTGAGGTGACCCTCTAATCTACAGGGACATACTTCAACAGTGCAGCACCCAGCCTGGCACTTGTGAGTATCCCTACACCCGCCCGGGGCTGCTCATACAGGCCCAATCCGTATTAGGAAAGTGATCACCCTCGATCGAGAAGTTTGGTTCCAGAGCGCATGCTATGTGTGGAGGTGAGACCAACTATATGTAGTTGGTACCCTTCTACCTCCTCCACAAGCTCCAGCTCTTTTCCCACCAGTGACGTGATATTCCACGTCCCACAAGCCAGTCTCCATCGCCGAAGTCCAGTCCGTCTAAGTCCTTCCCTACTACTGCCAATCTGGCATCGCACCCGACCCCCACCCTTTGCCTTGCAGGTGGTGCGCCCACAAGGTGGCTCTATGCAGCTATTTTGAGGTAAGCCAGACCGAGTTACACAGCTCACCCGGCCACCAGGCGCCACCAGGCCTGGCTCCAGGGGTGGGTCCCGGTATCCCTGTTCCAGGCGAGGTTCTCTTGCTCTTTATACTGTTGAATCAAACTTCTTTGTGGATATTTTCTTTCTAATAAAACAGGCTGAGAGAGTGTTGAGCGATCAGAAAGTTAATTTGTACAAGCTTGGGGAAGAAAGACACATGGAGGCAGTATCCAAAGATACAGTTTCAAACATTTATACAGACCAGACAGGAGAGAAAGATAACAGACCCACATGTCTGGCCCGTGATGAGTGCAAGTTTGGTTTCTGCATGACAACTCGTTAGGAAAACCCATATATGTTTAAACCGCGGAAAATGTAAGGCATACGTAATGTTTAATATAAGGGGAGACTATATGATGTATCAAGCCCAAATTACTGGTGAAAACTAGTTCTTATGAGACTCTTAGGTATCAGGTTTGAACTATAGCAGAGTAAGACAGTGAGACAGTGACCTTGTTCACAGAGACACACAGGGAAAGAAATGCAGTTCAACAATAATAACCATCATGAATGTCTTTGGGTGGAGCGCACTTGGGTGGAGCGTCTGGAACCTCGCTCGGAAGCTCTTGTAAGTCTGTTACATTTAATGTAACTTTCCACCCTGATATCCATGCCCTGTCCCTGGCTATCATATTTCATTCTGATAACATTGTGCGAAGTTGCATTTTGGGTTTTACTAATATGACACCAGAAAAAGTGTTAAAGAAGCATATTACCCTGAGCACACAGTGCTGTTAGTGTTATTATTTGTGCACAGTACAGTAATGTTTTCTGCACATCTCCTACACCATTTCTGGTAGGTGTATGCATATTTATATCACAGCTTATTAATATACATATATACACTCACCTAAAGGATTATTAGGAACACCATACTAATACTGTGTTTGACCCCCTTTTGCCTTCAGAACTGCCTTAATTCTACGTGGCATTGATTCAACAAGGTGCTGAAAGCATTCTTTAGAAATGTTGGCCCATATTGATAGGATAGCATCTTGCAGTTGATAGAGATTTGTGGGATGCACATCCAGGGCACGAAGCTCCTGTTCCACCACATCCCAAAGATGCTCTATTGGGTTGAGATCTGGTGACTGTGGGGGCCAGTTTAGTACAGTGAACTCATTGTCATGTTCAAGAAACCAATTTGAAATGATTCGACCTTTGTGACATGGTGCATTGTCCTGCTGGAAGTAGCCATCAGAGGATGGGTACATGGTGGTCATAAAGGGATGGACATGGTCAGAAACAATGCTCAGGTAGGCTGTGGCATTTAAACAATGCCCAATTGGCACTAAGGGGCCTAAAGTGTGCCAAGAAAACATCCCCCACACCATTACACCACCACCACCACCAGCCTGCACAGTGGTAACAAGGCATGATGGATCCATGTTCTCATTCTGTTTACGCCAAATTCTGACTCTACCATCTGAATGTCTCAACAGAAATCAAGACTCATCAGACCAGGCAACATTTTTCCAGTCTTCAACTGTCCAATTTTGGTGAGCTTGTGCAAATTGTAGCCTCTTTTTCCTATTTGTAGTGGAGATGAGTGGTACCCGGTGGGGTCTTCTGCTGTTGTAGCCCATCTGCCTCAAGGTTGTACGTGTTGTGGCTTCACAAATGCTTTGCTGCATACCTCGGTTGTAACGAGTGGTTATTTCAGTCAAAGTTGCTCTTCTATCAGCTTGAATCAGTCGGCCCATTCTCCTCTGACCTCTAGCATCAACAAGGCATTTTCGCCCACAGGACTGCTGCATACTGGATGTTTTTCCCTTTTCACACCATTCTTTGTAAACCCTAGAAATGGTTGTGCGTGAAAATCCCAGTAACTGAGCAGATTGTGAAATACTCAGACCGGCCCGTCTGGCACCAACAACCATGCCACGCTCAAAATTGCTTAAATCACCTTTCTTTCCCATTCAGACATTCAGTTTGGAGTTCAGGAGATTGTCTTTACCAGGACCACACCCCTAAATGCATTGAAGCAACTGCCATGTGATTGGTTGGTTAGATAATTGCATTAATGAGAAATTGAACAGGTGTTCCTAATAATCCTTTAGGTGAGTGTATATATATATATATATATATATATATATATATATATATATATATATATATATATATATAAATTATAGTATCAGTACGTCAAAACTGTCGGTGTCTTCGGTGCTCTCTGCTGCAGTTTGATGTCCCATGCAATCCAAGCTGTGCTTCACAGTACTTTTCCGAGTTCCCTGGAAAAACGTGTAACCTTTCTGTTTGTTTGCTGTCATTTTTAAGTCTGATCTTTGCATTTGTATTTTCCTTTTAACTTGGTCAGGCGAGTGATTGATACCTATCGAAAGAAGCCTTCTGTGATCACTTCTATAGTTATATCCACATAGACAGCAACGCTTGTACACTTCCTTTGGTTTCTTTTTTAACTTTCTTTCATCCACATTGTAAACAGTGCTTTAATGTCTGCATCGTCCCAGTTACCTCCAAAGTCGGCATTTGGAATTGTACTCTTAGCTCAATATAATTGCAAGTCGGATTGCATAGTAAACAGCTGGTCTCATTTAAAATGCATTGATTTGAATGGAAACCTGCTTCGGTTACATTTATATCCCTTTAATGCACAATTCGGAAAAGTGAATAAATGGTCCTGTTCACAATTTCACAATGCATGTTACATCTGAAAATTGCATACTGCTAAATCAAAACACAATAGCAAGTTTAGCAGCTACACACACATTTTAATTTTCATTGACCTGAACAGTTTGTGGTTTACATTATAATTCATTACTTAGCCTATACTCATAACTTACCCTATATACCCTGAGCAGCCTTAACATTATGACCACTGACGGGTGAAATTAATAACACTGATAATCTTGTTATCATGGCACCCGTCAGTGGGTGGGATATATTAGGTAGCAAGTGAACATTTTGTCCTCAAAGTTGATGTGTTAGAAGCAGGAAAAATGGGCAAGTGTAAGGGTCTGAGCGACTTTGACAAGGGCCAAATTGTGATGGCTAGACGACAGGGTCAGAGCATCTCCAAAACTGCAGCTCTTGTAGGGTGTTCCCGGTCTGCAGTGGTCAGTACCTAACAAACGTTGTCCAAGGAAGTAAAAGCAGTGAACCGGAAACAGGGTCATGGGCGGCCAAGGCTCATTGATGCACGTGGGGAGCAAAGGCTGGCCCGTGTGGTCCAATCCAACAGACGAGCTACTGTAGCTCAAATTGCTGAAAAAGTTCATGCTGGTTCTGATAGAAAGGTGTCAGAACACACAGTGCATCGCAGTTTGTTGTGTATGGGGCTGCGTAGCCGCAGACCAGTCAGGGTGCCCATGCTGACCCCTGTCCACTGCTGAAAGCGCCTTCAATGGGCACATGAGCATCAGAACTGGACCACGGAGCAATGGAAGAAGGTGGCCTGGTCTGATGAATCAGGTTTTCTTTTACATCACGTGGATGGCCGGGTGCCTGTGCGTCGCTTACCTGGAGAACACATGGCACCAGGATGCACTATGGGAAGAAGGCAAGCTGGCGGAGGCAGTGGGATGCTTTGGGCAATGTTCTGCTGGGAAACCTTGGGTCCTGCCATTCATGTGGATGTTACTTTGACACATACCACCTACCTAAGCATTGTTGCAGACCATGTACACCCTTTCATGGACACGGTATTCCCTGATGGCATTGGCAAAAATAACGAATTGCTATAAAACCCTTCATTTAATGTATTATGTAAAGTAGCACTCTATTTTTTAAGTTATGACAGTAGCAGTAAAATACCCCAAGATGGATATTTAGGGGAGATCACACTATTGTATTAATATAAAACAATCACCATTTGGCAGTGCAACACTGATTATAATATTCACAAGTATAGCTGCCTATTGTTGTATTCAATAACTGCATAGAGTATTTTTAAATGTTGGATACGTTCATGACACAGGCAATCATCACAGATTGTGAAAATGAATCGCTTTGCTGGTCAGCAGTTGCACTTCAGGGCCACCGTACCCAAGTCATGGTGGTGGCAAAATGCTATTGGTTGGAAGGAAACCTTATAAAAGGGAAAACAGAGAATTTTAGTTCTCTTAACTTCTTAATTCTGCAACGAGACACAAGAGAGAGCTGGAGGGAGACAGAGAGAGACACATCGCTTCCTGCCAGACCAGACTGCCCTATAAGCTGTACTGTGAGGAGAAAGAAGAAAATGGGTATTATCTGTTTTTTTTACTGTAATCCAGCAGAAGCTTAATATTACTTATTTTCAGTATTATAATTGAATGATATTAGTTTCCTATTTTTGTCAAAATAAATTATTATTGCACATCTGTGACTTGACCGCATCTTCCCTCTGAAAAGAATCTTAAAAGAGAAACCAATTGACCTATGAGTTTTCAGTTCAACTATTTATTTAGCTTGACTGAAAAATCAAGCATTCAAAATTCTCTTACACTCCTGTAGTCACTCCCCCTGTACTTCCCCCAGTGGTATGCACCGTCATGATGCCATGGTTCATGGGGGTTGTGTGTATCCCAAAATGTAAAAAGGACAAATATAATGAATGGAAGGAGCAGGTCCAGGCAATGTTAAGAGCACAGGTGTTAAATGAACAATAGGAGGCTGACTTTGTGTATGGAAGTTTGGAGGGTTTAGTGAAAAGAGAGATGTCCTTACTGGGGGCAGGGGAACGGGCCACCAGCCCGCAGATTTCTGAGGTGTGAGATGGTCTTTATTTTGCACGGGGCTCAAAGGCCGGGTTACGTGCACAGTTCTTCCAGACTAAACTGAATAAGGGAGAGACTCTGGGGGGCCTTCACTGTACAGTTACGCAAGTTGTTTTCCAGGTGGCACCAAGAGGAACCCTGCCTCCTAGATCAATGCTCTCTGCCTTGGCACTCGTGTGCTCATGAATGAAGCCATTACTACATATAGCACTTCGGTGATAAAGCATTCTTGTCAGGTCAGGTGAAAACATTGCTGGTTGAAATAACTCGTATACGTTAAGAAGGGGTGTCTGTAATACAATCCAGGTGCCTCATGTTAAAAAATGCAATTGTTTTTAAAAACGAAAACTAAGCAGGTTTGAAATTATATAGATGGGGAGAAAAGTGCCACCAGAACTCTTTATTACTCCCATAATGTATTGCTTTTCAAAAGGGGTTGACTATCATGTTTAAATAGAGGATCTTTGACACAATGAAGAAGCATTGTCAACACCATAGATATAGAATTCTAGATCAACGCTTAGCAGTGTCAATGCTTTATTAAATAATTACATCAATTATTTTAACAGATATAATGTAAATCTATGATGCACAATAAAGCTGTAACTTAAAGTATAGGCAATTCCCATTTGTTAAAAAATAACTGTTTAATCACATAAAACTAATACAAAATCAAGTCATCCAATCAGATTGATTTCTGCAGGGTTTTTGAAGAAAGGCATTCTTCAGTCTGCTGCGTGTGACTTTAGGCAGGATCCTCCATACTGATACAAGAGAAGTACAATGAATACTACTGCTTCATGCTTCACACATTGTGTGCTAACTATTTTAGTAAAATACATTAACAGACCCAAGGGAAACCTTTTATGAAAGGAGTAGTTTTAATTTTTGTACACACATTTACATCTAATTCATACACTTTGTTGCTTGTTACTTTTGAGCCATATCAAATACATACATTAATTGACATTCATACCCACATATGTCATAAGAGGGTGCTAACATAATGTAGACCATCCATCCATCATCGAAACCACTTATCCTGGTAAGGGTCGTGGGGAAACTGGAGCTGATCCCAGCAGGCATAGCGCGCAAGGCAGGAATACACCCAGGACAGGACACCAGTCCATTGCTGGGCAACACACACAGACACGGCAATTTAGAGTAACCAATCAACCTAAACCACATGTCTTTGGACTGTGGGAGGAAACTGGAGTGCCTGAAGAAAACCCCACATGGACACAGGGAGAACATACAAACTCCACACAGACAGGCCTTCCCTGAGCGGAGACTCAAACCTGGGACCCGAGAGCTGTGAGGCAGCAGCACTGACCACCTCGCCACCTTGCCACCCAAATGTAGACCATCTTTGTTTTTTTTTTAAATATATTTTGAAGTTACCTTAGGAATTATCTTGTGTATATTATGTGTGTACAGAGACACTGGAACAAACTTCTAACTAGAGCTCAGTTGGTTGTCCAGTGCAGTATGACTAGGTACTTTTTTTGGATTACAGGATTACCATCAGTTATCGAGTTATTTTTGCAAAAGTAACATGCATTAATTAATGTAGATGTAATGTAGAACAACAATGCCTGTTATGCAGTTATTAATGCTTTGCTACAAACCATCCTTCCACATGGCACATTGCTTAATTTGTTTATTTAAACACCTACCAGACACAATCAAGTATCCATTTCAATGTTTTAATGTCAATATTAAAGATTAATGAAAACAAAACAATAAAAGAAACTCCAAACAGGACGTATTTTACCTTAATCTGGGCATAAGCATAAATTTAGTGGGGGACGCATCCCCCCACTTTTGGGAGAATATTAAATTGTCCCCCCAAATAATGTGTGTCTGGTTCCATAGGCATAGGACAGTGGTTCCCAAACCTGATCCTGGAGGATCCCCTACTCTGCTTGTTTTTGTTCCAACCAAGCTCTCAATTTCTTAATTGAACCCTTAATTGAACCCATTTCCTAAATCAGAGCCTTTTAATGATTTTAAACAGTATGGGTTTTAAGTTAAGTATAGAATTGTATAAATACATAAAGGCCCAACTCTTGGGGTTGAGAACCCCTGGCATAGGGGACTTGTCCCCGCAATATTGACAGTGGTCCCCCCCATTTTGAAACAAAACCTATGCCCCTGAATCTGAGTATTCAAACACACAAACTCAAGGTATGTTCTGCAGCTCAAAGGTTTCATTCCTGTTTTTAAAACCATAATTGCTTTAAACAAAGGGAAGCAATGGAAAATACTATTTATAGTCAATTTCAAGACCACAGATTAATCTGTCTGCTAATTTAAATTAAAATAAAATGATTAAAAGTCTACAATACACTCAGAACAATGTTGTTCTTTACCTGATAAATAAAATAAACACTGTGTTTCAAGGTCAAGTTAGGCCAAAATCACAAATTTTGAAATACTGGGAATACATAGAAGTTATTGACCAATTAAGCAAATAACTTACTCAATTCAGGGAACTCTGAGGGCTGACCAGGCTAGTGCTGCCAAATCTCTAAATTACTCCATTTAACAAATCAGCTGCTTAATTAGTGAGTTAAATTGTTCCAGGTGTTAAAGTGATGATTAAAGGTTACCTATGAAACCTGTTGGGCTCTGAAGGACTGGGATTTGGCAGCTCTGGATTAGGCATTTCAGTGTTGTTTTTATTCCTGAAAAAAAAATTGTCTTTTGGAATCATTACATTTTTGTATTTGTACAAAACTACTTCTGATTACTGATCAAGAGTGTTGTCAACTATTTTGTGCTGAAAAAACATTAAATGTCTTGGATTTTACCATTCATCAATCAGAATGATATTTATCTGGCCAATCAAAAATGAACGATGGTGATTATAATAATAATAGCCAGGTTAGTATCAATGTCCCGCAAAGTCACATTTTATTTACCGTGTCTTGTGATACAAGAAAAGGACAAAATGACAAAAAATAACACTGAACCCTATCCAGACATCAAACAACTATAACATAGCTAAAACAGTTAATCAAGACATAATTATGACACTGCATATCTGAACATAACCTGTAATCTGAACATAAGAGGAAATGCTTGACCTCCTCATGCTTGTTTGGTTCTCAACCAAAAATTTTCCTGAAGAAGCCTTTCTTCCTTTTTTTCTTGTGTCTTGCGTTTTCAGCCTCAGCTCTAGCTTGCTGGTCTCTCAAACGTGCTAATTCCTGCTGCTGCTGCTGCTGCTGCAGATAGAAAAAAAAAGTACACGAAATCAATCAATTTGTATTTGTGTAGCGCCCTTTGCAGGGTAGTTACAGAGTGGTAGACATAAAACAAATGTACAGCAAAATAAAACACATAAATAATACAATAAAGTAAAATAAAAATAGACCTTTAACAGTTTAAGTGATCTAAAATAAAGTAAATGAACATTTAAAAAAATAAAACATTTGCACAGAGGAGAGAAAAACAAAAACTCCTATGGAGGACATGTAGGAGAGAATATATCTCTGGGGGTCCACGGCTTAAGGTCTAGGCCTAATGGTTGCCTCCCCTCCAGGCAGTATAGTTGTTACAGCAGCAAGGAGATCAGAAAGTTCTTAAACGGTGCTGCTGGCTGTGGTTTTCCCCTCCTACCCGATCAACTGATGATGATGATGATGATTATTATTTATCTTCCATATCAACATTTTAAAAAGCAGGGTGTCTGAATGTCTTTTAGACATAAGCAACAAGTATTAATGCAGAATACTGATATTTTTAGACAGTTGTGTTGTGAGGTGGGGGCTTTAATTTCTATATATTCGTTATCTAGCCCAAACAAACAAACTGAATGCAGCCCCTTGGATGACAGGGCACCCATGAGCAATTGTATAACACCTGATCTAGCCCTTCATTTATAGACTGTAAGATTTACTAATCTGGAATTTACCTCATATCTCAGCCTCTCCACCTCTTTTGTTTTTTCCTCCTGTAGTTTGATTTGCATCTGCATCATGTGCACCGCATGTGCTCTTCTCTTGTCCTCTTCCTGTTGTCGGCTGATCTCTTGCCGCTCCTGAAATGCCATTCTTTCCTGTTCCATAGCTTCAGATCTGGCCTTCTCCTCTGCAGATAATTATTAGGAGCACCCGTTGTTTTAGCTTGTTTATGTTATATACTGTATCTGTGTTCTTTAACTTAGCACAGCATCTACTGTTTTTACCTGACGTTAACTGCTACTATAAACAACCCACTTTTGGGTAAACAAATAAAAAGGTGGTAAATTACCTGTAGCTTATTTTACTATTTATTTACACATTTAGACTGTAGTAAATAAGCTTGTAGTTTGTTACTCACATTTGGTTGCTTTTTCTGCAATCAGAAAATTGTTAATGGTGTTAGCATTCTTGGCATTCCATAGCAGTTAACTTTAATTTGCAATTGACCAATCACAGTATTAGGGAAGAACTTGCGCTCTCACCAAGCCAGAGCAATTCACAGGTGGACTATTTAATGGCCTCACATGCCTCTGCTTCAGAAGCCAGCCTCTGAAGGGCAAGGACTCTAGCTGCTGGACTTTGAGGATATGCCACACAAGACCAGTAGACAGCTTTGACCATCTCTCCAATTCCTGTCCTCCACTTTCCTTCCTCTTGGTGTTCACCTGCTCACCACTGCTTCCCTTATCCCTCTTTATCTCTCTGCCTCTCCGCTCCTTCCTTTGCATTTTGGAGGATATATATATATATATTATATATATAGATTATATATATAATATATATATATATATATATATATATATATATATATATATATATATATATATATATATATATATATATAAATTGTATAAAATTAAAGAATTATAAAGTTTATTTGCATTTGTATGAATTGGAAAGCTACGTAAAGAAGTTGAAGAATGTTTGATTTTATTAAGATGGCGAAGTGATGCAACCCAGTTTTTTTATAATAATAACAATATTTTTTATCACAATAAACAAAGCAGAATTTCAAATTGAAACACAACCATCATAGCAACAAAATGTACCTGTTTAGCAATCACCAAGATTTTAAATGTACCGCTATAAACGAGTATGAGGTAAATCTACCTGAATCTATACTATTTTACAGGGCATGTGTTGCGTGATTATACGATAACTTGTGTTGTTGTTGTTGTTGTTGTTTTTATGTGACAATAAATAATAATTAAATTTTATATATATGTATTTCTTTTTTACATTTACATTTCCTACGGGCTTCAGGTCTATTCCGCAGGCTTGAGTATATTCCATGCTTTTTTGTAAAAAAAAAAATGCACCTGCAGATTCCGTCTGATCCTGGTTATAGGCTACTATCGCTTTACTCAGCCGCCTTTCCTAAATTGCAACCATGCCCATCAAGTGAAGAGCACTTTCATTCTGCCAAAATGGACGGTGGTGAAACCTCAAGTTCCAATGAGGATTAAATAATTTCTACTTGATTTCCCCTGACACAAACAGGAGTGGTGCAAGCTCCATGAAGCCAACTTTCCAAGACTAAGCAATTTGCCAAAAAAATGTATGCATCCCTGTTACCAGTGGCCCTTCAGAAAGGATCTTCAGCACTGGTGGGAACTTTGTAACATGCCACAGGGCATCCCTCAAGCCTAAATTGGTTGATAGGCTTGTGTTCCTCTCAAGAAACCTATAGGAAAAATTGTGGTTTGTCAGCAATTTTTTAGGCTATTTGTAATTTTGCTTTTTTTTTTTTACAAGAATACTTGAATATTGTTATTTTTATTTATTTTATTAATATTAATTATTATGTAAATTCAAAACTACAGTATAACAGGAATGTAGAAAAATTGTAGTTTGACAGCAATTCAGTATTTGTTATTTTGCACATTGTAAATACTAGAGGCATTTCTTATTTATGAAAAAGTTTTATTTTATTTAATGTGCTAATTTCAATTCAAGTAAAACAAAAATCATATTTACCATGACAGTCTGCCAAATGTTAGTTAGTTTTGCATACTTAATGGTTAAAGAATAACTTGTTGTTTGAATTATAATGTCTTGGTCTTATTTTGTAGCTTGTTTGGCGAAAAACATGAGATATAGAGTTATATATCATGTATCACTCAAACTTATATTATTTTTAGGTCATATCGCCCAGTCCTACCATCGCTCACTCCTGGAACCTCTGCAATCCGACTTCTGCCCAGCTCACTCCACTGAGACTGCTCTCCTGGCAGTCACTGACTCCCTATGGTTTTTCCTACCATTTCTAAGCAGATGATGCCCAGATCTTCCTGTCTTTCCCCTCTTCTGACTCCCTCATCTAATCTCACATCCCTTCCTGTTTGTCTTCTATTTCCACCTGGATGCACTTGCACCACCTCAAGCTCAACATCTCCAAATCTGATCTCCTATCCACCCCATAAAAATAATGTTAATAACTATGTTGGTGTTAATGTCACATTTGCCTGTGAAAGGTGAAATGTTTGTGTATCTACACATGCATTATTGTCACAACAAGAAATAGTGGGTACCACTAGATATTCCATATATATTCAAACAAACAAAACACTGAAGTATATATTCTCTCTCTCTCTCTAATATATTCACACAAACTACAATTACACATACACACTAGATTTCTCTCTCACACACAGGTTCCACAAGGGGTAGCATTTTTACAAGAGGTGCATCATTTAAGCTCTTTCACACTACTGACTGTCATGGGGCAAGCCTGGTATAATACAAATCAATAGGGTATGTATGTATATTAATAATGTTTTGAAAGAATTTTTGAAAGAATTTGTAGTTGATATGTTCCACTATCTTGAAGCATTTTCAGAGTCAACTGAGAATAGAGCAATGGAATTTGCAGACATTTTACTGAGGGAAATGACAGAAGAAACAATTAAAGAACACAAACAGACAATGGAAGTGAAGATACATTGTTTTATAATTCTTAGAAATGAAGATCTTGATGCAACCAGGTATGTACATGTAACATACTTTAAATTATTGACTATCTTACATGACAGTGTGTTTGTCACATGCATAAGGATTAAAATATTTTACCTTCCATTTTCTTCTGAGCATCAGTGATGGATTTGTCTGCAGTCAGTATCACTTTGCCAATGTTTTCTTTCTCTAAGAGGAATTCTTTCAGAACCTCATCAGCCTAGAAAAAAGCATAAAGCAGATGAAAACAATAATTAATAATTTGCAATGAATATAACAGAAGTTGCCCAACCATCATGCAGATCATCATGTCAGGTAGATATCCTGATCAAAAGCAGAATGCAAATCCAGAATAGCTCATCTTATACAATTTAAATAAAAAATTTGGAAACCAAACATTACTTGAACACCTTTGCCAGGTGCTGCTTTGTATTCCTTCTCAAAGTGCTGCAGGTCCTGTTTGTACTGCTCATACCCCCCAGACACCATGTAGGACTCCTCTTCTATTCTCTCCTCTACTGGCCTGAACAAGTTGCTGATGATTCTCCTGCAGCTCTTTTTAGATTCATCTTCATTTTTTGCACAGATCTGTTCATATTCCTTCTGCAGACAACGCTAAGGAGTTAGAAATAAAACCAGCAATTCATCAATTAACATATTCTAGATCATAAGCTATCCAGTACAGTCAGCACTGGGGGTCTCAAGCCCCTGCTCTCATGGCCAAGTGCCCAACCTTACCGGTGCCCGCTGTATTAATGCTTGCGACAATACGCCATACCCCCCTGGTCAGCACTTCATCAGCACCCCTCTCCCCTGGGTGAACCCCTGCCCTCCTAATGTCCTGTGCATGTTACTGATTACAGTACAGTTACAGTACAGTTCTGAATTAAAAAAATGTAATTGTTAAATTCACAGTAACTTCATGGCAGATTATTTAAAGTAAGCTACTTATCTATTATGAGCTATGCAACCCTTAGTGCTGTATAGATACACTGACCAGTTTTGGTGGAATCTGAGTACAAAAATGACTGATTCCTCCTCTTGGCATCAGGGGGTTTGCCCTACTTCACCTGAGTGCCTGTCGGGATTCTACCATTTTGTACATTAGAAATTAGCTGAGCCATATACCACCCTGTGGCATCAGGGAGAAGTTATTGAACTGTGCTGTGAACTGCGTTCATGACTTTGTGAATGAACTTGCAAGTCCTGTGGTCAAAAGCACCATGTCTGGAAAGACATCTTGATATCTCCTAAAACACATAGGTCTGCTGCCATGCTGACATTGGCAGTAGTGCTTACAATAAAAAGTGTTACTAGAATTTGCCTTATATCGAGTGCAGCTCATACCCCCAGCTCAATCTGATACTTCTGTTCCTCATCTCTGAAGGAGCTCTTCATGAACATCTCCAGAGCCTCTTGAAGGAACCGCTGGTTCAGATCAGAGAGCTCCTGTAGAGACTCAGTGGGGAGGGAAACTGCACTGATTTTCTCCCTGTAGTGCTGCTGGGCTCTGTCTTGGGCCGCGGCGTTCTCTATCTGTGCCAGTGCCAGCACTGCGTTGTCCAGACAGGGAATATTCCCGCTGCAGATTGCCTGCATGTACATCTCCGCCAGACTCCCCAAGACTGTAACACAATGTATATTGTAAGTCTATGACATTTATTATACATTTCCACCCTGATATCCAGACTGTGTCCCTCGGTATTGTCTTTAATTCACATAACAGTGTGTGAGGTTGCATTTTGGGTCTGAGAAACATGATACCAGTATTATATAAACATATTATGCTGAGCACTCAGTGCTGTTAATTATGGGGCGCCAAATGTAAAACAACACACACTTTTTCATGTGTCTTTTTTCACAAATTTACATCATGTTTGCTTTTCCAGATTTAGTAAATAATTAAGCATTTTTATAATAGTTACTGTTTGACTAAATATTTAACTAAATCCTAAATATGGACAAACAGCAAAATATACATTTTACATTGAAACAAATATTTAACTTAAATCTTTAATCTCTGATTCACAAAATAAATATTTAGGCTTTAAATACATGTTGAAATCGTGAAATTGATATTGGAGTAAACTCTTTAATCTGAGTTGTTTCCGTGCATTGACCAGGTCAACAAATTGTCTGATTATATTTATATAATATTGGACTCGCTGTTACTACATGAAAATATATAATACAAATGCATTATGCTTCTACACCAACCAATTAATGTGGGTATAGAGCAAATTAAAACCTTTACATATCCACAAATTGCAAAGCATGCAGTTGTTCTCTATCTTGCCTTGATTTATAAGTAATAAAAAAACCTGTCCATTAAAACAATCTATTCTCACCAGTGTTTCCAGTGTCACCAAGTGTTTCAAAGACAGTTGTACACCTTTCAATTAAAGTGGGACATATTTACAGTTTTTTTGAAGCACATACTCACATCTGCCAGTCACTGTGTGACCCCCCTTCATGGTTTTGATCTCAGCCTTTTCAAAGATGTAATTGCAGAACTCCTTGGCGCTCTGCACAAAGCAAGGATCCAGATCTTCATCAGTCAGCTCATGCATTCTTTTCATTTTCTTGGGATGGGCTGGGCGGTCAAACACAAAGCACTTGCGGATACGGAAGTACTCTTTGATGCACTCTCGAGGTAAGTTGTACTTCTGGAGGTTTGTTGAGATACCTTGGAGAACAACTGGGATAAAGCTGACATTCTGAATTAAACAGGTTTCTTCCTAACCTGAAAGCATTTGGATAGATTGGAGTAAGATATCTACAAAGTAGAAAAAGTGGAAAGAAAGAAATGTTGCAGATTGCATATTCCCCTGACCCACACCTGCAGTTGGGGACCCAATAAGCCATTCAGTTATGTGTCAAATTCTTTAGAACATTTTACCTTCTTTTAGCATGAGAGAGTTTTCAAGGTATTGATCTGCTGTAATGGGCTTGTCATCTATCTCCAGCTCCAAAGAGAAATCTCGCACTGTCCACACAAAAGAGGGAAAGTAATAAGCCAATTCAGATGATTGATTCTCTTCATTTGAATCTGACTGCACTTTAATGTGATTAGACAATTCGGTCACATAGCTGTAGATGCCCGAGTTGAGGAGAAAAGTTTAATATTTTCTTGAAGCAGTTTCTGAGCACATTGGTATAATGTCCATCAATGCAGGACAAGACACATATTGATCAAGTTATGGAATAACCAGCTCCAAAATTATGCCATTAAAGTAATCACCCCTTAATCAAACAATTTAATCCCTGAGATCAGTGTATTTTTAGGAATGTACAGTGGGTCTCAAAAGTATTCACCCCCACATTTCATTGTGTTACAACATGAAATCAGAATGGATTTAATCAGAAGTTTTTGCCACTGATCAACACAGAAAATGTCCATAATGTCAAAGTGAAGAATATAATCTGCAAATTATTCTAAATTAATTACAAATATGAAACAGACAATAATTGAATGCATAAGTAATCACCCTTTCAGTCAATATTTCGTAGAGGCACGTTTGGCAGCAATTACAGCCATAAGTCTATGTGGATCAGTCTCACCAGCTTTGCACATCTGGATACAGCAATGTTTGCCCATTCTTTGCAAAATTGCTCAAGCTCCATCAAGTTGAATGGGGACCTTGGTGCAATTTTCAACTCTTTCCACATATTCTCCACTGGATTGAGGTCTGGGCTTTGACTGGGCCACTCCAGGACATTGACATGTTTGTTTTTGAGCCACTCCAGTATGGCTTTAGCTGTATGTTTGGGGTCATTCTCCTCCTGGAAGATTAATCTTCTCCCAAGTCCCAGGTCTGTTGCATTCTTCAGCAGGTTTTCTTCCAGGATCTCTCTGTACTTTGCTGCATCCATTTTGTCCTCTATCTTTACAAGGTTTCCAGGCCCTGACACACAGAAGTATCCCCATATCATGATGCTGCCATCATCATCCTTCATGTGTTCTCAGGATCATGTGTGGTGTTAAGCTTGCGCCAAATGTAGCTATTAGCCTTGAGGCCAAAAAGCTCTATTTTAGTCTCATCAGACCATAGAATCTTCCTCCACTTGGTCTCAGAGTTTCACACATGCCTTCTGGCAAACTCTAGCTGAGATTTGGTGTAAGTTTTGCCACTCTCGCATAAAGGCCACTTTTGTGAAGCACCGGGGCTATAGTTGCATTCGATTATTTTCTGTTTTGTATTTGTAATTAATTAAAACAATTTGCAGATTATATTTTTCACTTTGACATTATGGACATTCGGATTTCATGTTGTAACACAATGAGACATGGAGAAGTCCAAGGGGGGTGTATACTTTTGAGACCCACTGTAAACCTTTCAAGTCACTATAGAAATCAAAGGAGTTATAGCTTTTCACAGTTTCTCTAGGATGTAAGTGGTCAAGAAACACTGAAACTGAGTCATTGAGTCCATAGTTGCATGTATAGAGTTACCCTGAGGCCTGAGGTGTAAAATGTAGCTGGCATTCTGCTACAAGAAGTAATTGCACACATTGAGGTTTGAATCAGGCTATAACACTAAGGATGGATGATAGAACATCTGGATCTAGAACACTTTCTTATCTAAAGGATAATTTTGTCCCCTTCTTCTCCTCCAAGATCAGATATATCTGCAAGGTCTTCAACAGTCCCACCTCCTCTCCCATCATGCCCAAGTCTTCCACTGACCAAGCTTCTTTTTCTTCATTCTCACCTCTCTCGGACTCTGAAGTTTCCTCTCTCCTCCTACGTCACAAACCTACAATGTGTGCCCTCAACTCCTCACTCCTCTCTGGCGGTTTCCCCTCTGCATTTAAACAAGCTGCTGTAATCCCACTCCTCGAGAAACCTTCCCTTGATCCCACCTCTCCTCAGAACTATCGCCCTTTCTCCCTACTCCCCTTCCTCTCAAAGACCCTCGAGCGTGCTGTCCACCATCAGCTCTCTGCATTTCTTTCTCATCACTCACTCCTGGATACTCTGCTATCCAGCTTCCGCACAACTCACTCCACTGAGACGGCTCTCCTGGCAGTCACTGACTCCCACAGCTGTGCTCGGGTGCCTCTCCTCAGTCCTCATCCTCCTTGATCTCTCTGCAGCATTTGACACTGTCAATTACTCCATCCTCCTCTCCTGCCTTGTTGACCTTGGAATCTCTGGAACTGCTCTCACCTGGTTCTCCCCCTACCTCAACGACCTGACCTACCAAGTGTCCTGGCGAGGTTCCTCATCCACCCCCCAACCTCTCCTCACAGGCGTACCCCAAGGCTCCATCCTGGGCCCGCTCCTGTTCTCTCTCTACACTCATTCCCTGTGCCCCCTCATCGCATCTCATGGTTTCTCCTACCACTTCAATACAGATGATGCCCAGATCTTCCTGTCTTTTTCCTCTTCTGACCCTCTCATCCCCTCTCGCATCTCTTCCTGCTTTTCTGCTATCTCCACCTGGATGCACTTGCACCACCTCAAGCTCAACCTTTCCAAATCGGATGTCCTCTTTTTTCCCCCACTCTTCCTCACCTTCTGCTGATCTCTCCATCTCAATCCCCCTGGAATCCACGACACTCTCTCCTTCTTCTTCTGCTAAAAACCTAGGAGTCACCCTTGATCCTGTGCGCTCCTACACCCAGCACATCACCACGCTGACACACACCTGCAGATTCTTCCTGAGCAACATAAGCCAAATCCGACCCTTCCTCACCAACTACTCAACTCAAATGCTCATCCAGTCACTGGTCCTCTCCCGCCTGGACTACTGCAACTCCCTCCTGGCCGGCCTGCCTGCATCTACTACCTGCCGCTCCAGCTCATCCAGAACTCTACGTCTCGTCTGGTATTCTCTCTGCCACAATTCGCACACACTACTCCACTGCTCCGCTCCCTCTACTGGCTTCCGTTACCGGCACTTATATTTTGGATAAGGGTGTCTGCCAAGATAATAATAATAATAATAATAATAATAATAATAATAATAATATTATTATTATTAATAATAATATTAATAAAGGATACTGCAGCTGCTCTAGGGCAGTATTGTTGATGGTCCCCATACTGTTGTACACTAAAGTGCTACTGAGAAGGACTGCCAGAGCAAAGATCCAGTTATCATTGCATTCATCCCCCTGCCAAGACAGAGAAAGAGAATTAATGATTGCAGATTCACGTCATGCACTTCCTGTGCAGTGACACAATAAGCTATCACCTGAAAACTGGGTTTATCTCTGGACTGTCTATAAGAAGCTCACATCAATTTTTTGATTCAGCACCAGGAAAAGACTGTTCATTCATGTTGCAGTTGCATCATTGCAATCCTATCTCTGTCTAAATACTAAACAACAACCTTACAGCTGCCAATACCGAGTGTCTGGATTTTGGAGGCCAAGCACAGAAAATCTGATTCCACATTGTACCCAGTATCTGCCACAGTGTATTGATCACCACCAGGTTTGTTCATTGTATTGTAGAAGTCTTGTCATATGTTGTTATATGTTAGCTGATACACATACAGTGATCCACCTCCGCTGTGCGTACATTGTTTAGTTGTACCATTTGTGGTTGAAGGACACTGTTTGTTTATAGCCTACTTGTTTGTTTGAACCATGGATGCACACGTTTTTTTATGAAGAGAAATATGAGCTATTAAATAAAAATGCTTAAGTGTTCTGTAGCTGCTGGAGCTGGCAGTGCTGGAGCTGGACCGGAGCTGGATTCAGGCTCACTCCGGAGCCTGGAGCTGAAGCTGAGGTCATGGAGCTGCTCCAATCCCTCCCCCTCCATTAAACTCTACCAAACAGGGCATAAAATCACTCAAAATGTCTAGGAGCCATCTGGATACTGAATATATTTTTTAAGTTGCCAGACCAAATTGTATTTATTTATTTAATCACCAGGAAATGTACCCATTGAGACCAAGGTCTTATTTACAAGGGGGTCCTGGGACACAAACAAACAGTCAACACATTAATTAATGTGTGTTACAACATTCCAAATACTCAAACAATACAATTAAAATAAAATAAATCAATAAATCACTTAACTGGTCCTATTTACAAAGCAGGAGCATGTCATTTTAAGTAATTGCCTACATGTTTAAAACCAGATAAGAGTGTTGGGAAAATAATTCCAAGTTTTTGATAGCCTTTATCCAAAAGGCAGTTCTTTCTTGCATGTACGTAACCATGGAACAACCAGGCTATCCGTACCACTAGACCATAAATTATATGTGTTGCTATTCTTTACCACCAAAGCATACAAATATGCAGGAACCAAACCATTGATCACCTTAAATACAAAACAATACCAATGGTATAGTCTATGGTTAGGTAAAGTAAACCACCCTAGCTTGATATACAGTTGGCAATGATGCATCGAAGAAGGGCACTGTAAAACAAACCCACCAAATGAATGACCATGAATTGTACAGCACATCTAATTCATACAAATATGTTTTACCAGCAGTTTGATAAATGTAGTCACCATAATCTAAAATTAGTAAGATAGTAGTTTTCACCAACTTTAGTCTACTGGAAACATTAAACACATTCCTATTTCTATAAAGAAAGCCTAGTTTTGGTCCAATCTTTTCAACCAATGAATCAATCCACCTGCCTAAATACTTATAATATTGAACCCTCTGAAGTGACTCTCCCAGGAAAGTAACAATGTTCCAAGATACATTGTCAACCTTTCTCTTATTCAAAGTAAACAACATTGTATTTGATTTGGATCCATTTAGCAGTAGTTGATCACAAAGTAATCTCTTATGCATAATGTTAAAAGCACACTGCAAGTTATTTTGTATGATCTCTATTGTTTTCTCAGACGTATATAAGATTGTATCATCAGCATATACATGTATACTAGTATTATTATCTATATCTGTGCCCAAGCAATGCATATAAAGAGTAAACATAATTGGTCCAAGTATCGAGCCCTGAGGAATTCAAAAGTTGAAATAAATGCATCAGGTCTTATTGCTTTTGTTCTATCTTTAAGGTAATTTCTAATCCAATCTGCAGCCCTTTCACTGAAACCCAGCCAGACCAGTTTTTTACACAGAATTGCATGAACTGCAGAGTCAAAGGCTTTAGATAGTAAAGGCTTCCAAAAATAAAGCACCAGCAATGTTACCTGAATCCAGCACAACAGATATATCAAGCACTTTAAGAACAGCAGTGTGTGTCACAGAGGGTACCAGAGGTTCTGTGTGTTTTCTCTTAATTTTCACATATTGTGTTTCTTTAATTGTGTTTGATTGTTTTTCTTGTATTATTCACTTTGATTATTATTCTATTATCACTGATTGGTTTATTGTGTTCACTTCATATTAATGCATGTGTATTTGATTGCACGGGACACTGACAAGCAATGCAGCACACCTGTTACACTGAACGGCACGCCAACCTTCATTCACAGCCACTACACCTGTTCCTACTTAGCGCAAGACTTCCTGTATAAAAGCCTGCAAAAGCCTCAAGTTAGTTGAGGTGCTATTTGGAAAATAATCCCATGTGAAGGGCCAGATGACACAATAAATAAATAAATAAATAAATAAATAAATAAAAATAAATAAACAAACTAACAAATAGTTTGATCACGGTTAATTACATTATTTGTCATTTAGCAGATGCTCTTATCTAGGGCGATGTACATTTGTACCCATTTATACAGCTGGGCATTTTACTGGAGCAATCTAAGTGAAGTACCTTGCTCAAGGGTGTAACAGCACTGCTCCACCCAGGATTTGAACCCTCAACCAGAGCCCTAATCACTACTCCACAGTGCTGCCTACGTTAATGAAATATTGTACGGGTTCATGTGTATATATAGGCTCCAGATAACCAAACTTACACAAAACATTTTTTATCAAATAACTACACAACCTACAATATACAATAGACCTCACATACTGTGTGTTAAGACCATCAATAACAATTTAACAGGTTTAAGCCAATGAGAAATATAGCTACATTTGGAAAAAATATATAACACTAAATACAGCACTGAAATGCTAAATATTTTTCTTAAAATGAAACCTTGGCTCATGTAGATATATATTCTAAAACATGTTTAATGCTGTGTAACTGTTTGTAGAATATAAGTCTTTATATGTGTATTGTATGTCATTGTAAACAGAAATTAAAACAAATTATTTTGAAAATTCAAAAAGTACCATATTGTAACCGTTGTCATTAGGAACTTAAGCTAGTGGAGCTCTCAAAACAGATGAGTTTGTTTCCCGCTTCCAGAAAATATTAGCAAACAACTTCCTAAAATACCGGACAGGGGGTCAAAGTACATAAAAATAGCACAGTGCAATAAAATACCATAATTTTCACAGACATCTTTTTCATGTTTGAATGATTAAATATGTTTTTTATAAGTTTTTCAGTTTTGGTAAACATTTATTTACATTTTGTTTTAAAGAGTAATAAAACACTGACACTTTAAAAGCTCCATGAAGTTGGCACCCCGTGTGTTCAGAATATGAATAACAATATATGCATTAATTTGTGCTGCATTTGTGCTGGTTTGTGCCACAAAAATCATTGTTTGTGCTGGTATGGCTCCCAAGATATTAAAGATTATATTTTATGAGCTGTGACATCACTCAGCACCCCATCAACGTCCAAATCGCACCACAATTTTCTATTTAGTTTGTGCTAGGTTTGTGCTGGTTTGTGCAGTATTTGTTTTCATCAGAACAATTATAGTTTTTTAGATATTCATTTTTTAATTATCAGCAATGACATCACCTAGCACCCCACAACATTCCAAATTGATCCAAAGTGGTGTCATTCGTTTGTGCTGGTTTGTGCAGCAAAAAAAATTTGTTTGTACTGACATGGTTTTTCAGATATTAAACATTATATTTTAATTACTTAACAGTAGTCTCTGTCCTTTATGCTACGATTGTGCCGATTTGTGCTGTAAAATACATAGTCTATGTTGGCCGTATCCAGCTTCAAATGCGTATTCTGATTCAATATAATTCTGCTTGTAGGTTGCAGTGCAATTGCACAACAATTTTATTCGGCTGCCTACAGCAAAGCAGGAGAGTCAGGTTTGGACTGCTGACAACACCAATCAAGCCATGTTTTGCTTTAATGATAATTAAACATGTCATCAATGCATACACTTCTCCATGTCTCATTTTCATAGGTTAGGACTACATAATTTTGTATAGAACACCCACATACAACAAAACTGAAAGCAGATGTTTGTTACAGTAAAAAACAACAACGAAAAAAGTCTATTATATTTATTTTAGTAAAAGACATCGATGTCAATCGAATCATTCCTAATTCTGGAATGTCTAAATCATCTTCTTTCATTATCACATGTCTATGTGCTATGCTGACCACTGTTTTATTAGGGTACATGGGTTAACTTTTTATTAAATAAAAGAGAACAATTTTAATGCAATGCGATTGAAATAACTTAAAATGCATGAATAGCATCGACCGTGTAGTAAGAAGTTGCCCTGGATAACTGATGTCTGGTGCAAAAAAAACCTTTTCAATTGTATAGGGTTTGCATGGAGTTATAAGCTACTTCCTTGTACCCAGAATGGAGTGGTGAACCTGTTGATAACAGGTATCAATTTGTGAACTGAAAGTTTATTCATGTTGTCATGGTTTCCAGTGTTTGTTTGCAGTTTCATAGTAGAGGTTTAGGCTTCAGCCTATCAGGGCTGGCCGTAGCCTTTTGATGGCCATAGGCGAGATATGATTGTGGGGCCCCCCACCTTGCCGCAAAACTTTTTAGTGGTGCCCATCTTTATGGCAGAGAGAAAATGTTTAAGTAAAACTAAGAGAGACACAAACATTTAAATAGGGCACATCACAGAACATGTATTGCACTTTAACATACACTGAAATATATTTAGTAGTAATACATACAAATGTAAATAGTGCTCTGTGCACATTGAAATAACAGCAATAACTAATAAACAGTTTAGGTAAAAAAAAACACCCACACCATAAATACTCAGTAGTGTAGAGGTTAACTACTAATCATTATCATCATTTGGATGGCAACTGCAGTAGGCTAGCTATCAAACGAAAGATAATATTTTGGTGTGATTTGGATGTTACTCCTTAAAAAAGTAATAACTCCAGATATAAGATAGCACAAATGTTTCTTTTTACGGCACAAACCAGCACAAACCTAGCACAAACTAAATAGACTATTGTGGTGTGATTTGGACATTGATGGGGTGCTAAGTGATGTCACAGCTTATAAAATATAATCTTTAATATCTCAGGAACCATACCGGCACAAACGATGATTTGTGTGGCACAAATGCAACACAAACAAATGCATATATTTGTATTCATATTCTGAACACATGGGGTGCCAACTTCACTGAGGTATTATGGTTCCATCCTAGCTTCTTAAAAGCAGCCGGAGCTGGAGTAGCAGTGAGGAGCTGCACCGGAGCTGCTGCAAAGCTGGAGCTAAACCTCTGGAGCCACTCCGGAGCCAGAGCCATCAAACCCGGAGCATTGATTGGGAGTATTGCGAATTCGGCTTGTTGGCGATGTGGGAGCGCTATAAGCCTCCCGGCCTCTCCTGCATTCTTTACACAAGACCCTAAGGGGTGTATGGGTATATAATATAACCGATTATATCCCTGCACAGAATACAACGCGAACCCTGATGCATGTGTAGTGTGTTTGGGATTATAAGAGGGGAGAAAAGGATAATGTTATAAAGAAAGACTTATTTATTTTGTATTAATATAAAGTACTAATATATTGTATGTTATCTGTATATGTAATGCCAATCTGGATTGTGTATTTTGTTGTATAATGTTTTGTTGATCAATGTTATATTTATATAGATATATACTATAAGAGTCTAGAATGAACTTTATTTATGCAAGAGGAGTCTTACTCTATATAAACAGGTATCAGTAACACTCTAGATTGAGGGTGTCAATAGATATTTCATAGTTATTTAATTAATAATCTATATGTGTTCAACAAACACACTATTGCATTTTCTTGAATGTTTATCAGCTATATCTATAGATGTGCCATATGGAAGCCACGTTGTGTGTACTTGTACAAGTTGTAGGCTTACTTAAATATCTATAAACACACCATAAGGACACTACATGAACATGCAAACATTTACATAATATAGTGTTAATAGATCAACAGATATTTTATTTCTTGTCATTTGCCACTTAAAATAAAGTGAATGCTATTTAAACCTTATTGATGATCTACGAACATTCTATAATAGGTACATTTAACTCCATACAGGTAACATAATGACACGATAAAAAACTACTTTATACCAAATTATGTATGGTGCCTTCTTTCCATCAGAAGAATCTTACATGTCCAGTGCCCGAGGTCTCTTGCTGCTCTCACTCAGGCAATGTAATGTGACATGTCTCAATGACCCACCTTCTCCACGTCCCCCAGGCCCTCAGTGTCCAGCAGCACCAGGGTCAGGTCAGGTTTAGTGGGATGAGGGACACACCACATCCAGATGCCCTTGGTGTGGGACTGGATGGTGGAGCCCAGGGAGAATCCTGAGGGACAGACAGGATAGACTGGTACTGAGGGGAGACGCACAGTCCTGAAAAGCATACCTGGCAGTAGGCACAGACAACATCCCCTGACTGTTTTGATTTTTTAGAAGACACTATTTGAATATACATGCACATATATTATGTATAATATATTTATTGTCCAAAAAAGGTATAAATATATATAATTAACAAAGTACTTTTCATAAATATACAGTTCATGGTTTTAGTGTTGGTTGGGATGTCATTTTGTACTGTTCAGATGTGAAATGTGTCACATATTAATTATAGATATGACTCACCCTGTCTCTTCCCCGCCAGCCTGTTCATGAGGTAAGATTTGCCAGTGCGGTACAGCCCAACCACCGCCACAGCCACTACCGGCTGCTCGATCAGCTTCAGGATGCCCAGTGCCTCAGGAACGACCTGCAGCTTCCCGTCCTCGCCGTTCTTGATCAGACACACCGGAGCTGACATCGGCACCATGATACTAGCCATGACTGCTCCTGTAAATGGAGACAACCTAAAAAGTTATCGTATCTTAATAATAACTCATATATACACTCACCTAAATGATTATTAGGAACACCTGTTCAATTTCTCATGAATGCAATTATCTAACCAACCAATCACATGGCAGTTGCTTCAATGCATTTAGGGGTGTGGTCCTGGTCAAGACAATCTCCTGAACTCCAAACTCAATGTCTGAATGGGAAAGAAAGGTGATTTAAGCAATTTTGAGCGTGGCATGGTTGTTGGTGCCAGACGGGCCGGTCTGAATATTTCACAATCTGCTCAGTTACTGGGATTTTCACGCACAACCATTTCTAGGGTTTACAAAGAATGGTGTGAAAAGGGAAAAACATCCAGTATGCGGCAGTCCTGTGGGCGAAAATGCCTTGTTGATGCTAGAGGTCAGAGGAGAATGGGCCGACTGATTCAAGCTGATAGAAGAGCAACTTTGACTGAAATAACCACTCGTTACAACCGAGGTATGCAGCAAAGCATTTGTGAAGCCACAACACGTACAACCTTGAGGCGGATGGGCTACAAACAGCAGAAGACCCCACCAGGTACCACTCATCTCCACTACAAATAGGAAAAATAGGCTACAATTTGCACAAGCTCACCAAAATTGGACAGTTGAAGACTGGAAAAATGTTGCCTGGTCTGATGAGTCTCGATTTCTGTTGAGACATTCAGATGGTAGAGTCAGAATTTGGCGTAAACAGAATGAGAACATGGATCCATCATGCCTTGTTACCACTGTGCAGGCTGGTGGTGGTGGTGTAATGGTGTGGGGGATGTTTTCTTGGCACACTTTAGGCCCCTTAGTGCCAATTGGGCATCGTTTAAATGCCACGGCCTACCTGAGCATTGTTTCTGACCATGTCCATCCCTTTATGTCCACCATGTACCCATCCTCTGATGGCTACTTCCAGCAGGATAATGCACCATGTCACAAAGGTCGAATCATTTCAAATTGGTTTCTTGAACATGACAATGAGTTCACTGTACTAAAATGGCCCCCACAGTCACCAGATCTCAACCCAATAGAGCATCTTTGGGATGTGGTGGAACGGGAGCTTCGTGCCCTGGATGTGCATCCCACAAATCTCCATCAACTGCAAGATGCTATCCTATCAATATGGGCCAACATTTCTAAAGAATGCTTTCAGCACCTTGTTGAATCAATGCCACGTAGAATTAAGGCAGTTCTGAAGGCGAAAGGGGGTCAAACACAGTATTAGTATGGTGTTCCTAATAATCCTTTAGGTGAGTGTATTTATGTATTTATTTTTTGCCATTGCTTGCTCAATCTCAATTTACACTCTATATTACTTAAATCAATTTGAATCTCTACAGTTCAGCCACCATACTGCTTTAATATTAATTTGATTTGATCTGTTGAAATATAAAGTACCTTGATCAGCTCCTCTCACTGCTGTGTGCTGATCACTTTGCTCCTGAATCTCCAGTGACTGCAGGTCAGCAGACATCTTCTCATCCTCATTGTTCTCAGTCCCGCGCTCTGGCACTGGCACAGACATTGCACTTCTATCTGTGACTGTGCTTCTGTAAATGCACACCCCATGAGACAGAGTTCATGAAAGTTTGGGGATTGTCTGTATGCTTGTTTGTGCAGATGTGCGAATTAGGAGTATTGCAGTACTATTCTTTACATACTTATGTTGAAGTGACATAGAAATTTGCTTAAAGCTGCAAC
The DNA here is from genome assembly GCF_036373705.1 of Amia ocellicauda. Taxonomy (NCBI): domain Eukaryota; kingdom Metazoa; phylum Chordata; class Actinopteri; order Amiiformes; family Amiidae; genus Amia; species Amia ocellicauda. The sequence continues at coordinate 28,090,943 of NC_089861.1, read as the reverse complement.
TTAACGAATGAATCACTGTTGGTTTCAATTTTGATTGCATAATGTCTTTCAGTGCAGGAAATAATACCTTTTGGTTTAGCATTTTCATTATATTACAAACAAGATGTGATAAACATCATACACTTTTCAAAATTGCCAATTTTAATTGTATGTTTATTAAGATGATGAAGATCCATTTTAGATTAGATTTTTACAGGTCCTGCACTACATTATCCCTGTTAGTTAACTGGCTATTGAGTACTAGCAAGTATAACAGTCAGAACCCAGTTTAAATATAAAAATAAGAAATTTTACCTTTCAGAAGGACTGTACTGCTCTTGAAAGCACCAAAGTCTTTGTGTTTCGCCCTCCTGGTGATTTTATAGGGCAAATCAACACGGCACTGATAATGTTTAACATGGCATTGTCTAAATAAAGCATCAAGTAATAATGATTAGGAACACATTTAAATTTCAAGGTCAGGGTCATATAGAGGAGGAGAGCCTGTCTCTGTCCACCAGTCTGTGTTTTATTATCTGAGCTAACATCTAAGAGCTGGCTGTAGTAAACATTAACAAGTCATCAAGAGCAGTTACCAGAAATCAGGTTTGAACTTCAATAGACGTTGCGGTTAATGGGTGTGGAGACATGTCATAAACAAATTTTAAATGGGTGCTATATCCATTGTCTTATTGTTAAGATTTTCTAGGTACTTCCCATTTTGTGAAATATTGCTTTATGACCGATTGCATATGATCACATTGCATCACATCATTATTTTTCTGTTCGAATGCATATGAAATATATACAGTGGGAGAAAAAAGTATTTGATCCCCTGCTGATTTTGTATGTTTGCTCACTGACAAAGAAATGATCAGTCTATAATTTTAATGGTAGGTGTATTTTAACAGTGAGAGACAGAATAACAACAAAAAAATCCTGAAAAACGCATTTCAAAAAAGTTATAAATTGATTTGCATGTTATTGAGGGAAATAAGTATTTGACCCCTTCGACTTAGTACTTTGTGGCAAAACCCTTGTTGGCAATCACAGAGGTCAGACATTTCTTGTAGTTGGCCACCAGGTTTGCACACATCTCAGGAGGGATTTTGTCCCACTACTCTTTGCAGATCCTCTCCAAGTCATTAAGGTTTCGTGGCTGACGTTTGGCAACTCGAACCTTCAGCTCCCTCCACAGATTTTCTATGGGATTAAGATCTGGAGACTGGCTAGGCCACTCCAGGACCTTAATGTGCTTCTTCTTGAGCCACTCCTTTGTTGCCTTGGCTGTGTGTTTTGGGTCATTGTCATGCTGGAATACCCATCCACGACCCATTTTCAATGCCCTGGCCGAGGGAAGGAGGTTCTCACCCAAGATTTGACGGTACATGGCCCAGTCCATCGTCCCTTTGATGCGGTGCAGTTGTCCTGTCCCCTTAGCAGAAAAACACCCCCAAAGCATAATGTTTCCACCTCCATGTTTGACGGTGGGGATGGTGTTCTTGGGGTCATTGACACCGTTCACCCAATTTTGGATGTAACTACCCTCAAATTAAAGATGAAAGTCTACACTTAAAGAACATATTGTTTCCTTTCAAATCCATTGTGGTGGCGTACAGAGCCAAAATTATGAAAATTGTGTATATAGCACCCTTAGATCAGCATCTGAAGTATTGGAGAACATTATGGAAATCAGTCTCCTCGATTCTTCCCTGAAACCTACGCTAATAGAATACATTCACATGATGTAGGCATTTAAATGTAAAATGTAGAACACTCTGTCTGGGTATCAGAACAAATTTCCTAGTACTTGTAAGGAATAAAACAATCTGAACCTGGGGAAATTCCACCCTGGTAATATTCTACAGTTTAATGTTGTCTCCTCAAATGCTCTTGGGTATTGTCCTAATTCACAGGGGGTAAACTCAGATGGCTGAGGGAGGGAGGTCTCTGGTATTGACAGCATAACAAAATGACAGGCTGCCTACCAGTCTTGTATCAATAGCATATAAAAACAATTGATGAAGATGAGGCTGTTGGCAGGGGTGAGTTAATCACCTCCAAAAGAGATACGGGTGATGGGAGCCAGAATCGTTTCCCTGGAATGTGGGAGTGCGGGATGCTCTCCCACAAAGGTCAGCTGCCATTGGATACTCTGGTGTGGCACTCTGGAAGGTGGAGTTGGACATGGGTTCAACTTATAAAAGTTGACTTGTCCATCAAGTAGGGGTATCAGTTTTGCATTTGCTGTACCTTGTGTACTTGTATGTTGTGATCTGTATTATTTTCTTCATTAATAAATGAATAAATAAAGTTAAGTACAAGGCATCAAACATTACAAATTCAAATTTACATTATACAAAGCAATTCAAAGTATAATACATTTTACAACTTCCAATTTACACAGGTAAGTACAGTAAGTGAGGTCATACATCCTGGAAAGTGCTGTCAAGATGTTAGGTCACAGTCAAGGGCTATGGGAAAGGGAGCAAGGGGGATATCAATCAATAATACAAGTATTAGTAATGCAAGAAGCATGGTAAAATGTTGTGAAGTGCTATCTTACAGGGGATTAAAAGGAATAATATTACAAGTACTGTCTAAAAAGATGTGTCTTGAGTAAGCACTGGAATTAAGTCAAGGACTCTGCTGTTTTGACTTCGGTGGGAAGGTCGTTCCACCATTTAGGGGCCAGGGATGAGAAGGAGCGCCCTTTCTCTCCCCTCCTTCCTTACTCCACCCACTCCCTCTTTCACCTTCCGCCGTAATCTCTGCTCCGTCTCCACTCTGTTTGGCTCATACAGTTATTTCTTATGCAATAAACAAGAGGGAATTTGGAACCAACATGGCGCATACAGTCTTCAGTTTCATAGCACTCAATGAGTTGTTAGGACGAACGAATCCGCCAGGCTCGAGAGTCAGTGAGTCATTGAACGCTGTCGAGGCGGGTAACCGGCTCCTGAGTACCGCTGCTGTTCACAGGGAGAATCAATAGAACCGATTCATGTGCGGACACGGATTCGATTCCCATCGGTCACCAAAATTATTCATTCAAAAAGAACGAATCGTTCGTGAACTGCACATCACTACTCCACAGACAGTAAGTCTAAGACTCTGGTGTTTTACACCGATCAGCCATAACATTATGACCACTGACAGGTGAAGTGAATAACACTGATAATCTCGTTATCATGGCACCTGGGTGGGATATATTAGACAACAAGTGAACATTTTGTCCTCAAAGTTGATGTGTTAGAAGCAGGAAAAATGGGCAACCTTAAGGATTTGAGCAACTTTGACAAGGGCCAAATTGTGATGGCTAGACGACTGGGTCAGAGCATCTCCAAAACTGCAGCTCTTGTGGGGTGTTCCCGGTCTGCAGTGGTCAGTACCTATCAAAAGTTGTCCAAGGAAGGAAAAGCGGTGAACCAGCGACAGGGTCATAGGCGGCCAAGGCTCATTGATGCACGTGGGGAGCGAAGGCTGGCCTGTGTGGTCCGATCCAACAGATGAACTATTGTTGCTCAAATTGCTGAAAAAGTTAATGCTGGTTCTGATAGAAAGGTGTCATAACACACAGTGCATCGCAGTTTGTTGCGCATGGGGCTGTGTAGCCGCAGACCAGTCAGGGTGCCCATGCTGACCCCTGTCCACTGCCAAAAGCGCCTACAATGGGCATGTGAACATCAGAACTGGACCACGGAGCAATGGAAGAAGGTGGCCTGCTCTGATGAATCACATTTTCTTTTACATCACGTGGATGGCCGGGTGCATGTGCGTCGTTTACCTGGAGAACACATGGCACCAGGATGCACTATGGGAGAAGGCAAGCCGGCGGAAGCAGTGGGATGCTTTGGGCAATGTTCTGCTGGGAAACCTTGATCGATCCATGGAGGCCCCACCTCGCAACTTACAGGATTTAAATGATCTGCTGCTAAAGTCTTGATGCCAGATACCACAGCACACCTTCAGAGGTCTCGACGGGTCAGGGCTGTTTTGGCGGCAAAAGGGGGACCTACACAATATTAGGTAGGTGGTCATAATGTTATGGCTGATCGGTATTTATGAGTGCAATATCTTAGTGTTTTGGTTTCTCTCTATCTTACTGTGCTCTGTGCTTGTCAGATGTGATAAATGAACTTCAGCCGCCATCCCTTGTTTAAAAATGCTGTAAATATGTGTGTTTCGAGATATGTAACGGCGGTGACGAGCCGGTGGGTGAGCTCCAGGGACCGCAAAGCGGCGACGAGCTGGAGGCTGAGCTCCAGGGACCGCGGAGTGGCGGTGACGAGCCCCCGAGACAGGCAGCTTCCATATTGGGGAGAAAGGCCCAGAAGCTGCGGGATGGCCATGACGAGCCCCCAAGACAAGCGGCTGGGGCACCGGAGAGAGAAGCCCGGAAGCCCCGGGGTCCAGATGAGTCGGACTGGTGGAACTTTAAGAGGGAGCACATTGCACAATTAAGTGGCTGGGGCGACAAGATGAAGCAGACGCAGCTTGGAGCATGTTTGAGGGAAGATGAGTGGGAGGTGGTGGAACAGGCTGTGAGTGGACAAGCAGTGACATGCACAGAGACAGGACCCAGCATGACTGTGATGTGGATCAGCAAGATGGCAACAGCGAGGAAGTCCGGCAAGAGGGAGGATACACTGAGCCAGAGTGCGCAGCCCAGCTACCACTCCCCGCTGAAGAAGAGGAAGCTCAGCTGGGAGAACACCATCAGGGGCAACCACAACAACCAGGCTCTGATAGTGAAGCCCGTCCGGCAGAGGCCTCCCCTGAGCCGACGGGACCTGCAGAGAGCGAGAACGACTGCAGCCCAGAGCAGCGCAACAACGCCACCAAAGTGACGCTGGAAGACGAAGAGCGGAAGTGCGGCCATCTTGTCGGGGATGTAAACAAGACGGAGCTCTGCTTGAGATAGCGCTGGCATACGTGGCCCAGAAACAGCTCCCCACCCATGTAGAAGACACTCAAGCGGGAGAGCAGCGCCAGGGGCACTCACAGCAACCCGGCTACGATGGCGAGGCCTCCCCCGAGCTGACGGGAACTGCAGAGAGAGAGAACGTGTCACAAGTGGTGTGTAATGGCATAAACCACTAATTGGGTTGTATTATCACTGATTGATTTATATATTTCCTTCTGTTATCTTACTGCTGTTGCACTTACTCACTAATTGTGTTGCTTTATTATTGGTTGTTATTAGTTGTTGTTGGGTGTTTTGATTGTGTATATATTGTTTTATTATATTTTATTTGGTGATGGGTTTATTATAAGAAAATCAAGATGACACTTAAGAAAAATAGATTTCAATATCCCTCCATATTAAAGCGAATACCTTCACTTACCTCTTTAACATTTTGATACACGTTTCAATGGTAACATATTATGAAAATTCATAATGGCTTTTGAAAATATTAGCATATTTTTCTTACAATCAATCTTGAAGTCAAAGTTTCACATTCAACCTTTTAGTGTGAATAACAAAATAAAACCACCTTAAACATGTTTTATAATATTTCACATTTGAAAATCCAAAGGTCAAACCAATAAAGTCCTTTATTATCTCTCCACTATTTCCCTTTTGCTGTCACAGTTCTCCGCCCTTCTAAATTCATGCATATTAGCTACCTTTAGCTATTAATAATAATAATAATATAGTATACATTTCCGTAACTTTGGTAAGGATAATGGACATGTCAAAGTTATGGAGGTTCCTTTTAAATTCCATGAGAAATGTATATGGGTCATTTTTGATCTGGCATATGCAAACTAGGGGTAGAAATGCAAAAACTCCTTTTGCTCAATGAGTTAAAAAAGGAGTCAGAGAAATAAAAATGGTGATTACTGAACATTAAAAATGAGATATTTAATAAATACTGTATTAATTACATTGATTTTATTGTAGCAAAAAGAAAGGTCAGTTTGACGAGTGCAATTTCACTGAACTCGTACGCAAAGTCAATACAGGAAAAAAAAAAAAAACATAAGGCGGGGTCATTTTGACCCAGTATATGAATCCTAGGTTTAAAATAAAATAGTGATAAAATAAATAGTAATTCTCATTTCCATTTCAGTTACAAATATTAAGCAAGGAGGGTTGAGAGGAGTAAGACAGGAAAGGGGATAGAGAGAAGGACATTAATGAGAGGAGGAAGACTGCTAGGGAAGGAAAAGACCAGAGGGACTTTGCCCCATCTTTTACTACAGTACTACATTTACCATGGTAATAATATACCAAAATGTAAATGTCCCCTTTTTTATTTCAGAAATCTGGTCACCTTTCTTTGGCAGCTTCTGTGGTGCACACACTCTCATTCATGTTGAGCTTTGAGGAGCATAATGCCTTAACAGAAAGGAATAGGGACAGTAAATTTAATAATTAAAAAAAAAATCATGATTGAGTATAAACATACAAATGGAATACATTTTTGGAAGCAGTCTATAAAGTACATTTAACATTCACTTGCAATTTTAATTCTTACAATTTTATCTTCTGCTACTCGTCTTTGCCAAGGGTTATTTTGGCAGCAGGAAAACAAAAAAAAAAACTACATATAATGAAAGTAATGTTCTGTACGACCTACTTTTGCTTCTTATAGGCTGTGCAGTAGCTAATTATATTGTCACACAAAGGTTTGTGACTTGACCTTAATCACTTTAGGTTTCTTACATTTACTTTATCTTATTATGTTTCACTTATTCATGGATTGATTCTACTTCATTATTGTGTGTGTTTTTTTCCTTTTTTGGTCCCAATTATCTAATTGGTTGTGTGGTTTGATTTCATTAAAATTATTATTTGCACGTGTTATTTTCTTTGCCGAGTTTCACAATCTAGAAGTGCATTCCACGTGGATTAACCCACATTCTGCCGCTGGTAGCTTCATTTACGCCCCTGACCTGAAGACTTGGGCTATTTAATCGACTGGCTGCAATCAGTCAGCAGGCTGCTGGTGCAGAGCAAACACATAGTGGCCAGTGTCAAGGTTGTGGGATGGGAGGCGGAACAGTGTGCAGCGGCAAAGAAGAAGAAGAAGAAGAAGAAGAAGAAGAAGAAGAAGAAGAAGAGTAGCCTTTTCCTGTCTGGATTACAAACTCTATACCAGAAGTCGGCAGAGATTCCTGGTGAAGAGGGCTTGGCGAGCGCAGACAGAGAGGACAGATCCCCCGGGTCTGAGCTAATGCATCTGTTCATTTGGCAACTTTTGGCAAGGATAAAAAAAAAGCACAAGCAGTAGATTGTTTAAATGGCATGTTTATTAATATAGCCATGTATCCTCCTATTTTCCTCCTGTGTTCAGCAATTGGACAAACGCAGCTCTGTCAAAAAATACAAAGACAGAGAGACTTGATTATTATCTATAGTTCCCAGGGCAAATAAAGACAATTACAAATACCTGTTGGTGCTAACAAGAGTATTGCCTGATTGACAATTGGTATAGCTTCTTACTCTTTTCATAGGCTGCTGTGGATACATGGACAAGAGAGACAACAGGAAGCCAGTCAAGCATTTAGTTGCAGCATAATACAGTGGCACTTACCTGTGGTGGTGAGATGTACCTGTAAGCGCATCTGGAAGTACCTGAAAAAAGTTTTGGGATTTATGCAATAGGCTTGCGACGATCATATCTCACAGAGCCCCGATACCATACTCATCTGGCAGTGGTGGTGCATGATGTTGCCATCTGCAGGGACAAGCCAAGTATAAGTTTGTATGCTTAGCACTTTACGTTACCTAAATTAGAAGGGGAATTGTTAGCTTCTGTTATGGTTTTAGTTAGGATCCTTATTTTGTTCCTTTCTTCTGTATATTTCTTTTCCAACTTTGGGTAGGGATTATATAATATTGCCTGGGTTATTAAAGGCACTTTTAATTAGGTTTTATAAATTGTCATTCCCTGTTGAAAGAATTTGCCAGTGTACAGACTTATTGCCCTGTAACTGTTATTGGTCCTGTGTTTGTAATAAACAAATGGAATGTAACTTAGTGTTGTCTGTCGTGGTGTACTGGGGTCCTGAGCCGGGCCTGTGCAGGGATAAGCATGAGTCCCCCCTCATTAAACCGGGGTGGTGTAGTCCATTGTGTTCATACGCTATTGCCAACCTTGGCTTGTGTTTTCTTGAAACAAAATGTAATCATACTAAAAAAAGAAAAAAAATCCTCTGAATTAAAATTGGTTTTGTTAGTCTGGGTGTTAATGCTTAAGCAAAAAGGAGTTGCTTGAAAATTAAGATATTTACTTTACTTAATTCTGACAATGAGATTAGAATTATCATCTTGACCTGTTAAATATAGGCTTCCTTATAGGGAGATAAAGCCTTTTTTACCCAGGGCTGGAATAACAAATTCTGGGCCCCTGGGCATGAATGTGTAATATATACACTAAACCCAAGTGTTTAAGTTTTGAACACAGTTAAACACTTATCTGTAACACTTTTTAAACATGTCAAGGCATTTATTTTCTTGAACACATTTAGAAAACTAACATGCTCATGTGTTTAGGAAATAAACACCTTGACATGTTTATACATTGTAATACTTTTTAAACACATTGACACATTGATTTAAATGTAGGTGTTTATAATCTAAAAAACCTGATGGAGATGCCAATCTAATTGAAATATACATAATTAAAAGTTTAACATGATTACTAAATATAATTAAGCCACATGTTAATTAAAATAAACATTTGTTATAAAACAATGAAATACAAATTTGTATTGACCTATATACAATGCCTTGTCATTTTTCCTATTTTGTTGCATTATAACCTGTAATTTAAATTGATTTTTATTTGGATTTCATGTAATGGACATACACAAAATAGTCCAAATTGGTGAAGGGAAATTTAAAAAATAACTTGTTATAAAAAATCTCAAAAAAAAAAACGCAAAAGTGGTGCGTGCATATGTATTCACCCCCTTTGCTATGAAGCCCCTAAATAAGATCTGGTGCAACCAATTACCTTCAGAAATCACATAATTAGTTAAATAAAGTCCACCTGTGTGCAATCTAAGTGTCACATGATCTCTCACATGATCTCAGTATATATACACCTGTTCTGAAAGGCCCCAGAGTCTGCAACAGCACTGAGCAAGGGACCACCATGAAGACCAAGGAGCGTGCCAAACTGGTCAGGGACAAAGTTGTGGACTAGGACTAGGACTAGGACTAGGACTAGGACTAGGGATCAAAAAATATCCAAAACTTTGAACATCCCACGGAGCACCATTAAATCCATTATTAAAAAATTTAAAGAATATGACACCACAACAAACCTGCCAAGAGAGGGCCACCCACCAAAATTTTAATACCCACCGTATTTTAAATCTGGAAGCATCCTCAAGAAACAAACTATTTATACCAATTCAAGCACAATTATATCCTAGAAAAGATGCATAGAAACAGTTACAGCAATAACACTATAGTCTGGGTCATGGCCAAAAAACACAAAATAATCTAAGTAGAAATTTCACAGTGAACGTGTAGAATATTGGTCCTAAGCACTTACACACTAAATATTGAGCTCAAACTTTGATTATATTGAAAGGGCAAAAATGTGTCTTTTAGGTGGAAGGATAAGTGATAATATTCTTAATCTAGAGACTGAATTAGTAATTTCAGTAAATAATCTGATGTAGATGAAACAATACATGCAACCTCTTCCTGGGATCCCAAGAATGACTCTGCATGACCTATTAAAAGTAGAAGTCGATGAATGCATTTTGTAACTGATCAAATTAAAAGGAAATATTGGAAAGCACAGTACCAACAAAAACACTCAAATATAAACACTTAAAGCATAGATGCATGTAAATGTATCAAATGCAGTGGGTCTCATGTAACTAAAACCTACTTTTAAAGGGGGGAGCTGTGTAGAGACCCAGCAAATTGACTAGTAATGGAAGGACATGTGGGGCTGTGCATGTATGGTCTGTGTATTGGGGGTGGGGCGGTTTGTGTTTGGGGATGCACATCTAATGCTTTTATTGTGCATGTTTATTAGTTCAGTGGTCCAGCATGTATACTGAAATATTTGGTACTTCATGTCTTCTGAAGTGGGATGCCAAATAGTTTTCCATATGCCTGTTGTAATATTTGACACCCCATCCCAGGTTATGTGTGTGGTCATGAACGTGCATTTATTGTGGATTGAAGGAGAACAGAATTGCTGGTAGGTTACAGTTCTAAGGCAGACATGGGTTCAAATGCAAAACTGATAACCAAGTTAATTTTAAATCACATTCAACTCCCAATCGCCTTTAAAGTCTCCTTAGTAAATAATACAGATACTTATTGATTGCCCCCATGTCCCTTTGCCCTGAACTATTAACTATGACTCCACATCTTGTCTGCAATTATTAGCTCACAAATCTAGGATGTAGGACTGTAACTGTATATTTTCTGATTCCAGCAATTGACAACAATTGTGTCACTGTCCAAATATTTATAGACCTATGTAATGTTTAACATTTATAATGCTCTTATGTTTTGTAAGTTGCCCTGGATAATGGCGATAACATCTGCTAAAAAATAATCATAATACAGTATGCATTTTATATTAATAAATCTAAAGCTACAGTATCACAATGTGGAGAGTTTACAAAGTTTAAGTATAAAATTGAGATTCCAATGCAGTTGGTTACATTCCAGTAACGATTTGAGAATGTACTGTGGGACAGGGTTACAGGGGGACCCAGTTGTGGTGCATAGTATAGGTGCTCAATCAGGTGTGTGTCAGATACCAGCAGGACAGAGCAAACAAAGGCAAGGCAAGGCCAGATGTGGTCATGGTTACAGGCAAGTTTTCGGCAATCAGGCAAACAGAGAATCAGGGGAAGTCCAAGGTCTTGGTCAGGAGGTAAAGCAGGAGGTGAAGGATGCAAGACTATAACACAGCACAGGGCTACTGCTCAGAAATATAGTTAATACTGACAAAACTTCACAGTAAGTGAGAGTCAGTGAGGGGTTTTTATATGGAGCAGAGGGAAGCAGAGAACAAAGTTGGGAGGTGCAGGGCGGATGGGAGCAGAGGGTGATTGAACAAGTGCACAAGGTGTTCAGGAATGTTGACTGAATGATTGAATGAAGGGAGCTGGGAGAAGTGACTGGTATGGAGAGGGCAATGATGACCTCTGGTGGGGATATGTGGAGGTGCATTTAGACAGGGATCGTAGAGGTGCTAGATGGGGCTGTGACCACAGTAATATAAAAAAGGTTCAAATTTCTAGAAGACCGGGGGTGCCAAATATTTCAGTATACGTGTTGAAATATTTCAGTATACCTGCTGTAATATTGAGCATCCCCATCACAAGAGAAAACAGGGGATGCCAAATGGTTCTGTATACATGTTGAAATACATGCAAAACAGTTTTGCACTTGTGACAGGGCCAGTGGCTTCTGTTTGAAGAGCATTCAAATTCAGCATAGTAGCAAGGAATTATGTATTTATCTGTGAAATATATAAAACAAGTAAATGTGAGAAAACCCATTTGTAAGACTGATTTAAAGATTTAGAATCTTGTCTGTAATAAATAATAGAAGAGGCAATGTTTAAAAACATAGGATGAGAAGGGTAAAAGTGTACTTTATACATTCCAGCTTAACTGTATAGTACATTATCCTTGAAATGTCTATCAATAATACATTATTAAAATATATATATTAGTACTCTCAAAAACATACTTACCAACACCTTTTTCTACAAAACAAATTGAAATTCCCTATAGATTGTTAAGGAGGTGGTTCTCTGTACATTTGACAGGGGTCTGGCAAAATTGGCAATCTTGTTCATCTTTTGATAATTGACACAAATCCTCCAGTGATGAAAATATGATGTGACTTATTTGAAAAAGGACATATTGGAATTTTGCTTTGTTGCCTAAATTCTGGGCACTTACAACATGTTGACAAGTTCAGTTATGGACACAAAGGGCAATGTCATAACTATAGCTAAACTTAAGTATAACATAAGATCAGACAGTTCAAAGTGCAAAACGGGTTAGGATGCAAAAAACATAAATAAAAAGAGGGAAACAATACACTTATGAATTTAAACGTGTAGTAACATGAAGGAACACAGTAATATATTAAAATAAAAAAATTCAAGGAAGATTACAATAATACGTTCATTCTACTTCTTGTGGTCAGTATAATATACCATATGAAATGGGGAGCACGTTAATTCGTCCTTGATAATTCGTCCCTGTCAGTTTGCCCCGGCTACAATTCCCCCCAGGATAATTGGTCCCGGCAACAATTTGTCCCTGAGATAGTTCGTCCCCGCATCAATTCGCCCCTATAACAATTCGTCCCCATCATTATACGTTCTCCACTTGATCATCTGTAACCATGACTGCATTCACCTATTGTAGAGCCATAGAACTCACATATGTGTATACATAGTATGCAGGCTATATACATATGTATATACAGTGCATCTGGAAAGTATTCACAGCGCTTCACTTCATCCACATTTTGTTATGTTACAGCCTTATTCCAAAATTGATTAAATTCATTATTTTCCTCAAAATTCTACAAACAATACCCCATAATGACAACATGAAAGAAGTTTGTTTGAAATCATTGCAAATTTATTAAAGATAATAAACAAGAAAAGCACATGTACACTCACCTAAAGGATTATTAGGAACACCATACTAATACTGTGTTTGACCCCCTTTCGCCTTCAGAACTGCCTTAATTCTACGTGGCATTGATTCAACAAGGTGCTGAAAGCATTCTTTAGAAATGTTGGCCCATATTGATAGGATAGCATCTTGCAGTTGATGGAGATTTGTGGGATGCACATCCAGGGCACGAAGCTCCCGTTCCACCACATCGCAAAGATGCTCTATTGGGTTGAGATCTGGTGACTGTGGGGGCCAGTTTAGTACAGTGAACTCATTGTCATGTTCAAGAAACCAATTTGAAATGATTCGACCTTTGTGACATGGTGCATTATCCTGCTGGAAGTAGCCATCAGAGGATGGGTACATGGTGGTCATAAAGGGATGGACATGGTCAGAAACAATGCTCAGGTAGGCCGTGGCATTTAAACGATGCCCAATTGGCACTAAGGGGCCTAAAGTGTGCCAAGAAAACATCCCCCACACCATTACACCACCACCACCAGCCTGCACAGTGGTAACAAGGCATGATGGATCCATGTTCTCATTCTGTTTATGCCAAATTCTGACTCTACCATCTGAATGTCTCAACAGAAATCGAGACTCATCAGACCTGGCAACATTTTTCCAGTCTTCAACTGTCCAATTTTGGTGAGCTTGTGCAAATTGTAGCCTCTTTTTCCTATTTGTAGTGGAGATGAGTGGTACCCGGTGGGGTCTTCTGCTGTTGTATCCCATCCGCCTCAAGGTTGTACGTGTTGTGGCTTCACAAATGATTTGCTGCATACCTCGGTTGTAACGAGTGGTTATTTCAGTCAAAGTTGCTCTTCTATCAGTTTGAATCAGTCGGCCCATTCTCCTCTGACCTCTAGCATCAACAAGGCATTTTCGCCCACAGGACTGCCGCATACTGGATGTTTTTCCCTTTTCACACCATTCTTTGTAAACCCTAGTAATGGTTGTGCGTGAAAATCCCAGTAACTGAGCAGATTGTGAAATACTCAGACCGGCCCGTCTGGCACCAACAACCATGCCACGCTCAAAATTGTTTAAATCACCTTTCTTTCCCATTCAGACATTGAGTTTGGAGTTCAGGAGATTGTCTTGACCAGGACCACACCCCTAAATGCATTGAAGCAACTGCCATGTGATTGGTTGGTTAGATAATTGCATTAATGAGAAATTGAACAGGTGTTCCTAATAATCCTTTAGGTGAGTGTATATAAGTATTCACTGGTCAGCACTGTGGACTTGGTGATCTGGGTTCAATTCCTGAGCGGTACTTTTTTTTTTTTATAAATAATTTCCTGGAGTTAAATGGTATCAGAGTAGAACGAACAATTACAAGGCAATTACAACGACCTTCCCATCTAAGTCAAAACAGCAGAGTCCTTGACCTCCTTCTGGTGTTTATTCAAGACACATCTTTTCAGACAGTACTTGTAATATTAGTCCTTTTAATCCCAGTTAGATAGCACTCCACAGTTTTATTATGCTTATTGCATTTTTGATTGTTTTCCTCCTTGCTCACTTTCCTGTAGCCCTTGACTGTAACCCTACATCTTGACAGCACATACAATTTGCCTGTGTAAATTGTAAATTAGAAGTTGTAAAATGTATTATATTTTGAATTGCTATGTTTGATGTAAATTGAATTTGTAATGATTGATGCCTTTATTGAACTGTATTTTTGCACTTTGTTTTGCAGTTATGTTGTAAGTCGCTCTGGATAAGGGCGTCTGCCAAGAAATAATAATAATAATAATAATAATAATAATAATAATAATAATAATAATAATAATAATTATTATTTAATAATAATAATAATAATAATAATAATTATTATTATTATTATTATTATTATTATTATTATTATTATTATTATTATTATTATATATTCCAAATGTACAATTTTTCTTAGTAGATGTGTTACTTTATTATAACAGGTTGAGGTGTAGGAGGATACTACCCTTATTAAACCTAAGGATTAACCCTTATGACAATTCACACTGTATTTGACCCAAGTCAAATGTACTTTGCCATAGTTTTCCATTCTTTGTATCTTGGTTTACTACAGAGGTTGTATATTAATATTCAACAGCTTTATATGCTGTTGCAATTGACGTTTTTTCCTGGGACCTGGGCTTTGAAAATGTAATCATGGACACCGACTTTGGGTCTAACATAAACTGTTAATTAACATTTTTTGTGTATGTGTGTCACGTCAAAATACAGTATTCAGTTACATTTAGCTGAGGACAAATTACATAAAATTTGCAGGGTATCATATAATTAGTCAAAAATGTATGTTTCACCGAGTGTAAGTTGTGAAGTTCACTTAGCATCAGGTGTAATGCAGTTAAGAGCAATTATCTGTCAGTCCTACATTTATCTTGGACGAGTATGTAGCCTAACAATTATAAAACGAAGGAATGTTAAGCACACTTTGATATAGGCTTTAGTTTAGCCTACTTTCTATGTTTCCATTCCAGTTTGTGTTTTTTTTATATTGGAAATAACACTCTTTTCTGATTTTTCTGAGTTTTCTGATTAACATACTCTAATAAGATGTCAAGTCGAATTACAAAGCCGACTCTTGGTTTAGCGGTGATGCATTTCCTCCCTGAGGTTTACAGCTTAAACCTGGCTTCCAGCAGACACTAGTTACAATAGTAAATTCATATTTCAGTCTGCTGATGTGTGAGTTTAGTTGTGGGGGTTCTCTTATCTGTCACACTGCCTTGGCTACCGAGTAGTAGACAGATAACAAAACAAACTGTAATGTAGTTGATGTGAGAATAACGAAAGAAACTATGTTTGCATGTACATAAAAGCAGTAGAAAAGGTTGAGGAGTAACATTAAAACTCTACATTGTCAGCATGAACAAGCGTGAAACGTGTGTAATTTAATTCAACTGTATCTTGCCCTGGTTAAGGGCTTCTGCTGCGGTAATTAAAAATATGACAAAAACTGTTGTTTGCAGTTACAAATCTGTAGTAACAGTAATACATTTAGGGAGGCAAGTTGTGCCATTTGAAAGATGTCTACTAGCATGATGATTAAAATAATAATAATTATTATAATAATAATAATAATAATAATAATAATAATAATAATAATAATAATAATTAGCAAATATTTATTTGTATTTTTGCACATGGAAATATTTTCTTATGGTAACGTAATGCTTGTCTGAATAAAATGTTGTCTACACATAGTGATTGATACCCATCGAAAGAAGCCTGCTGTAATCGCTTCTATAGTTATATCCTCATAGACAGCAGCGCTCATACACTTCCTTCGGTTCCTACATCACTATAACTCATTACTTAGCCTATACTTTTTAAATATCGTTGTGGGAGTTCACCACCAACGGCAGGAATGACGGAGAGGACGCAGGGTAAACCACAAACAGGAACTTTATTATGCACAAGATATATATATATATATATATATATATATATATAAAATCATGTTACGCCACTATAGCATAGCATGAATCACCTATACCCACATTTTTCAGTTTACTATAACTGTTTCATCATGTTTTGTTCAGGAAATAACATGGATAGTGATTGACTTTACTATAATGGTCTGCTCCTATGCTCTGCTACTATAATGGTGTGTAGAAGTGCTGTCCGGATGGTATTCTTCCACTAGCTAAAAATATATGCATATACAAATATATTATCTTGCACTAGCAAAAAAACACAATAACAAGTTGTGCAAGCAGGGCAGAGGGGATGTTATGTCCCAATGTATGTTGCAATATTTAACCCATGTATTTTTGACCATGTACACGATCTTGTACGAATACTGTCTGCATAGATACCATCCTCCAATCCAGGACGACAACACCCCAGATGTTTAAGACCATTGGAGTGAATCTGCCACAGAGGAAGCATAACCAGATTGTATAACTATAACTTGCTTGCTGTATAACTTGTGTTAACCCGCAATAAACTCTCTATCCGAATTCAAGACTCTGAGCTTCATTCACTCAAGAATGTTTCTTCACAGAGTTCATTAGGAGATAACATGAATAAGTCATGCCTTTAAAATAATTGTCTTTAAACATGAAGTACATGTGATTTACTTGTAATTAAGCATGATAACGCCGATTATTGCAAGGAAAATTTTTAAACATTTTAAAATTCAAAATTGTGATGAATCCATACATTTTGTTTGCTTTTATTCGTATAAAAAGCACTGCTTTGTACATGTGATTAACACCATTTGCAAAGGAATTATGCATGAATTCATGGGGAACATAATGGAGAAAAAAAAAGACCCTTCATGTTCTGCTTTCTACGTCATAATACACTAATCCTGTCTCCCATAGGTGTTCAAGGCTGCCACTCCCGAAAACCACAGGTCTCTAGCTTTCGAATGAGCCTAATTCCAGCCATTTCCTTATAAGCAGTGCTGAGATACCGTATGTGAGGAGAGAGAGGGGTCGCAGTCCATGCCCTGTTACCTGAATCCTGTCCCTCATGGGATAATTGGGATCATTTTCTTACAGGGCAGGGCTGTGGCTTTCCAATGATACCAAACACGCTCATGTCTGAGCAGGCTGGGCTCCCAGACCGCACTCAGGGAAGCAGGGCGCATACAGAGTGGAATAGATGCGATTCTCAGACAGAGCAGAAAGACGCTATACAGCCGCAAAACCAAATACAAAGTAGAAAAATGGAATCAGACACAAAAAATAAAACACCTTACCCTTCGAAAACAAATCACAGATGCTGAGTCTGTTTACAAATCTATGAAAGTCACTGACAGTCTATTCTGTCTTAGAATAGAAAGCTATGGCAGCTTTGTGGCTGGAATGAGTACTATAACAACAGTAAAGAATAGCCTGTCTATGTAAGGTCTAAAGTGACAATATTCAATAGCCAGATGTTTGGAATTATGTTTCCCCATTTAGTATTGTTTTTATTTGTATATAGTTATTCCGGCTGTTGGTAGTCTAATATAAATGGCTGAATTTCTGTTCTGGAGGTCAGATCTGAGTAGTTTTTTTACAGAAGTTCATAAGACTTTGAAGTTTCACTGTCCAATGTCAAAAGTCTGCCTGGAACACTAAAAAAGTGGTTAATATTGACCATAAATTCACTTTTTTCTTATAAGTGCTTTGTTTCCTTCAGTTTTTTATGTATTTATTAACTCTGGTGGAGCAAACACAATTATTTATGTTATTTTCTGAATCTCCATTTTGTGCTGAGTGTTTCCAGACACTTGGCTCTAGCCCTTGTAGTTATAGTTATAAGTAAAAATATGACAACAGTAAAATCAGGTGAAAGTAGGGGGTACCTCAGAGGGAGAACCATGAATCATAATTAATTCAAACCCTATCACTCGCTCACCAAGGGGTTGGGAAAACATGAATTAATGTGTGAAGACATGATTATATGATCAACTCCATTTATTAACAATGAATTTCATATGAATTAGAGCCTTTAAATCATTATGAATTCACATACTTGAATTACAAATTAATTTAATCTGAGTTCACACAAATTACATAATGTATTCATGTGTTTTTCCTGTATTGTACTATCGGAATTCATAAGGAATTAATGTTACCAATAATTCTGTGTAGTTTTGACTTAAAGTGCCCAATTGTCATTGAACCTGTTTGAAATACTCTATACCATTTCAAACTGTGTTGTTATGTTACCTGTACGGGGTTACATTTACCTGTTAATACAATGTTCATAGAGCTTCAATAAGGTATAAATAGTGTTCACTTTATTTTAAGTGTTCACATGCATTAAATAAAACATCTATCAAAATGCTATTAAGTCATCTATTAACACTATATTATGTAAACGTTTGACTCGTTTGGAATGTAATCGTCACTTTGTTATTATCACTAATTGATTATTAATTGTTGGATTGTTTTCACTTTATTTTCACGCGTGTTTGAGTACATGAGCCACTGACAGCTAATGCGGCACACCTGTTCCACTAAACGGGGCCCCACCCTTCACTCACAGCCACCTGACCTGTTTGCACTCAGCGGACAACCTGTATAAGAGCCGCCCTCATTGGAGGAGAGGGAGAGCAGTGAGACAGTAGCAGTAGCAGTAGCAGTAGCAGTAGCAGTAGCAGTAGCAGTAGCAGTAGCAGTAGCAGTAGCAGTAGCAGTAGCAGTGACCGGAGGACCACAGGACCACAGGACCATAGGGAAGGCACCGTGCTTGGTTGTGGTGTGCGGACATACCTGCTGTGAGGTTACCAGACAGTGGAATTTTAGCCTCCGGGGGTGCTAAGGGTCCTTGCGGGAACACCGGTTGGAGGAATATTTTGCTGCTAAGTTTTATTCTCCTGGTGCTGTTGGAGCAATAAACCAGTGATTGAATGTGAATTGACAGACAGCGATTGAGCGGACATTGAACTTCGGACTCAAGCCCACAATTGGATCTACCTTATAGGACTGGGAACGAGGTCTCTTGACAATGGATGGCACCCCAGATTCCAGGGTCCGATCGGGGAGGAGTGCCGCAAGGATGGACCTACATCCCTGGCCCAGACGGGAGCCTTGCTTTCGTGCCAACTCAGGACTTGCATTATTATTGCCATTGGATTGATTCGGGACTATTTATTTTTCGTCTTTTATTATTGCTGGTCTTATTCATTGCTGCTGTTTTGTATGGTTTTAGGGCTTAGTTTTAAGATTTTAGTATAGGATTTTATTATAAGTATTTGTGTAGTTTTTAGCTTTTGTATTTTACTATTTTATCACCCAGATAATTAAAGGTGATTTTTAAGTGCTTTAGTTGAGGACTGAGCCCTGGGGAATAGCAGACTTCCTGCCCTGCTAGTTGCATTGCAGGGTAGTTGCGTGACAACTGGCATTCATAATATATTACAATTCATGAACTTTATTTGTATAGCTTATTTACTAATCTGTGAAATGTATTTTATTGATGACAAAACATTGATGCAAATACATTATTGTTATACAGACAAATTGCTCCCCTGTCCCCAGAACTACACAGCTATGGCTTCCTTCCCACTACAAGGAAGAAATGTATTTTAATAGTTTAATAGTCCCCAATACAATTTTAACAAAAATATTGTAACTAATGACATGTAAATGCATTAGCTTTTCAGAATTGCCACTTTATTTTTCAGAGGCCTAAGAATTATTTCAAAATCCATTCTTCTTGTACCACTGGGCTCTGGCAACAACATCATTGGCAAAGTCCTTTCCAGGGGTGTGATCATCCACCTTTTCATACGACTCCACATTTCCATCTCCAGCACAGTAGGCTGCTATCCCCCCTGAAACACATTAAATTATTCAATTCAGGTTTCTTCCATATCTGGCTCCTATGCTGTAATTAATAAACATATTTACTTGACATTTACCTTTGCAAATAAAAAAATGTGTATTATTGTAGAGCACTTAAAGGTTTGGAAGCCTTTAATTGATCTTAATTTTGCTGTAAGCTTAAGCATCCATGACCATCCACCAATTTTTTGTTGAGCTTAAGCATCCATGAGAAGCATGTTTACCATGTCATTTGGTTTACTTTGCAACTTTTAAGGTACTATGTTAACTAGGTACATCTGTATCTAGGGGAAATGTGAAGTAAGCCTAACAATTCACAAACAGAACCTCCTTTGCTGTGGGATGCAACAAACAGTTTCTAATAGCAAACATAGTATGTTCCTGTGTATACATTGCATAGGATCTCATATTGAAATCAGGATTAACTGTTTTTCCTTTTGTTCACTTTGCAATGTGTGGCAGTCAGCTACCTTTAAACCAATGCTCCTTGGGCCAATTTGGAAACTTTATCTTAATCCTGATGATGAAGTCAATCAGGATCTGGGTGCCTTGAGCAACATGTTCCTCACTGTTCCACTCGGCTTCTGGTGTGTAGTAGAGCTTATTAACCTGAAATGCAATTAAAAAAATGTCTTTCAGTAACTGTGACAGAACTGCCTTCATCCAATTTGTGCATTGAATTCAGACTTGCTCACACTAAAAGGCAATTCAATATATACTAAAAGCTTCATTCATCAATGGGTCCCACTGACTAGGTTCATGCAAAAATACATCTCCTGTAATGAAAAGGTTTTACTGTTGAACAGCTGTTCGTAGACTTTTATTCTACAATGACGATTCATCAACCAAATATAGTTGCTTGAAGCGCAAGTCTCGGCACCTACAGAAAAATACTTATTCATCCATAACTTCAAATGGTCAATCAAAATTTGAACAGTTTGGTATATTTTTCTTCCGTGGTGTTTTAAAGTAACTCTTGGCATTTATTGGCTGCCCTTACTTTGAGAAGCATCTCCAAATGCCAATGAGAATTCTAGCATTTTCTGTTGGTCTTACTTCATAGTTAGTTGAAATACAGTGAATATTCCACTTCTTGTAGAATGACCCATTAAAAGCCACCCAGCAACACAAGGTATAGATAGCAATTTGTATTTCTCTGTATTTTTATTTTACGTAGATCCCTTCTAAAAATGTATAGGATAAACCACAACAAAAGTGCCTATTTTTCATTATTATCCATTATCTGCGGTGTTTGAAACGATTATCATTTTAGTCTTCTACGGACATAATGTTTAAATATAAATTATTGCTTATTTTGTCGCACCTGCATAAGTCCAAATGCATTTTCACAGTCTCCCCAGCCATTCTTCAGCACTGCCCCAGCCCGAGACTGTCGAGAAATGATGGCACTAATGACAGCAGGGTCCATTTGTTTACGTTTGCCCACACGGACTATGATATCCTTGTAATCATTTAGTCTGCTCAGGTCCTGCTCTGCCATCTTACAAGAAGCACTAACCCCTGTTGAGGATACACAGTAGACAAAATGTCAAACAAAATATTTCTGTTATTCACCTTAGTTGTATCTCATGCCTGTAATGAAGAAACAAAATATATACCACCAACAGACACAACCAAACACAATTACCAGTTGGCAGCTCTCTCTACATATGTAAATATACACTGCTAAAAAAAAATGAAGGGAACACTTAAATCACACATCAGATCTTGATGAACGAAATATATTAAAGATCAAAATCTTTACTGTACATTGTGTAATTCGTTGAGAACAAAATTACAACGTCTGGGCATGCTCCTGATGAGACGGCAGATGGTGTCCTCGGGGTTGGGTCGGGTCTCCTCCCAGACCTGGATCAGGGCATCAGTGAGCTCCTGGACAGTCTGTGGCGCTACTTGGCTGCGTCGGATGCACCGATACATAATGTCCCAAAGGTTCTCAATTGGATTCAGGTCTGGGGAACGTGAGGGCCAGTCAATGGCATCAATGCCTTCGTCATCCAGGAACTGCCTGAACACTCTGGCCACATGAAGCCGGGCATTGTCCTGCACCAGGAGGAACCCAGGCCCACTGCACCAGCGTAAAGTCTAGTGATGGGTCTGAGGATTTCATCCCGGTACCTAACTTCAGTCAGGGTACCGTTGGCTAATATGTGGAGGTCTGTGCGACCCTCCAAGGATATGCCTCCCCAGACCATCACTGATCCACCGCCATACCGGTCATGTTGGATGATGTTGCAGGCAGCATAACATTCACCATGGCATCTCCAGACTCTTTCACATCTGTCACGTGTGCTCAGTGTCAACCTGCTCTCATCTGTGAAGAGAACGGGGCGCCAATGGCGGACCTGCCAATTCTGGTGTTCTCTGGCGAATGCCAATCGAGCTGCACGGTGCTGGGCTAGATAAGTCCCACTAGGGGATGTCGGGCCCTCATGCCACCCTCATGGAGTTTCTGACAGATTGGTCAGAAACATGTACACCAGTAGCCCACTGGAGTTTTGTAGGGCTCTGGCAGTGCTCCTCCTGTTCCTCCTCGCACAAAGGAGCAGATACAGGCCTTGCTGCTGGGTTGATGCCCTTCTACAGCCCTGTCCAGCTCTCCTCATGTAACGCCCGTTTCTTGGTATCTCCCCCATGCTCTTGAGACTGTACTGGGAGACACAGCAAACCTTCTTGCGACAGCACATATGGATATGCCATCCTGGAGGAGCTGGACTACCTATACAACCTGAATGGGCTGCAGGTACCACCTCATGCTACCAGTAGTGACAAGGACACTAGCAAAACGCAAAACTAGAGAAGAATCAGTCAGGAAGGATAAGGAGAGAGCAATTGTCTATGGCCACCACCAGCAAAACCATTCCCTTTTTGGGGGTTGTCTTGCTGTTGTCTCTCCAGTGCACCTGTTGTCACTTTCATTTGCACCAAAACAGGTGACACTGATTCACAATCGCTTAGGCTTCCTAACTGGACAGATTGATACCCCTGAAGTTTGTGTTCCCTTAATTTTTTGAGCAGTGTGTGTGTATATATTCAATAACTGTCTGAGTAAAAGACATTGAAGATTAAGAACAATTAACTAGTAAAACCTGCAAAAGCCTCGCCCAAGTTCAAAGCTGTTGTTTTAAGATAGTACTTTAAGACTTTACAATATATACCAGTTAATTTTACTTTTGCCAATCTCTTAATGTACTGTAGCCATATTTATTATGAATATTTGTTCATACCATTCACAGTTAAATTATTTTGTTTGGCTGTTTCTTCCAATGCACCAGTAGTCTCAATCATCATGACATCACCATAAATACAGTCTAAAAAGGCAAAAAGAATATGAATCATTACTCACCCATTCAGAAAACATTATATTGGAATTGTCATGCTGTGTCCACCCAGACTAGAAAGTTTGAATTTCCACTTACAATACAAGAGACAAAGTACACAGAATCCAATATCTAATGTCTGTATTACAAAGTTTGGGTAACGTGTCAGTAACGTAACGTGCTACTGTACTGTTATAATATTACTTGTCTTAATAACTAGTTAATATAATGCATTTGAGTTTTAATTCCAGTAATAATATTCCAGTTACTTTCCATATAAAATAAACGAGAGGTTTCTCACTACATTCATTTCAATTATGTGGGGTTTAAATCGGAAGCAAGTAGCAATACACTCCACAAGACTTATTAATCATGTTCGCCATATCTAAAACACAAAAACAATCTGCACAGCATGTAGTGTCTCTGCAGTGCAGTGAGTGCATCACTCGGCCTGTTTGATAATTAATAAAATAGCTTCTGGGTGCTTGTGTACATGTTACTGTCGTCAGATGCACAGAACTGAACTGTAAGGTGCACATTATTGAAACCCAGGCTGTATTTGAAACCACATACTACCCACACTACGCGTACTACATACCAACATTTAAACATTACAGAAATGTCGGTATGTAGTATGTATAGTATGGGTAGTATGCGGTTTGGAATACAGACCCAATCCTTCTCCAGGCAAGCCACGCCCACACACGATTCAAAACATTGGTATTGGTTGTTGAGTAACTGTCAATAACTTTTTATGTAACCAATCACTTGCAGAAAACACTTTTGAGTCTTTTGATGTGGCCAATCGCGTTCTTCATTTATAAAAGTAAGGGCGGATTCCAAAACTTTTTTGTTCAAGGTTCATGTAGTTTAATTTAGACAAAAGTGACCGTAAGCGATCTCTACTGTGTTTCCACTTGATTTGTATTTACTGTTTTAATTGCAGTTTATAGCAGACTACTGGCATATTACTTTGTTTTCTATTATTGCTGAGCCTTTGTAATGAAGTTGCTGATTAATAAAACGTGTGTGGAAGTAAGATAATATCGTCCAGCCAGATTAATTTGCAGTTTTCTACACTATGGACACGAAAACTAGGGTAACCCACTGTTTAAGTTTATTGGTTTGGCACACATTTAAAACACGCATTACCAGAATATGGAAATTAGTCACATTGTTTCGCAGGGCAAAAGGAAGGAATGTAGCGGGTAACGAGTAATATAACACTTAACTAATATGTAATACTAATATTATGACTTTTTTCTCAAGAAACGAATAACGACTAATATATTACGTTTTATCAGTAACGACCCCAAACACTGGAAATACAGAGACTATTAATAGCACATTGAAAAGCCAAAAGTCTTAATTTGGTTATTTTAGGTTGTGAAAAAAAAAACTATGAAAAATAAATTCACATTACTGAACCTCCGAAAAACTTGTATGACGTATTTTATGCTTTATAAGTAAGTGTGAAGGAAAACTGATTACATTATCTAATATTCCATAAATACATATTGGGAGAAATACTTATATGAACCAGCATGTAAACATAATGTGCAGTACACCAGGTGAATATTTGTTGTGGGCAGTCACTCAATGTATGTTTTCTAACTAGTCCCAAGCTGGTATATTAATGTTTTACAAAGCAATGACATAAGAA
Organism: Amia ocellicauda; assembly: GCF_036373705.1. Lineage (NCBI taxonomy): Eukaryota > Metazoa > Chordata > Actinopteri > Amiiformes > Amiidae > Amia > Amia ocellicauda. The sequence continues at coordinate 28,066,026 of NC_089861.1, read as the reverse complement.
GAACATAAGAACATAAGAAACAAAGTGTTTGAGAGAGAGAGAGAGAGAGAGAGAGAGAGAGAGAGAGAGAGAGAGAGAGAGAGAGAGAGAGAGAGAGAGATTTTAAATACGTTTCACTTTTTAAAGAACACGGGTGCTGGTATAAAAATAAGATCTGTAAAAACATAGAAACTTAGAAACACAAGGTTAATAAAACAATGTAAACTAAACATGAAAAATGTGTAACACTTTATTTGAAGTATCCATATGTTATTGATTATGTTGTTAATTGTTATATGCTATTATTACAAACTATACATATGTTAGACTTGTTTTTTATATAATATAATATATTTAATAACATACATCATAATAGGTATTATAACATGACATTTACACACTGACATCAATCTTTTATCATAATGTGCCATGCCATTTATTTAGCTGCTATAAAAATCTTATCTTGCTATTTAATTGCAAATACTACTTTATATGTTATAGCTCTACCTAATTGAACTGAATTATAATGTTTTTGCTTTTATATTCTATGATATAATATATCATTCTGTTCTATTTGTAAATTTCTCATTACATTGCCAGGTAATCTGAAGCATTGCTGAATTCTCTTTTGTAGCCATCTAACATTTTTGTTATTACTTTATTTTCAATCTGTTTCAGAGGCTTTTCTAGTGTCAGTTTCCACCAAGAAATGTCAATTGCCTTTAAAAACAGAAAATACGTGCTAAGCAGAGTGTTCTAGTCAGATGTGTGACAAAATTAAGAGTAGACAACTTCCAACTGGACAAGTCCACATTCCACAAACATTCCCTTCTGGTATTCTGACTGAAAAAGCAACTAAACTGCTTCCCTCTAAACCTGTATAATATTTAGCATATTTAGCAAATTATTGCTTTATTGGATCAGCACCTCACATCCCAGTCCCCTGCTTCAATCTGCACTGTATTTAAACCCCCTGTTCCTTGATTTTGTCACAGTATCACTTCTATGCTTTCCCCCTGTTTTGCCTGCATTCTATTTGACGTCTTTATTGCCTATTATGACCATCGCTTCTTGGATTACCCCTTTGTTTTGTTTGCACGATCACCTGACCTCTTGCCTGCCCCTTTGACTACTCTTTTGCTTAATCCTGCGGATCCTGTTTTCCGTCTCTCGACCGTCACCCATGTTGACTTTCTTCACCTGGGTTCATCTCTCTTCTCCCATGCCGGGCATGACAGAAGATATAGCACTTATGGACCCAGCGGAGAATTCGAGCATCAGTTTGGATATGGTTGTCCAGGATGCTCGATTATCGGAACATGATTCCAAACTTCCAAAGCCACAACATAGGAGATCTGCCTTGCTGTCCCAAAGAAATTGATGCCTCTCGAAATGCGAGAAATTTTGGTTACAGTGCTCCCTGCATTTCACCAAACAAACCCATGGCTTTTCCTGATGATGCTGCCAGAATTGCCTTCATGATCACCCTTCTGACAAGGAAAGCCTTGCAGTGGGCGGCGGCGGTTTGGTTGCAACAAGGTTCCATCACACGTTCCTTGAGCATATTCCAGGCACATTTCAAGGACGTATTTAACCATCTCACGGAAGGAAGGGGAGCTGGGGAGCAGCTTTTTACACTTCACCAGGGCACATCATCAGGCGCCGATTATGCACTGCAGGTTCGCACTCTGGCGGCATGCAGTGGATGGGATGAACTAGCCCTGCTGATGATGAATTACATGATGAATTACAATCCAAGCTGGCATGTCGAGATGAGGATATGGGATTGGAAAAAACTAATACAACTGGCGGTAAGGTTGGACCATCTCCTCAAGGCCAGAAGACGACGTCCTCCACACAACTTCCTACCTCTGTCAGCCAGAGCCTCTCAAACCCTGCACTCCACTCCTGATCCTGAACCCATGCAGTTGGGGTGTATCTGTCTCACAGCCAAGGAAAGACAGAGGAGGATGCAGCAGCATCTATGCCTTTATTGCGGCCAGGCTGGGCACTTCCACGAATCCTGTTTGACTCGTTTGACTCGTACCAAACCTAACTCCGATGTTCCTTTGAGTCCACTCCTGACTCACAAGCAATGTCTTTTTTCGGCCAGTATTATGTGGGAAACTACTAATATCCCCATTTCTGTATTACTGGATTCTGGATCTGCAGGCAACTTCAACCATCGGACAACAGTAAATAAACTGGGAAGTCCCCTGCTCTCCTGTGTGCTGTCGCTTTCAGATCATGGCCATTAACAATCAACCTATAGGAGCGGGCATGGTGACACAGATGACCATTCCCATCATCCTTCAGATCGGCTGCCTGCACACTGAAATGATATCTCTGCTTGTCAGTGACTCCCCTGGCACCGTCATTATTCTAGGTCATTATTGGCTTTTCACAATCCTACCATTTCGTGGAGGGAAGGAGAAATCGTGTTGTGGGATGGACAATGTTTTGCTCGCTGTCTCTCTCTCACCTGTTGAGCCATGGACAACGAGTCCTGTCCAATCTACTTCCCTGGCAATACCCACAGAATATGAAGACCTTGGGACAGTCTTCAGCAATGCTCAGGTGTCTCGTCTTCCTCCTCATCGATCCTGGGATTGCACCATCAACCCTCTTTCAGGGACTTCCCCATCGCGGGGTTGAATTTATCCCTTATCTATTCTGGAAACCACAGCCATGGAGGAGTACATCACGGAGGCTCTTGAACTTGGCATTATATGTCCCTCTACCTCCCCCGCAGCACCCAGTTTCTTTTTCATTGGCAAAGAAGGATGGAGGACTCTGGCTGTGTATTGATTACCGGGGGATTACCAGTTACAGATTGCACATGTCATTTGGGGGAAAATAATAAATATTTTGTTTTCATCGGTGGTTCATTTTCTACTGTGGCCCTCCATCCCACGCAACCTCCAAAAATTGATCCTCCATCACCAGACATTGGGAACCCCTGGTATAAACCAAGGATTGGGACCAGAGCTTCCACTGAAACCAGAGCAAGATGCCAATGAAGACTTCAAACAGGTATAAGAAATGAAATCTAGTGTTTTCTATTTGTGTGTAAGTTGGGACTGTTTTTGTTTTGTGCTTACAGTTATTCTAATGATATGGAAGATGTACAGGTGATCAATCGTTCAATACCGCATATATTCTGATAAAGATAGCAAGTCTATGAAACATTAGATTTTTGTTTTCCCTCCCTAGTGGTTCTGTAAACCATATCCAGTTAAAAAGCATAGTTTTGATATGTCTAGTGCAAGTGTCAATACTTGATTTGTGTAAATATCACATACATCATTTTTTATCCCCCACCCAGGACACCAGAACTTCAACTGGAAACAGTGTTAATTATTTGTTAATTGCCTCGGGGCATAGGGCAATCATGTGAAGTTTTTATACAATTGCATGTTGTTTAGAGCCTCCATGTACGTGTGTGCACCTAGAAGTCATCTGTCTATTGTGACAATCCATTAATCTTTTACAAGTATATAAACAGAGTTTTAGATTATTATTGCTAGTTTTATTATTAGTTGTACTTGTTTAGTTTTAGTTTATGTAGTTTTTAGTAAAGGCTATGCAGTGCTGTAACGACATTCGTTCAGAAAACAATGCTGAATAGAAGGCACTAAAGCATCGTCTGTGGCAACCAGATCCATCACAATGCTGTGAAAAGTTCTGTAGCGCATCCCTCCAAGCTTATTGTATTGCACATTTCCATAAATGGCACTGAGCAAGCTGGTAATGGCACAAGTTTTGATTGTGACTGAGTTTTAGTTATTTACTGTTAATTGTTTATTATTATTATTATAAAGTTTCAGTGTATTTTCATTTGTGTTAATTGAATATTATTTGTATATGTTTTGTTTATTTGCATCTTAGTGTATTGTTTGTTTTATCATTACAAAAGTTCAATATTATAAAGTATAATATTGTAAACTAAAAAGGAATGTATATTGCATTTGCATTGTTTTATTTGTTCTTCTCTGTTTTTTCTCTCTTGAACATGGACATGTAGTACACAGGAGTGTAAAGGGTTAATGAAAAACACATTTTTATTTTTTATTTTATTTATCATATATTTACCTTTTTAAGAAATGTCAGGTGTTAAAATTCTGGTACCTGGGAAGGGTTTTAATTTTTTTATATGGAGTTGGAGTGGTTAAAAGGACAATCCGTGTGTATGAAGTGTTAATATATTTAGAAGTCTTGAAAATATATTACGTATTTCAATATATGAAAGTGGCCATAATTCACATTTGTATGTTTTAAAAATATATTAATGTATTTCACGATATTCAAAAACTGCAATTAACATATTTTAAATTATAGTACAAATATTGTAATATATTTTCCAGAAAAATTGCAATGTATTGTAATATATATTTTAAACTATACTGTATTGTACATACTCTGTTGTCAAGCCAATAAACCTAATTTTAACTTGAATTAGAATTTTATATATTTTACAAAACATATCTCAATATACAAACAGCCATAACTTATATATTTTAAAATATATTGTAGTATATTACAAGATATTATATGTTCCAGGAAGATAGGACAATATATTGTAACATATATGTTAAAATATATTTTTATATTTTCATAATATATTTATAATATATTCATATATTTTGAAAAATATATCACAATATACAAATGCTTAAAACTTCATCATTTTCCTTGCCAAGCCTAGCATTTCAGTTGTACTTTTAACATGGCTGCAGTGTTCACACTTTAAGATGTAATCTGCCTTTTGGGGGCCCTGAGAAGGAAGTAATTTTTTACAATGACATATCTTTAATGGTTTACACATTTTTGCCACAGGATTAGTCATAGTCTGCAGCACTCCATCATGTGTTGTCTGAAGTCTGTCAATCAACAATGGTTCTCACTGATATGTATTACACTTTGCAGGTTTAAATAAGGATCTAGTCCAAGGGTTCACAAACTTTGTCAAAATGAGCCTCCCTGAGCAATGACAAAAATTACTGCGTCTCCTCATAGTTTACTAAAACAACACAACAATATGTTGTAAAATCTTAGGGATTTTACAAAAAAATATAGAGATCAGTATGAGTTGCTGAAGTATACATTGGATATCAAAACCAGCAGAAATGGAAACGGCTAAAATGAAAATGTACAACCATTGAAGAAAAATGAGACAAACCAATGATAGATTAATTCAGTATAGTATTCATTTCTACCTTATCAGTGTGGGGTGTGTGTTTGTTTCCTCAACGCGCAAAGTAGTGGGATTCGGGGTTGCAATTTAGACATAAGTCAGCTTCCAAAGAAAGTCGGGAGCGTTTTTTTTTTTTTTTTTTTTTTTTTGCAGTTAATGGTGAGAAGCCGCTTCATGTAAAGCCCAGTTTTAAATAAGCTTCGTAACATTTTCGGATTTGGCATTGTACTGTAACCTCCACTGCTGCCCTCACTTCAGGTTGTATTGGACACTTTTCTACCTTTCTCACAAAACAGATCAATTTCTCACAGCTACGTTGCTGAATTTACTTTACTACACACGTGTATTATTTATTTGTTTATTTATTTATGTAGAAGCGCCTTTCAGGATAACCCAAGACAATGTAAAAAAACATCACTTGCTTTGGAACAGTAGAACGTTAAGCACAAGCTTTTTATTATTATTATTATTATTATTATTATTATTATTATTATTATTATTATTATTATTTGCGTTATTTAAGAATATATATATATAGCAGGTTGCTGATGTGTTACTTGTCGGAGAAACTACACAACGTACCTTTAATAATACATTATTTAGATTTCAGGATACCCAAGAACGCTACAAAAACACGTCTGATGTACTGTTGCTTTGGAACAGTAGAACATTAGGCACAAGTTTTTAATTTATTTTTGAATATAATTAATATATCGTAACAATTTTGGGGGGTTTTCAGGTCACGGCAAGATGTGGAATCGAACTCCGGTCTCCTGCGTCACAATATCACAATACAACGATTTTACTGCATCACTAAAAGGCCCAAGCCTCGTAGGGAGGCTCGAGATCGCTACAATATATATATATATATACTAGCTCAAGCCTTCCTTGACACCCTTTCCCTGCCAATATTTATAAGTAAATCTATAATATGACACTAGGTGTGTTATTCTATTTCTCACTTTGTAACTAAATCCTATTATTTTGATTATTCGTTTCTTAATAATATTCCAAATGAAATAAACATTTATTTTGTTGGTGTGTGTTTGGGTCAGAGCAGATACAGTCACTGGTTTACACTTCGTTTCATTCAGGGACACATTAACAGCACAACACCCCACTAACCTACTCAGTGCACTGATATCCCCAGTAGCCTTAACATTGGAGGAGCAATTGCATTGTGAATTATTCATTTATACTGTTTATAATTAGAAAACGGCCCCGTGTATTAGTTCTGGATTAACTAAAGCTTCCCTCAAACTGACATTCAATTACACCAGGAACTTAAACCAACACAGGCGCTTCATTAACAGACAGTAGTTTAGAAACATGGACATATGCAAATAATAAAAACTTAAATGAATCAGTTCAGTCTCTGTATTTCACTCCGTCCAGAATCGGCTTCCTCGGAGGTGGAGCGCATTCACAGTCACGGTCAATGAGCTCATTGACCTTTTAGTTAAGGCCTTTTAGAAAACAGCAAACATCGTTTCCACGCTTTTTCTCTCTCTAGCCCTGAATGCATCAGTTGCTCACACACTTGACATTTGCCCGTGTCTCTGTCTGATCAGACACAATGGCCCTTCTATTCAAGTCCACTTTGTCTGGTATAATGGCACAGCTAAGACGATAAACCTTTCCTTGAAAAGTAGAGGTGTTCTGGGAAGGGGAGCGGAGAGTCTGCTCTTTAAGCTGCGTTGTTACATGTACATGTATTGTATTCCTTGATAATGACAGCTGCTGTGATCCCACTGCACAAAACACCGATGTCACTACGGCTCTGCATTTAGATTTGAATTTAATCAGGATTTGTGCTGTAAAATATGTTGTAAGTACCCATGGCTGAGGTCCTCTGCTACGGAAAACATGCATAGGCTACATTATTATTATTATTATTATTATTATTATTAATAATAATAATAATAATAATAATAATAATAATAATAATAATAATAATAATCCTTTGAGTTCTGTGTCGCGCTGTTCCTCCCGTGCACGTAATACATTCTGACTAGAACTACCGACGCCAAAACTTTCTTCCACCACATTTATTATATAATACAATCAATTAAACAATTAATTAAATACTAATTATCATAAAACAAACTTATTATTATTATTATTATTATTATTATTATTATTATTATTATTTGTCCACAGAAATGCGTGTTCTGGATTACATTAGTACGGCTTTGAAAATGAGACACAAGAGAGACGAACTCTTTGATTCTTGTTCATCCCTTAAAGTAATTATGAGTTAGCAGTGTAACGTATAAGCAAAACATAAATATATGGAGCAAACATAATTAATCGTAGAATGGGTGTGATTCAAACAGAAATGCTTAAGATACGAATCTGACACGACTCACTTTTGATCGAATACACAAAATAGCATTGCAGGATTTGTAGGTTATAATAGCGATGACTTTCGCCCCATTTTTGGTGCCTCCTAAAGCTGACGCCTAAACCCAGGTCTGTCCAACCCTGGTCCTGGAGAGCCCCTAACCAGTTTTAAGTTTTTAAGTTTTGTCAATTAAATAGATAAATTGCACACTTCACTCCAGACCCTGAAATGTTCTGTTGGTTCAGTGTTTTGAATAATCGACACATTGTAACATGTCTACGAAAATAGAATAGGTTGAGATAAGCCTACCTGAGTAAATAATGACATGAATTAAGTCATTGGGAGCTCCTTCAGGAACAAACACCAGCAGACAGTTTTTAAATCACACAAATGACTGACCGTTCACCAGGAAGGTTGACCTGGTGGCGTTGGTTCCAGTTGCCGCTGCCGGTCCTGCAGTCACCGAGTTCCCGTGTGTTACAATAACATTTAACCTTTGATTAATGTTATAAGTTAATACATAGATTATGTTTATGAGCAGCAAGAGGAGGCTCTGACACCGACAACACGTCACTTCCACAGGACAATTTTATATAGTAGGAAAACTTCACTTACAAATTAATGTATACATCTTATTCTGATATTTGTGGTATTTTACTTAAAAAAATAAGCAATAATATCGGCTAAATGGCACAATTTGGCTAACGTGAAACTAATGTTTGTATCCACTGCAGCTTTCACAGGTTACTGTAACAAACATATTCTGCATATGCAGTGCAAAGTAAGTCACCATAATATAGGAAACTATGTAGATGTCGCCTGCAATAAAACGGACTTCCGCCATCATGCACATGACAGTTGGGCAGCAGTTGGGCAGAGTTGTAGCCGGTGAGTGTGAAGCAGGAGCAGACTGCATTGTGCACCTGTACCTTTGCTATGAAATGTATATATTAATGCTTTTCTCCCATTACTTACATGCAATCGTATTCTGTCTTAGTTCTTCGGCTATTTGGTTTTCATCGATGGCTTGCAGCACCTCGACCGTTACTGGGGCCGCCTTACACTCTGTGTAAGTGCGCACTATTTTATGCGCCAGGTCCGCCGGCTCTGCTGTCTCGATTACTCCCTTGCGGATCTTCGGTTCCCCAGGACGGTCGCATAATTTGGTCTTAAATTTCTTCAGGTCTCTCTCCGTGAGCTCCTCCAGGGCGTCTGTGATATGATCTTGGATGGTTTTCGACATTATTTATCTATTGATTTCAAACAATACGCAGTGCTAAGAGGTCCTGCAGTCAGCGCACAAGAGGACACAGAACTGTGTAGGTCACAAATGCTCATATCCTTTAAAGTGAAAGAAAATAATAAAAAGTTTGGTTAAGGATTGGGGGGTGGGGGGCATAGATTTCGCACTGGGGGGCGTGGTTTGCGCATAGTTGCTGATTCGTCATCATTCATATCTAGCAGACGGGGACGCTATCAATATTGGGGGGGGGGGGTTAATATAGAATGCAAAAATGTCAGCCCTTGTGCCAAATCAATATTGACATAAAAAATAAACATTGTGCAAGCAGAGATCTTAACTTACATTAACTGCACCTATTATATATTGTACTGTATGTCGGGTAGTTAGTTGTAAAGGTTATAATGCAAAGCTGTCCTACTTTAAATGTTTCTTATAGCAATTGTCAAGCCCTTGGTGCGTTTTGGTCAGAAACATATTACTAATCAGATTGCCATATTAAAGTGTTTACAATATGCAAACACAACCACGATTTATTGAAATGAGAATTACCATATATGGGCAAAACCAGACAATTTGTAAAAGAAACATTAACGTATAATCGTTAGTGCTTGTTTAAACCCTCAATAGATTAATACTTAAGCGAAAGTATTGCACACTGGCCTCCGTTGGCGACACCGGGTCTGGACACTCCGGCTTTAATTCACGCCTTCCGATGTTGTACAATTACAATCCAATCGAGGTTCATACCAAAACGTCCACTTACAGCAGAATAGGGAAAACAAACGCTGTTTACATTGTCCAACATCACTTTCTAGGGCTTATACAGCAACGCTAGATTGGGTACGAGTTGATCGTTTGCGATTCACAGGTTGGTCAAACTCGTGATTTGGTTTTGGCCTATATATTTAGAAAACAATTCACACAGGTTTTCTTTTTTTCTTATTTAAATTTCCCCCAAATTTAGTACTAAATTGATTCGTTTAATGGTTCGCAGCCCTGGTTCTGGGGGACTCTGGACCCCATATGTCTGCTGGTAGTTGTCATCCCAGCCCCAGGTCTCAGCTAGACCGGACCGATCTACACCTGATAACAACCCAGTCGGCACACAGGCGGGGAATCACTTCAAACAAATTAAGGACAACTGGACGTCAAAGGGATCTCTCTGGGACCAGGGTTGGGAGCCTAAATATATTCAGCTTGCAGCTCTCACTGCTGTTGCGATCTATGTCCTTGCATGATTGTGGCACAGTTTACTACGAATTCGATGGATGGCAGTTTAAGAAAATTAATTCCCCAAACTGTCCATTGGATATTTATCGTTCTTTTGTAAAGTCTCATGAAGCACATCCTAGTCTTTTTTTTTTTTGCCAGAAGAGACCATAGCTTTGCTGAAAAGCAGCCTCATCTGCGGTTGGGGGACCTTTTCCACTGCAATAGTGTTGTACAATTCCTGACTGATAACGTCTTTAGCAAGGAGGTTGTCTAAGATGGGTCCCACCAGAGATTGATTGTACATACACTGTACATGTTAAAAAAAGAGATTTTGTAATAAAAACAAACGTAAATAGTGCGAAATATCAGCAATAACTAATGAACATTTTAGGTATAAACACAAATCAAGATTTAAGGGGGAGAGAATGGCGCAGTATGAGAGTGAGGTGAACAGGTGGGCCTCGGTCAGTGGGCGGCACTGATGGACTGCACCGCTGCGGAAGCCGTGGCCATGCAGCTGAGACTGCAGAGTGCGGGAGCCCCGCTTACATCAGTAACCGGAGGGAAACCCCACCAATTCTCCCCTGTTATCACCTCCGCTCCGGAAATAGGAAGACATAGGAACTATTGAACAATCTTGTTTGTTTTAAATAACTGAATGTAATGCAATGGTGAATGAATTATGATTGTGCAAATCTTGATGAATGCAATAAGGAACAAGAAAAGTCTACCTTCAGCTGAGGCAGTTCTTTCACATTTTTTGAGGTATCTGAAAGACAAAATAATTTTAAAGTTAGACCACAAAGGCTTAACTACGGTGGCTCGTTGAGGACATGAAAAAAATAAATAAAATAAAAGCCCCTATGGTTATCTCGTGATCACGACATAATGGGGACTGGAGGGGGAGAACACAAAACATGCAAATGTGATATAGGTGTATTTAATCAAAGTAATCAAAGTGAAAAATGTGCAGTGGACTGAGATCGCTACATATGTAACAGTTAAAACTGTTACTGTCACTGGGAGACAGACATACACAGAGAGAGAGAAGGACAACTGAACCTTGCGGATGAATCCAGGACACAAACAGCACTCCTTTACTAATGAGAGAAACTGAGTGTCTCTGATCAGCATCAGTGAAGGGTCAGGTCCCTCCAGAGCTGGACAATGGCAGTAAGGTCAGCTGCTCCCTGGACACCTGTGACAATGAGTTTCTCCACCAACCTGTCTGTGAGATCTTGACCAGTTCCCCCCGGCAGACATCCTCCAGTCGCTCCTTCAGTTCAGTGACAGCTTTCCCCACAGCCTCAAGAGAGAAGAGTGGACTGGCTGTGATGTTGGGTGAGTCTGCAGCTCCAGGAGGGGCACAAAGAGACTGGCAATTCTACAGCAGAGAGAGAGAGAGAGAGAGAGAGAGAGAGAGAGAGAGAGGGAAGGGCACAGTGGAAATTGTGCAGCAGAGAGAGGTTTTGAGTCAATGCAAAGTGACACCAATACACATTCCTGGAGAGAAACTAGGAGCAACTCCATTGGGGAGCTCTGTGTGAAAGACTTCTGTCCTGCAGATTGTCTCAGAGCAGCGACATTACCTGGAGGAAGTGGACGTGGTCCTCTGTGAGGGAGAGCTGCTTCAGATCAGCATCTCTCGTCCTCAGATCAACAATCTCCTGCTCCAGTCTCTCCATGAGCCCTCCAGCCTGACTCACTGCAGCCGTCTCCTGAGCTCTGATCATCTGTGTGACCTCACAGCGCCTTCTCTCAATGGAGCGGATCAGCTCAGTGAAGATCCTCTCACTGTCTTGCACTGCTGTCTGTGCAGAGCTCTGAGTGAGAGACACACATGGGTTATTACAGAGGGACAGCACTGACACTGGACTGCACCTCAGTATATATACTCCAGTGGGTTGCTGTGGGGGTGCCAGTGTGTGTTAATGTCGGCTCCTCCTCTGTTCAGTTCCCACCTTGAGTGACTCCACAGTGTCTCAGCTCCTTCTCTCTCTGCTGGTATTGTCCTTGTGTTTCCCCTGTGGACAGAGACATGGCATACACTGATCAGCCATAACATTATGACCACCTGCATAATATTGTGTAGGTCCCCCTTTTGCCACTAAAACAGCCCTGACCCATCGAGACATGGACTCCATTAGACCTCTGAAGGTGTGCTGTGGTATCTGGCACCAAGACGTTAGCAGATCCTTTAAGTCCTGTAAGTTGTAAGGTGGGTGCTCCATGGATCGGACTTGTTTGTCCAGCACATCCCACATATGCTCGATTGGATTGAGATCTGGGGAATTTGGAGTCCAAGTCAACACCTTGAACTCGTGATTCGTCAGACCAGGCCACCTTCTTCCATTGCTCCGTGGTCCAGTTCTGATGCTCACATACCCATTGTAGGCGCTTTTGGCAGTGGACAAGGGTCAGCATGGGCACCCTGACTGGTCTGCGGCTACGCAACCCCATACGCAACAAACTGCGATGCACTGTGTGTTCTGAAACCTTTCTATCAGAACCAGCATTAACTTTTTCAGCAATTTGAGCTACAGTAGCTCGTCTGTTGGATCGGACCACACGGGACAGCCTTCACTCCCCATATGCATCAGTGAGCCTTGGCCGCCCATGACCCTGACTTTTGATAGGTACTGACCATGTTGTTATGTTACCTGTACGGGGTTACATTTACCTGTTAATAGAACATTCATAGAGATTCAATAAGGTATAAATAGTGTTCACTTTATTTCAACTGTCCAATTACATTAAATAAAACATCTATTGAAAAGCTATTAAGTCATCTATTAACACTATATTATGTAAACGTTTGACTCATTTGGAATGTAACAACTTTCCGACACAACATAAAGCTCAAGGTGAGAACACAAGATAGATTCTTGTTCAACACAACATAAAAGAGAGTGTGACATTCAAGGGTAATTCAACCGAAAATACTTTGTAATCCTTACAGCTACTTATTGGAAGCAGAGTTTATATTAAGTTATTGTAATTATTTCAGAAATATGGGTGTTACATAGATTTTACAGTTAAAATGTGTTCAGTGTTATTCCAGTACACTATTGTAGATCTGGTTACAGACACAGAATTATTAGTGTTGTACAGATACACAGACCAGTTTGGGTGGTGAAGAGCCAATATTAATATTTTATATATGCTGTATAATATTTTATATTAGAAATAATAATATGCAGACTAAGCAACCCTCTGGACATTCTTCTCTCCACTTTGACTTCTGTTTATTATGATAAGAGGATCACCCAAACAGATAAATTGACACAGATACCAGTTTGCTTAGTGTTTGTTTGTGGTTTCCTGTTCTTCTCTCAAGGCTGAAGATGTTACATTATAGTGATTGATTACCTCATTGTCCATTGTTAAAGAAATGTGAGATTTGGCAGTTTGTATGCCACGACAGGAAAACACCTGCTTTCATGATGACCCCCTTCCTCAGGAAGACCACCACAAACCTGATCTCAAGACAACACTTTGGGAAATCTGTGACTGTCCCTGCCCACAGACCCACATGTCATGCATTGCATAAAAGCTGTTGACTTCTGTTGTTCAAAGAGTCTCTGCTGGAGAGATCCCATGTCAGGGCCCTTCCAGGCCTGGCATGTTAAATAAATACATGTTATCATCTGTGCATCAAGACTGGGGTCTTCAGGTGTTTTTTGAATCACACACATTTGCCACTCCCCTCCTCGGCAGCTCAATGTAATATTATTTTATCTCTCTTTATCTTTCAATAGAACATTTTGTGCATTCTGGAGCAATTTAACGTAAGGAAGCCTAAAAAGGTCACATGGTATTTTACTGTATATACAGGCGATTGTACAACACGTGGAGTGTAGTAACATAGTGTAATGTGTGCAGTACTTCACTGTAAATTAGAGGGATATTTACAGCAGTTGTTTACAGTATACTTATGCTTTCCTTTGTGCTTCATCACCAATTTTTTTGCATACTCTAAATGCCTGCTGATTAGGAAATGTATTGATATATATATATAAGAAAAAATAGTTACAATTGTATTGGTTTTGCGTGTTCATGTAGTGTCCTTATGGTGTGTTTATAGATATTTAATTAACAGTCTACAACTTACAAAGTGCACGCAATGTGGCTTCCATATGGAACATCTATAGATATAGCTAATAAACATTCAACAGAACACAATAGTGTGTTTGTTGAACACAATAGTGTGTTTGTTGAACACATATAGATTATTAATTCAATAACTATTACATATCTATTGACGCCACTCAATATAATGCGTTACCGAAATTAATAGTGATAAGGAAACGATATGAATGAAAACCACACCAAATATAAGAAAGTATAAATATAACAAGTACTAATAAAGAAAATAAACACACAGTGATACATAAGAACATAAGAAAGTTTACAAACGAGAGGAGGCCATTCAACCCAACGTGCTTGTTTGGTGTCCATTAATAACTAAGAGATTCAAGGATCCTATCCAGTCTTTCTGAATGTTCCCAAATTTTCAGCTTCTACCACATCGCTGGGGAGTTTGTTCCAGATTGTTACAACTCTCTGTGTGAAGAAGTGTCTCCTGTTTTCTGTCTTGAATGCCTTGAAGCCCAATGTGAACATAAAAAGTCCACATAAACTCCTAGGTCTTTCTCATGCATGACTTCTTCCAGTTGTATGCCTCCCATAGTGTAATTATAGTGGACATTTTTGTTACCTGCATGTAATAGCTTGCAATTGTCCACATGGCCCAGTATGACATAGTATGCGTTTTTCTTTTTTTTTTTTGCTGACAAATTGTCATGCTGACAATTAAACTCTGAACCTCGGGGATGCTGTTTCTTATCACAAATTATAACTGGATGCTTGCTAATGTTCAAAAGGATTTTCCTGATGAATAATCAGAAAGCAATGGAGAAGAGTTTGGAATGAGCGATTACAAATTTAGATATAAAGAATACCAGTAAAATCCACAATTTTAGAGTACTGCTTTAAGCCACTGTGTTTCCTGCTACCTTTAGCAGTCTTCACATGCTATTGGGGGAGAGGCAGCACCAGGGTGTGCAACATAGATATAGAATTGTTAGGACATTGTCTATAGTGTAATATTTATAGACCTACATGTAATCATTGTTCATTTATTCTTGGGAAAGACTGAAATAATTCAAATGAATGCATGTTTAAGAGAAAAATGTACATTCACAACAAAATAAATAAAAACTGAATGTTATTTACTAGATGTAAGCTGATTTATCTGGATTGACACAGCAAATTTTTCAATTCACTAATATGTTATTTTTTTCATTCAACTTATTGCGTCAGTCCTTAAACAGTTGCTGGCATTCATAATAATATAATAATAATACAATTCATGAACTTTGTTATTTACAAATTGTTTAGAAATGTATTTTTTTGTTATCAAATGTTTTTATTGATGACAAAACATTGATGCAAATATATTATTGTTATACAGACAAATTGCTGGCCCACCCAGCTATGGCTTCATTCCCCCTCCAAGGAAGAAATGTATTTTAATAGTCCAATAAGAGTTTAATAGTCCCCAATACAATTTTAACAAAAACATTGCATCTAATGAAACATAAATGCATTAGAATTTCAGAATTGCCACTTTATTTTTCAGAGGCCTAAGAATTATCATTATTTCAAAATCCATTCTTCTTGTACCACTGGGCTCTGGCAACAACATAATTGGCAAAGTCCTTTCCAGTGGTGTGATCATCCACCTTTTCATACGACTCCACATTTCCATCTCCAGCACAGTAGGCTGCTATCCCCCCTGAAACATTAAATTATTCAATTCAGGTGTCTTCCATATCTGGCTCTTATGCTGTAATTAACATATTTATTTTAATAACTTGATATTTACCTTAGCAAAAAAAAAAAAAAAAGTATTATTGTAGAGCACTTAAAGGTTTGGAAGCCTTTATTGATCTTAATTTTGCTGTAAGCTTAATCATCCATGAGCATCCACCAATTGTATGGTGAGCTTAAGCATCCATGAGAAGCATGTTTACCATGTCATTTGGTTTACTTTGCAACTGTTAAGGTACTATACATTGCACAGGATCTTATTTTGAAATCAGGATTAACGGTCTTTCCTTTTGTTCACTTTGCAATATGTGGCAGTCAGCTACCTTTAAACCAATGCTCCTTGGGCCAATTTGGGAACGTTCTCTTAATCCTGATGATGAAGTCAATCAGGATCTGGGTGCCTTGAGCAACATGTTCCTCACTGTTCCACTCGCCTTCTGGTGTGTAGTAGAGCTTATTAACCTGAAATTCAATTAACAAAAATGTATTTCAGAAATTGTCACAGAACTGCCTTCATCCAATTTGTGCATTGAATTCAGACTTTCTCATTTTCACAGATTTTGCTCATTTTCTTTAAAGCATGACACTAAAAGGCAAATTCAATATGTACTAAAAGCTTCATTCATCAATGGGACTAGGTTCATGGAAAAATACATCTCCTGTACTGAAAAGGTTTTACTGTTGCACAGCTGTTCGTAGACTTTTATTCTACAATGACGATTCCTCAGCCAAATATAGTTGCTTGTATTGCAAGTCTCTGCACCTACAGAAAAATATTTATTCATCCATAACTTCAAATGGTCAATGAAAATGTGAACAGTTTGGTATATTTGCCTTGTATGCTTTGCAGGAATAACAGATTTTTCTTCCGTGGTGTTTTAAAGTAACTCTTGGCATCTATTGGCCGCCCTTACTTTGAGAAGCATCTCCAAATGCCAATAAGAATTCTAGCATTTTCTGTTGGTCTTACTTCATAGTTAGTTGAAATACAGTGAATATTCCACTTCTTGTAGAATGACCCATTAAAAGCCACCCAGCAACACTAACAAAGGTATAGATAGCAATTTGTATTTCTCTGTATTTTTATTTTACGTAGATCCCTTCTAAAAATGTATAGGATAAACCACAATAAAAGTGCCTATTTTTCATTATTATCCATTATCTGCTGTGTTTGAAATGATTATCATTTTAGTTTTCTACGGACATAATGTTTAAATATAAATTATTGCTTATTTTGTCGCACCTGCATAAGTCCAAATGCATTTTCACAGTCTCCCCAGCCATTCTTCAGCACTGCCCCAGCCCGAGACTGTCGAGAAATGATGGCACTAATGACAGCAGGGTCCATTTGTTTACGTTTGCCCACACGGACTATGATATCCTTGTAATCATTTAGTCTGCTCAGGTCCTGCTCTGCCATCTTACAAGAAGCACTAACCCCTGTTGAGGATACACAGTAGACAAAATGTCAAACAAAATATTTCTGTTATTCACCTTAGTTGTATCTCATGCCTGTAATGAAGAAACAAAATATATACCACCAACAGACACAACCAAACACAATTACCAGTTGGCAGCTCTCTCTACATATGTAAATATACACTGCTAAAAAAAAAATGAAGGGAACACTTAAATCACACATCAGATCTTGATGAACGAAATATATTAAAGATCAAAATCTTTACTGTACATTGTGTAATTTGTTGAGAACAAAATGACAACATCTGGGCATGCTCCTGATGAGACGGCAGATGGTGTCCTGGGGGGATCTCCTCCCAGACCTGGATCAGGGAATCAGTGAGCTCCTGGACAGTCTGTGGCACTACTTGGCGGCGTTGGATACACCGATACATAACGTCCCAAAGGTTCTCTATTGGATTCAGGTCTGGGGATATGAGGGCCAGTCAATGGCATCAATGCCTTCGTCATCTAGGAACTGCCTGAACACTCTGGCCACATGAGGCCGGGTATTGTCCTGCACCAGGAGGAACCCAGGCCCACTGCACCAGCGTAAAGTCTGGTGATGGGTCTGAGGATTTCATCTCGGTACCTAACTTCAGTCAGGGTACCGTTGGCTAGCACGTGGAGGTCTGAGCGTCCCTCCAAGGATATGCCTCCCCAGACCATCACTGACCCACCACTGAATCAGTCATGCTGGGTGATGTTGCAGGCAGCATAACATTCACCACGATGTCTCCAGACTCTTTCACGTCTGTCACATGTGCTCAGTGTGAACCTGCTCTCATCTGTGAAGAGAACGGGGCGCCAATGGCGGACCTGCCAATTCTGGTGTTCTCTGGCGAATGCCAATCGAGCTGCACGGTCATGCCACCCTCATGGAGTTTCTGACAGATTGGTCAGAAACATGCACACCAGTAGCCCGCTGGAGGTCATTTTGTAGGGCTCTGGCAGTGCTCCTCCTGTTCCTCCTCACACAAAGGAGCAGATACTGGTCCTGCTGCTGGGTTGATGCCCTTCTACAGCCCTGTCCAGCCCTCCTCATGTAACGGCCCATCTCTTGGTATCTTCTCCATGCTCTTGAGACTGTACTGGGAGACACAACAAACCTTCTTGCAACGGCACGTATGAATGTGCCATCCTGGAAGAGCTGGCCTACCTGAGCTACCAGAATGGGCTGCAGGTAGCATCTCATGCTACCAGTAGTGACAAGGACACTAGGAAAATGCAAAACTAGAGAAGAATCAGTCAGGAAGGATAAGGAGAGAGCAACTGTCTGTGGCCACCACCTGCAAAACCATTCCCTTTTTGGGGGTTGTCTTGCCGTTGCCTCTCCAGTGCACCTGTTGTCACTTTCATTTGCACCAAAACAGGTGACACTGATTCACAATCACTTAGGCTTCCTAACTGGACAGATTGATATCCCTGAAGTTTAATTGACTTGTTGTTATACTGTGATGATTATGTGTTCCCTTAATTTTTTGAGCAGTGTGTGTGTACATATTCAATAACTGTCTGAGTAAAAGACATTGAAGATTAAGAACAATTAACTAGTAAAACCTGCAAAAGCCTCGCCCAAGTTCAAAGCTGTTGTTTTAAGATAGTACTTTAAGACTTTACAAATTATACCAGTTAATTTTACTTTTGCCAATCTCTTAATGTACTGTAGCCATATTTATTATGAATATTTGTTCATACCATTCACAGTTAAATGATCCTGTTTGGCTGTTTCTTCCGATGCACCAGTAGTGTCAATCATCATGACATCACCATAAATACAGTCTAAAAAGGCAAAAAGAATATGAATCATTACTCACCCATTCAGAAAACATTATATTGGAATTGTCATGCTGCGTCCACCCAGACTAGAAAGTTTGAATTTCCACTTACAATACAAGAGACAAAGTACACAGAATCCAATATCTAATTGAAACCCAGGCTGTATTTGAAACCACATACAACCCATACTACGCGTACTACATACCAACATTTAAACATTACAGAAATGTCGGTATGTAGTATGTATAGTATGGGTAGTATGCGGTTTGGAATACAGACCCAATCCTTCTCCAGGCAAGCCACGCCCACACACGATTCAAAACACTGGTATTGGTTGTTGAGTAACTGTCAATAACTTTTTATGCAGCCTGAAGAAACCCTCTTAACGAAAACGGGCTGCAAATGGAAAATAAGTCTTTTAAAAAGGCCGGCCCGGAAGAACAGAGGGTTCAAACAGCTTTTCTTACAGATATCTTCCGGGTTTGCATTTTCAACAAAAGGTGCATAAATGTCCAATCAGCAGAGGGCAGTGTCCCGGATGTGCATGTGGATTGGCTCAGCCCTCGCTTCTCTACTTCCTCTTCCTCCTTTGGATGGTGGAGTTACCAAGGCTGCGTGCCAAATCGCACACTTGCTCCCTACACACTTCGACAAGTGTAGGGTGAAACTAAAAGCGCTCAATGGGACACACTTCAGCATCAGCATTCAGCGCCTTTGCATTTGACCGAAAAAGTACCTACGCAGTCTTTTCTTGTCATCTGTCTCTATTTAATAATAATAATAATAATAATAATAATAATAATAATAATAATAATAATAATAATAATTTTGAAATACACTGTTCGTTAATATCACATCCTAGTTTTATAGGATACTACTTCAGTAGTACTAACAATTCCTGTTAGCAGTGGCAGTTGCAAAAGATTGTTCAGTACTCTGCGCCGGCTGCACACCTGGTTGAGAAGAACCATGGGTCAGGACAGGCTCAATCACCTGGCAGTGATATCAATTGAGAGGGGGGCTGTCTGCCACAGATCATTACAGCACCATAGATAGATTCACAATGCTCAAACCAAGGAAATACACATTAATGATTCCACCCTCTAGCAGATGATGGAGAGACAGACAGAAAGACTGCAGCAGAGGATGGTGAAATAGCAGCAGATGATGGAGAGAGAGAGGAGAGAGAGCAGCAGATGATGGAGAGAGGAGAAGAGAGTCAGACAGCAACAGATGATGGAGAGGTGAACAGTGCAGCACTACACTGCATGAACTGTATCTGAGATGTGTGTGTGTGTGTGTGTGTGTGTGTGTGAGGGAGATAAAATAGTAATATTCCAACAAACCAATGTTAACATAAATACATGTAACAGTTTCTCTAGTTTGGTAGTGTAGCGTGTCAATAAATGTTTAATGATAGCAGTTGTGAAGTATTCTGTTTCTACTCAATACTAATACAAATTACTAACAACTACTACTATTTTAACATCACATTCATAATTCATCTGGAAAGAAAACAGTTTTTGAGGTTGGCTTACACATTTACATTTTTCAATTATTAAGACGTACTTTGAATGTAAGTAAGGTGCCAGAGTGCATAAAAAAAAGCATAAAAATAGAGCTTGTTATCCAGAGGAGGATCCGGGCTAAGCCCTGGATGTCCTCATCCTAGCAACGTTCCCGTCTTTCAGTGGAGAGTTGCAGTGTGAAACAGACTCACATTGTGAAGTGTGAAACTCTGCTCGGGTCCTGAGCTCTGGATCCTGCAGACTGGAGACTCTCTTCACTGGGGAGACAGACAGAGACACACAGAGAGAGAAGGACAACTGAACCTTGTGGATGAATCCAGGACACAAACAGCACTCCTTTACTAATGAGAGAGACTCTGATCACTGTGTGCAGCTGACATCAGAAATCTCTCACACAAGAGCTGCTCTCATAAACCTCCAGCCTCTCTGTCAGCGAGGCGTCAGGTCCTTCCAGAGCTGGACAATGACAGTAAGGTCAGCTGCTCCCTGGACACCTGTGACAATGAGTTTCTCCACCAACCTGTCTGTGAGATCTTGACCAGTTCCCCCTGGCAGACATCCTCCAGTCGCTCCTTCATTTCAATGACAGCTTTCCCCACAGCCTCAAGAGAGAAGAGTGGACTGACAGTGATGTTGGGCGAGTCTGCAGCTCCAGGAGGGGCACAGAGAGACTGGCATTTCTACAGCAGAGACAGAGAGAGAGAGAGAGAGAGAGAGAGAGAGAAGGAAGGGCACAGTGGAAATTGTGCAGCAGAGAGAGGTTTTGAGTCAATGCAAAGTGACACCAATACACATTCCTGGAGAGAAACTAGGAGCAACTCCATTGGAGAGCTCTGTGTGAAAGACTTCTGTCCTGCAGATTGTCCCAGAGCAGCGACATTACCTGGAGGAAGTGGACGTGGTCCTCTGTGAGGGAGAGCTGCTTCAGATCAGCATCTCTTGTCTTTAGATCAACAATCTCCTGCTCCAGTCTCTCCATGAGCCCTCCAGCCTGACTCACTGCAGCCGTCTCCTGAGCTCTGATCATCTGTGTGACCTCACAGCGCCTTCTATCAATGGAGCGGATCAGCTCAGTGAAGATCCTCTCACTGTCCTGCACTGCTGTCTGTGCAGAGCTCTGAGTGAGAGACACACAGGGGTTATTACAGAGGGACAGCACTGACACTGGACTGCACCTCAGTATATATACTCAAGTGGATTGCTGTGGGGGTGTCAGTGTGTGTTAATGTCGGCTCCTCCTCTGTTCAGTTCCCACCTTGAGTGACTCCACAGCCTGTCTCAGTGTCTTCAGCTCCTTCTCTCTCTGCTCGAGTCTCTGCTGGTATTGTCCTCGTGTTTTTCCCAGCTGCTTCTGTGAACAGAGACACAGCATCATTCCTAAAGAGGCTTTTCCCAAACTTAATGAACACATCTATACTCTCAATACAATGCAATGCTATAGCACTGAGTTAGCAATATATTTAAATGCAGCATATTAAGAGTTAAAGGCTCCAAGACATATTTAGTTACTTATATATTGCAGTAAATGTCTGCCACAGAAAATGGTCAACCAAGCCAGTACTCCTCCAAACTTTCACAGTCTCTCCTTACGCCAATATCATAAGATTGGTTGTGATAGATTAGACACTCCCAGGTCCTACCAAGTACACTGTGTGCCCTCCCAACCAAAAATTAAATTGAATTTGAGCAAACAAAGAAAAATCTATGACAGTGTTAGAACACAAGCCCCAGATTAAATATAAAAATATTCTGAAGCTGTATATACTCATAATCAGCATCAGAATTATAAAGACACTGTACCTTAAAGATTACTGGTTTAATCCAGTATGGATTAATCCCGTTTCTTTTTACAATATAACTTTGCAAATATATCTCCTTGTGGTCATTCCTTAAAACAGGTTTCAGACTAGCTTTGTCTCATGTATTTTATGGAGACTCATGTTCTGTGCTGTACAAGACTGAAGTGTGATCACCAAAAACAGATTTCACTTCACAAAACTCAGTAGTTCTGCTTGGCAGCCTGTAAACTGTGATCATAAGCACAGCACAGCGCTGTTCTACTATCCCTCCATACCCTGAGTCAGAGAGCTCCCAGTACAGAGTGACAGTCCTCACCTGTTTCTCAGCGCTTTCTGCTGCAGCGGAGACTGTATCGTGGCCTTTATGATCATCCATTACACACAGCAAACAGATACACTTCTGATCAGTGCAGCAATAGACCTCCAGCAGTTTCCGATGATTAGGACAGAGAACATCATCCAGACGCCTGGTGGCATCAACCAGCTTGTGCTTCTTCAGTGGAGCCACTTCATAGTGAGGCTGGAGGTGAGACTGACAGTAAGAGGCCAGACACACCAGACAGGATTTCACAGCTCTCGTCTTTTCTTCAGTGCAGAAATCACACAACACATCTCCAGGTCCAGCAGGACTGTGAACAGGAGGAGGAGGAGGGGTATTTAGCCCTGTCTTCTTCAGTCTCTCCACCACTTCAGCCAGCATGGTGTTTCTGTGCAGTACAAGCCTGGGGGTGAAGGTCTCTCTGCACTGGGGGCAGCTGTAGATACCAATGTTATCATCCTGGTCCCAGCAGCTCTTAATACAGCCCAGACAGTAACTGTGTCCACAGGGAATAGTCACTGGATCCTTCAGTGTGTCCAGACACACTGAGCAGCTGATCTGGTCCAGGAAAACTCCAGCTTCTGCCATTTCACTGAGAGACTGAGAGGCAGAGAGACACAGTTCCAGTCAGGCTGTTTCAGCAGAAATGAAACTTCTCTGTGTGTGGAGGGACTTCCTGGATCTGACCAGAGCTGCAGGAAGTGTGGATTGGGGCTGAGGCCAGGCTGAGGAGAACTGTGCTGTTTTCAGCTCTGCTCCAGCTTGAACTGTCATGGGCAGGGCGTGACAAGCCATTAGCAGTTAATTGATCACTTTTTATTTATTTATTTATTATGATTTATTTTCATTTAATTACTGTTTCTGTGCACTGATTCGGTTTTCGTGATTGCTTTATTTATGAAGTATGTTCCTTTACTTTCTTATTTATATTTTTGTGGTTCATTGGTGATTGGGTTAATTGGTTTATTTGAGTGATTGCTTTGGTTGTTGAACGCACGCCGCCGGATTGCATTCCACATGGACTTACCTGCACGTCATCTCAGTGATTGCCTTCACCTGCACCCCTACCTCTCCTGATAGTTTTTAAACCCAGAGATACGGTCAGTCCGGGCGCAACCTACCATGGAGCAGGACACTAAGCGAAGGTGCAGCGCAGGAGGGAGGAACACGGCAGAGAGTGGCGGGTATCTCCTCAAAAACGGATTCTAAAAGAAATTTGGGAAACGGAGGATATTGCACTATGGGAGCTGACCGAAAAACTCCACGGAGCTTGACTTTCTTGACTGAAACTTTTTGTCGGTGTTTCATCGGTCTGTTCACCTAGTGAAAAAGGGTCCCTGTGCGGGGTTGTAGAGACTTGCCTGCTGTACTGGTGGTCCAGACGTGTGCCTGTGAAATAGGAGGATTATTGAACAATTGCATTTGAGACTTGATTTATTAGCCCTTACCTGCAATTGTTGGGGTCCCAGTTGGCTGACGGGTCCCGGCAATACAGATCAGACTTGGTTATATCCTCCGAAGAGAAGGGAGGGGGCTCTGCCTGCAGTACTGTACTGTGGATGGGAGACTGTAAAACTTGGTTGCTGTTATTTGTATTTTAGATTAGGAAATTGAGTCTTATTCATTGTAGTTGGGTTTTTTCTCTTATTTTCTTGTTTTGGGTAGGGTTTTTAGTGGTTTTAGACAAAGGTGCAGAGATTATAGACAGACCAGTCTTTTATAACTTCAAAATTTATACAGAGATTCAACATGGCAGAAGTAGCGACAACTATACACTCACCTAAAGGATTATTAGGAACACCATACTAATACTGTGTTTGACCCCCTTTCGCCTTCAGAACTGCTTTAATTCTACGTGGCATTGATTCAACAAGGTGCTGAAAGCATTCTTTAGAAATGTTGGCCCATATTGATAGGATAGCATCTTGCAGTTGATGGAGATTTGTGGGATGCACATCCAGGGCACGAAGCTCCCGTTCCACCACATCCCAAAGATGCTCTATTGGGTTGAGATCTGGTGACTGTGGGGGCCAGTTTAGTACAGTGAACTCATTGTCATGTTCAAGAAACCAATTTGAAATGATTCGACCTTTGTGACATGGTGCATTATCCTGCTGGAAGTAGCCATCAGAGGATGGGTACATGGTGGTCATAAAGGGATGGACATGGTCAGAACCAATGCTCAGGTAGGCCGTGGCATTTAAACGATGCCCAATTGGCACTAAGGGGCCTAAAGTGTGCCAAGAAAACATCCCCCACACCATTACACCACCACCACCAGCCTGCACAGTGGTAACAAGGCATGATGGATCCATGTTCTCATTCTGTTTACGCCAAATTCTGACTCTACCATCTGAATGTCTCAACAGAAATCGAGACTCATCAGACCAGGCAACATTTTTCCAGTCTTCAACTGTCCAATTTTGGTGGGCTTGTGCAAATTGTAGCCTCTTTTTCCTATTTGTAGTGGAGATGAGTGGTACCCGGTGGGGTCTTCTGCTGTTGTAGCCCATCCGCCTCAAGGTTGTACGTGTTGTGGCTTCACAAATGCTTTGCTGCATACCTCGGTTGTAACGAGTGGTTATTTCAGTCAAAGTTGCTCTTCTATCAGCTTGAATCAGTCGGCCCATTCTCCTCTTACCTCTAGCATCAACAAGGCATTTTCGCCCACAGGACTGCCGCATACTGGATGTTTTTCCCTTTTCACACCATTCTTTGTAAACCCTAGAAATGGTTGTGCGTGAAAATCCCAGTAACTGAGCAGATTGTGAAATACTCAGACCGGCCCGTCTGGCACCAACAACCATGCCACGCTCAAAATTGCTTAAATCACCTTTC
This sequence comes from Amia ocellicauda, assembly GCF_036373705.1. Classification (NCBI taxonomy): domain Eukaryota; kingdom Metazoa; phylum Chordata; class Actinopteri; order Amiiformes; family Amiidae; genus Amia; species Amia ocellicauda. The sequence continues at coordinate 28,040,500 of NC_089861.1, read as the reverse complement.
TTTCCCATTCAGACATTCAGTTTGGAGTTCAGGAGATTGTCTTGACAAGGACCACACCCCTAAATGCATTGAAGCAACTGCCATGTGATTGGTTGGTTAGATAATTGCATTAATGAGAAATTGAACAGGTGTTCCTAATAATCCTTTAGGTGAGTGTATATGCAGAGATTCTTATACTGTGTAATGTGTTTTACAAAATATGCCTGATCCGATTGCTGCACAAGTTAAACCCCAGGATGTGGTGCAGCTGGAACTGAGAGCTGATTTATTTAACAATTTTTTTACATTTACATAACTGTAAACCCGGCTAAGATGCAGATATCAAAACTGAATCTAAATCGTCTGTGGGGTAACCGTGGAGTGAGACCTTAAAGATTAAGTAACTAATAAAAGATGCTTTGCAATTTCTTCAGTTTGTTTTACAAAAAGCATGATGTGTCGTACTTTCAATTTTTAAATGACCGAGAGGCCCAGGTACAGTGCCAACACCAAACAATTTTTTTTTGTTTTAAATAGTAGCTTATGCTAGATTAGTTGTATAACAAACGATATACGAACTCCGTAGTGTTTGTCAGCAGACCAGGACATTGGATGCTGTCTCCTGGAGATTCTCGTGTTAACAATTGAGCTAGACCCTTAGGACCACAGAGTACAGTTTGTATCAGGGGGACCAAAGATGTATGCTTGTTTAGACTGAATCCCCGCATACAGATCCAGGATAAATGCATTTAATTACTTTGTACAAAAAATACTTCACACTATATGCTATAGTTACTATTTTAGTACAAGGTTTTAACAGACCCAAGGGAAACCTTTTATGGAAGGATTGTAGCTTGAATTATTGTACACCCCTTTACATCTAATTCATGTCTTGTTGCTTGTTACTTTTGAGATGAATCAAATGCATTTGTTTAATTGACATCCATACCCACATTTGCCACAAGGGGGAAATTGATTTCAAATGGTTTATCTTTTAAAGTAACCTTCGGACTGATCTTGTCTATTGGGTTTGTAAGAGAGTGGGTGAGTGTAAGTGTGTGTGTACAGAGAAACTGGGACAAAAGTCTAACTAGGTCTCTGTTGGATGTCTAGTGCAATATGACTAGTTTCATGTTTTGGATTACAGGATTACCATCAGTTATTTTTGCAAAAGCTGTGAAATTGTCTATGAAATTGTATTTAGTAATGTGTAGAATGTTATTTAAACTGTAAAATGCACACAAAGAATGCTATGATAAAGACCATTCTTGGAACACTGTACACTGCATAATATATTTATTCATACACCTACCAGCCGTACCTTTCTGAATGAAAACGACCACAGAACAATAATACATTCCAAACCTGTTTTTGATGTTACTTTAACCTGGGTATTGAAGTATTGTAAAGCACACCAGCTTGATGTGCCACAGCTCAAAGATTTCAATGCTGTATTTAAATCAATCATTGCTTGTTGCTAGAGTGCAGCTGAGGAAATAATGCAAGTGTGAATATCTGTAACCGCATAGACTGACTCAAATCAGCAGCCATAGAATTTTCAAAGAGCCACACAACTATAGTGCATAGCTAAAGTCCAGCCTTCCTGACTCACTGTAACACAACAAGGTAGCAAAGGGATGTGATGTCCTAACTAATTTTAAAAAGCAATGCATGTTTATAAATGAGTGCCCCCTGCCAGTGAACCCCCAGATCACACTTCTAAAATGAAATTGCTAGAACTGTACATGCAGATAGATGAATGCAATGTATTACTTTAAATAAAAAATGCTTCACACATTGTCTGCTGCCGTATTTTAGCACAAGGCTTTGATAGACCAAGGGAAAGCAAAAGCCTGGTTAGCGAAGTGCAGAACACTCATTCATGTAAGAACACCGCCTCCAAATGCTGCTAGAGAAACACTGTTTCATATGGAACACTGGCAGTCATTGAACTGGGTACACCAGATTACATATACATCACATTGTGGCAGTGTCTTGAACACTTTTAATTCATGCAACTTTTGAGCCACAACAAATACATTTACAGTTAAAATAACATGTAAACCCACACTCACTGTTTTTTGTATATCTGCCACAAGGGAGCGCCACTTGACTACATGTAGACTTTAATTTTTTTAATTTTATTTTTTTTCCTCAAAGAGGAAAAAGGAAAGACCTGCATTTAAAAATCCTAGCAATTTCAGTACTTGCTTTTTGGGATTGTTTATGAATAGCCAGACACAACAAAGGCCTTCTTAAAGTGTGACAGTGTCGGAGAGGAAGATAGTTTGTCCCCAGAAATCGCATGAAAGCATACAATCCAGGTTTCTCCATTCAGCAGTATGAAATTACACAGTCCATTTGTGTTGGTCTTTGTGAGTTTAATCTTAATCTTTCAATCTCCTGCAGAAGTTCTGTGTTCCTGCAAACAAACTCCACAATATTATAGTGAACAGAAATAGTAACTTTTTCATCCAACATTCAAAATATTTGTGGAATCTCAAGGTGTTTTAAGGTTTGCTACTTTGAAGAAACTAAAAAAACCTATATTCTAACCTGTGAAAAGCAGATCTATGCAAGCCAGGAGTAATTGCAGGGATAGAAATAATATTAATATGAAACAAAACATGGTTTTGTTGTCATATTTAGGCATGGCAACCATGAAAGGAGTTATTAAGAATACCAGTCCCTGTGTGAGTTCCTGACACCTTCTGCACCACCCAGATTAGAAGTCCAAATGTGAATAAAATAGTTAACTTTAAATATACTGTAATATTGTGTATATCATAACCCAACATCAAATCACTATATCACAACAAAAGCAGTTAATCAAAACATAATGGCACTGCATTTTGCAATCAAGACATAAGAGGTCACAAACAAGAGAAAATGGTTTTCCTCATCATGCGTTTCTCAAATTGCACACCTTTTTTTTCCATCTCCCTCTCTGTTTTCCAGGGTTTATGTTCTGATTTAAAAAACTACTTTTTTGCCAATTCAGATTTTGCAGATCATCAATCAAGCAAAATTTCAGACTAAAACAAGTTGTATGTAGGAACTAGTGGACATAAAGACTAAAAAAGTATTAGTGTAGAGTGCTTTAAACTGACATTATTTGGACAGTTGTGTTGTAAGGTGGGGGCTTTCATTTCTCTGTCTTAGTTCTCTATCCAAAACAAACTATATGTGATCTTAATGGACCTTGGTTTACAGGGCGTCCATGAGCAATTGTATAAAACCTGATCTAGTCCTTAATTTAAAGATTGTAAGATTTGCTCAGCTGGGCTTTGCCTTAATGCTCTGTCTCTCCATCTCTGCTTTTGCAGCTTCCTGTTGCATCTTGATTTTCAGTTGCCTCATGTGCTCTTCCCATTTCTGCATGATCTTTATTTTTTGGTTTCTATTTTTCCCATTTTAACATCTCAGATTTTGACTTCTCCTCTGCAGAGAATAAATAAAATGTGTATGATAATAATAATAATAATAATAGTAATAATAATAATAATAATAATAATAATAATAATAATAATAATAATAATAACAACAACAATGTTGATGTTATTCTTACATTGGGTCAATTGCAACGAACTTGCTATTGGAGCTCTGTACTAAATTGCATACTAGCTAGTACGGTACTATCTCGGGATCACTGCCTATTAAAGTTAGTAGCCATTGCAACAAAAAAAGAGGCAGAGCAATGTTGGAGCAGTAGTTACCAGTCTGCAAGGAAGTTCAGTCTGCGAGAGCTCCCTCTACGAGGTCACAGTACTCCTTTTGATGACTGACTATCTAGACAGTGACTTGGCTATTTGAGTCAGGGGAACAGAAGATGGAAGCTATTGAGAGGATGTAGACTGTGCAGTCCAGAGAAGAGGCAGCTGATTTAAGTAATATGTACGGGGCCAGAAAAAGTAGGACTTTCCCCTATCACCCTCAAGGTAATGGTGCTTGTGAGTGCATGAACCAGACCCTGTTGTCCTTGCTGGGGGCTTTAGTGGAGGATGAGCAGAATAATTGGCCAAGTAAGCTTCCCAAGCTGGTGCATGTCTATAACACCATTGTGTATGAGAGTACTGTCTTCTCACCTTTTTCTCTCATGTTTGGTAGGCAGACCCAGCTCCTGCTGTATGTGGCCATGGGAGCTTGCCTACAGGACAGCCGCAGAAGTTGGAGGGGTGGGTAACCAGTCATAATCAGTGGTTACTGGAGTGCCACCAGTAAGGCAAAGCAGCATCAGACTTGGGATTGCCAGGGCCAGAATCCGCAGGCCAAGAGTGTCCCTCCCTATTGTCAGGAGAACAGGTTCTTGTTCATAACTTCAGGTGGAGGCCCCGGGACTGCTGCCCAGGGAGACCTGTATGCCCACCCGAGCTGCAGATAGATAGTTTATGACAAGGGAAATCCCATGAAGAGACAACAAAGACTGATAATCAGAGACTCTTCAGTTTTTGTAATGGGGTTGGATTTGATTTGTTTCAGGGTTTTAGATTAGTTTACTTTTTAGGTTAGGGTTTTATAGTTTTATCGTCCATCATTTAATAAAGGTGATTTTTGCAGCTAGTATTTTATATTAGTTCTCCTGCATTGTCGCAGTAGTTGTATTTGTATATTATTTTTGTGTGCAGACTTCATGCCCTGCAGTACAGTGTAATTATTGCATAACTGCATACACTGGAGTATGAAGAGAAAACAAAAAATGTTACCGCAGTCTGTAGTGCGTGTTCTGGGATCTGGGCTGAGCCTGCATGGGAGGGGTGGTTGTGAGGTCCTCCACCTGGCATAGTCAGGTTATTGGGAAAAGGGGTTACTTACCACCCATGACATATAGGCTTTGTCTGGAAACAGATGGTTAAAACAATGATCTGCTCATCTGGATACCCCTGACTGGGTAAGAGTTATAGTTATCACTGTTGTTACTCAGTCAAAACAAGTCTGAATTGAATTGAAGTGTCATAATTTAAAGTTGCCACTTGGAGGCAACAAAACAATCAGTATGTAATTCATAGACAGTACTGTGATAAGCTTTTTGGTTTGACCCATATCAGCCCTCGCATGCTTCACCAGGCAGAGTTACAATGACAAACAGCATTGCACAGAGACATAACTATAGGTAGCTCATGTGTGACCTTCACAGTCAGTTTAAAGAAAACGAAAGAATCAACAGAAGACCTTAATCTCTCCCTGCATCGCCACCAAAGTGGATTCAGACAATGTAATGCCATGCTAATTATTTTTCACCTCTCAAATGCTTACGATATCCACCTAATCGAACAGAAGTGCTGTGAGTGACAGGAGAAAATACTTGCCCCTCACCTTTCTGCTCTCCCTTGGACTCTTTGCCATTCTTCAACCAGTGGATAGTGGTTATGGGGTTACTGGGAATCATGATATTGCACCAAAGCCTAATACTGGCATTAGTTCAATTGCCAGATGTAACAGTGCCATCTAATGTTCCCAAAACAACATTACTGGCAGCACCTCAATTCCCTCATAGACTCACCATCCCACAATTAACCAAATTAATCTGGTCAGTGATATTGGACATTTGAAATCATCTACATGTATACTACAGTTAACACTGAAGACAAAAACTGCAACATGCATTTCTCAATCTGTGTATGTTTCCTTAATTTGTGTCACAACCTGAAATATTGATATATTTAAAAAAAAAAAAAGTCACCTTTAACTTACACAAACTACTAAACACTTTAAAGAGGCAAGAGAATTTTGGACCGCAATCTTCAAGTCTTGCCACAGATTCTCAATCGAATTCAAGTCCAGGCTTTGACTGGGCCACTCTAGGACATTCACTTTCTTGTTTATAAGCCACTCCAGTAACACTTTGGCTGTGTGCTTATGTCTCTCCTGGCCGGGGATAAATATATTTATAAATATGGTTTGTGAAAAGTAACTATGATTTGACAAGTAATTAAATACATAAAGCAGAAAGTAACTATTTGAAAATAATTAAATACCATTTGTAATAATAATTAAAACAAAAATGAATATATTCCAGAAAGTAACTGTTTTGAAAAATATTATTTTATAAAATATTTAAATATTTGTAATGTAGTTGAAATACACTGGAATACTCTATATTTGTCAGATATATGGAATTTAACCTTTATTCAATACCCAGCTACACCCACTGCTGTATTTTTTATTATTATTTTTATTTCTTGGCAGACGCCCTTATCCAGGGCGACTTACAACATAAGTGCAAAACAAAGTGCACAAATACAGTTAAGTAAAGGCATCACACATTACAAATTCAATTTACATAAAACATAGCAATTCAAAATTATAATACATTTTACAACTTCCAATTTACACAGGCAAGTACAGTAAGCGAGGTCCTACATCCTGGACGGTAAAAGCTATGTGCTGTCAAGATGTAGGGTCACAGTCAAGGGCTACGAGAGAGGGAGCAAGGAGGAAAACAATCAAAAACACAAGAGGCATAATAATAAAACTGTGAAGTGCTTTCTAATGGGGATTAAAAGGACTAATATTACAAGTACTGTCTGAAAAGTGCCGGAAGGAGGCTGTTTTGACTTCAGTGGGCAGGTCGTTCCAACATTTAGGGGCCAGGGATGAGAATGAGCGGCTCTGGAGGAAGGAGAGTGGAGAGGAGGTAGAGTTAGTCTTCTGGCACTGGAGGAGCGCAGTGGTCTGGAGGGGATGTATGGAGAGATGAGATGTGGGAGGTTTGGGTGTGGTGGCAGATGAGGGGGGATGTCTGCAATCTTGGAGGAGAAGGAGTCATCATCAGTAGTGAGAGATGAGGGGGGAGAGGGGTCAAGGAGGGAGGAGAAGGTGGAGAAGAGTTTGTGGGTTGTGATAGAGGAGAGAGAGAGGGGGACAGAGAAGAGCAGAGCAGTGGAGAGCAGAGTCCTGTTCCTCCTCCCCACCCGGTAAGATGAGGCGAGTGGGACAGGACAAAGAGAGAGGATAGGGCAGTAGGGGTGCTAGAGTTGTCTGGGGAGATCCATGTCTCGGTGAGAGTGAGGAAATCCAGAGACTGGTGGGAGGTGAAGGCGGAGATGAAGTCGGCTTTGTTGGAAGCAGTTCCACAGGCCCCCAGAGAGTGGAGTAGAGGGGAGGGGAGGGGAGGGGAGGGAGGAGGATGGGAGAGGCAGAGAGATGAGGTTGGAGGGATTAGGGGATAAGGGCTGTTAAATACTTCACCTGTATCTAATTAGGACAGTGCACACCTGTGTTGCGTTGAATGACACAAGGCTGTCAGGATGACCCTCCCTCCCATGCAGGACTGCTAATAGCACAATTAATGGCCACTTTATATCTGAATACAGACAAAGACCGTGCCAGACACACGCAGTTACACTGAGCAATAGCTCATAGTAATGCTAAATAATCACAGCCTACAGTGTAACGCTTCTGATTACAGAAAGGGCGTGTCGCGATGTGCTAAGTAAGTTGCTAAATTTACTAACTAAATTAACTAACAAACAGTCACTGCTCCCCCTACTACAATACAGTTGCAAGAAATATAATCCGTAGCTAAACAAGTAACCACATAAACAATCAATGTAACTCTTTACTAAACTTAGGAAAAACGTTCAGGAGCGAGTCAGTTCTCAAAAGACCTGGGACAAATCAACGGATAGTTGATTAATTATTGTTCATTATCATCACATATTTAAGCTAAATTATTTGTCTTGGGCTGTTTAAGAATCAAATTAAAGTTGACCACTGAATTATCTTTAGAAAACGGCTTCATTTCACTTATTTAATTTGTTCAATTGATTGGAAAAAATATATATTTTAATTCAGTAGGTAATTATTTGAAAACTATGTCCAATCTTCAATTATCAAGTTAGTGTTAAACCTCCTCACTGTTTACCTCTTTCCAATGGTTTAAAGATCTGTGTTGGACAATCACTGCTACTCCAATATGCTTCTGAAAAGGTCTAAAAACTTTTATGTCCCTCTGAGGGTAAATATTTGTGACATACTATTTGTGTTACTCTAATAGTAATGACTGAAGGAAGTGTTTTCTAATACTGTAGTAATAGCACAATAAAAACTATAAAGATATTGTGACTGGTAATCAAAATAGCAGAATCCTGAGAGAAATCCATAATTTAACATAACAAGCCTTCGCCACCTTGGGACCAGCTTGTCCTTTTCACAAACAATCAAAATCGGGAGTTTTAATCGCCCACCACATGAGCAAACTAATTTCACGACCAAAGGCTATGTTTTCTTCCACTGACGTTGCTATCTGAATATTCAGAGTAACCTTCCTCTTAAGTGTAATATCACTGCACAATCACTACGAAAATAATTTTGTCTTAAAGTTATTTGACTGCTTATTTTAACTACTCTTTCATTAACTTGGCTTAGTCAGTGTACCTTTTTTTAATAACAAAGAGTTGTTTGCATCTTTCAGTGTTTGTGTGTGATCTGTTCTAACTAATTTAACTCTTCTGGTCAAATGACTAACACAATTGGGAAAACAAACTTATTTTAAAAAGCACTACAAGAAGAACCGAGCATTCACAGACCTGCATCACATAGTAGTACCTGATCTTCAGTGACTCAATCCATCACACATTCCTGCTGTGAACTGCAATACAATCTGAATTCATATTATATCTTTGAAGATAATTTATTGATAAAAAACACAAAAACAGATAAGACGCAAATAAAGTAACAGATCTGAATTCCACACTCCATGTGTTTCTGAACTCCACGTCAGAACTGATAACTAGATTCATCTGAGGCGTGGGGGACACAGACAAAGGAGGCTACTCCAGCTGGCACAGGGTCACACTGGTATCAACTGTCCAATCTAACCCAATCCCAGGATAGAGCTTATCAGTGAAGGTGGTCTGGAATCTGTGCAGGAGGGTCATGGTGTCAGAGACACCGTAGAATGACAATGTTACAGCTCCATGGTCCACAAACACTCCTATTCTGTGGGGAGCACAAGTGGATATAACAGTCCTCTTATTGTACCGGACAGAGCAACTGGACCCAGAGCACTGCAAACTCCAGGACTTTGAATCCAAGGCAACAGTCACGACCCTCTCCTTTCCTGCCGATTCCTCTATATGTGACTCCTGTATCAACCTGTTCTCCACTCCACTCAGCCTCCCAATAATGGCGAGTCCCAGACAGACCCTCTCTGCACAGCACTTGACACAGGCAGTCAAATCTCTCTGGGTGATCAGGATAGGACTGGGTGTCTCCACTCACGGTCACAGTCCTGCCTTGCTGTATCAGGTTTCTGTGCATTGTGTTGGGATCCATTGTGATGTCACAGGAATCTGATTGGAAAGGAGAGACCAGACAAGCAATCACTGGAGATCTGCAGTAGAGTCCCTCCCCCACAGCACAGAAAAACACTGTCTGTCACTATATCTTTCTGCCTTAAGGCCTATTCTGGAACAAGCAGAGAAGCTACCATATTATGTTAACACAAGTTTAAAGTAACATAACTGTATAATAATAATAATAATAATAATAATAATAATAATAATAATAATAATAATAATAATAACTAACCTTTCAGATTTCTGTCAACTGGAGACTCCTACACCTCAATTGCTTTTAGCTACAGGGTTGGCATCTCTACAGTCTACGATCTGGCTTTCCATTGGTCATTTCCCTAAATGTCATGTGACAAAATCGCAGCGTTGGAAGCACTTTCTATTTTAATTGCATCGCAAGCAGTGTGAAAGCTCCCTATCTAAACAATGTGTTCTATTTATTTTTTGTCACAGTGAGGTTTGTTGTACCACAAAATCGTGTTGCGTCTGGTTTGAATAGACCTTTACTCTGTGTCTTCCTGTGATGTCTGGGTGTCTGACCATCTGTCTCTTTGTAAGTGTCTGTGTTTGAGTTTGTGTGTGTGTATTAGCATTGTTGGGTGTGTATTAATAATGTACTAAAGGGACTAGCAGAATTAAAAAACAAATCACCTGGGCCAGATGAGATATTTCCAAAAGTACTTCAAGAAATGAAGGAAATGTATAGGCTGATATCTAAAATATTCCAAATGACTCTCAGAACAGGGGATGGGCCAACTGATTGGAAAACTGCAAATGTCATACCTACCCACAAGAAAGGGGACAAAACTGAGTCAGGAAATTACAGACCAATCAGTCTCGCCTGCATTACTTTACAAAAAATTATTAGACTGAAAATCGAGGAGCATCTTAATGAAAACCATATTCTTGGAGATCGTCAACATGGTTTAGATGAGGCAGATCATGTCTTACTAATTTATTAGTTTTTTTTAACATGCAACTGCAGCTGTAGATCACGTGAAAGCATATGAAAGCTTTAGACAAGGTTCCGGTACCATGACCAATCCTAAAATTAGAAGCTGTAGGCATTCAGGGTAATGTAAGTAGATGGATTATGAACTGGTTGCTGTATAGCAAACGGAGGGTGTCGATTAGTGGAGTTGCTTCTAACTGGAGTGAGGTTGTTAGTGGAGTACCACAGGGATCAGTAATGGGGCCTTTGCTTTTTCTAATTTATATTAATTAATTGGACTGGGATAGTTAGCAAACTTGTCAAATGTGCAGATGATCCTAAAATAGGTGGCTCAGCAGATACAAACTCTGCAATACAGGTTATTCAAAGGGACTTTAAATTATAATAATACTCAGGTGTGGTCTGACACCTGGCAGATAATTCAATGTGGACAAGTGCAAGGTATTACATGCAGGTTTTCGTGGACTCCTCACTTTCCTCATCCAAACAATGTGGAGAAGCAATAAAAAAGGCAAACAGAATGTTAGGGTATATTGTCAAAAGTGTAGAATTGAGAACAAGGGCAGTGATGTTCAGACTGTACAGTGCACTAGTTAGACCTCATCTGGATACTGTTTACAGTTCTGGGCTCCACACTTCAAGAAGGATATCACTGCTCTAGAGGAGAGCAACCAGACTTATTCCAGGTCTGAAGGGAATGTCCTACTGAGAGACTGAGGAACTGAACCTTTTCACCCTGGAACAGAGGAGACTACGTGGGGACTTCATTCAAGTCTTCAAAATCATGAAAGGCATTGTTCACATACACAACTGTGAGTAAGTACTAGTTTTTGGTCTCATACTCACATCTATATACATATCTTCTTCCTTTTGCAGTGAAATTAGCAATTTAAACCCCACTGCTCATGGCCATATCCTGTAATGGGTTGTTAGATATTCTGATAGAAGTTCTGATTCCAGATAGACAAATTTTACAATGAACTCAAAGTAGGTATCTCTACTTATGGAAGCTAGGAAGCGTAAAAGAGAGAGGGAGACGGGTGTGAGGGAGACTGTATATAAGCATCCCTCAACTGTTTATGTCAGGGGTGTCCAACCCTGGTTGGGGGGGGTAGTGGCAGGTTGGCTGATGGTGTTTCTTTCATGATGTCCGGGGGGCTGACAGCATTCATCAGGGGCACCGGAGGGTGGCAGCCAATTGTTGCGCTGGAGAGAGGCAGCCAAATTTCAAAATGTCGCCTCAAATTCAAGTTCAAGCAACAGCCTAATCTAGCCTAATTGGAGGGCCCTATGGATGGATGGCGCCCCTAGCATTTGCCTATTCTGCCCATGCCACGGGACATCCCTGTACAATACATATACACACTACCGGTGAATAGGTTTAGAACACCCCTATTTACCATTGAAATTTAAGCACAGTTTTTAAGTACAATTTCCTACACCATTAAAAGGCACAACTGGAGGAAACTCTTTCAGGAAGAGGTCTGGCAGACCCAAAGTTTCTGAGAGTCGAGAGTCAACAGCTTGCGTGATAGGCAGCACACAGGACAACCGCTTCAAGCACAGTTTAACACTGGTCGAAGTAAGCAAGTCTCAGTTTCAACTCTGAAGAGAAGACTTCGAGCTGCAGGTTTGACAGGTCGAGTGGCAGTAAGAAAGCCATTGCTAAGATGGCACAATAAGAAAAAGAGGCTTGCCTGGGCCATGAAGCACCGCCAGTGGACTACTGAAGACTGGAAGAAGGTCTTATGGACCGATTAATCAAAACTTGAAATCTTCAGTTCATCACGCAGGGTTTTTGTACGCTGTCGAGTAAGCAAAAGGATGACACCAACTGTCAAACATGGAGGAGGTGATGGTCTGGGGCTCTTTTGCTGGATCCAGAGTCGGTGACTTGCACAGAGTGAGTGGTACTCTGAACTAAAATGGCTACCACAGCATTTTGCAGCGCCATGCAATACCCTTTGGTATATGCCTAGACAGAACTGGACAGAAGGGTGACAGAAACAGCAACATACAAGTGCAACACATTTGTGGGAACTTCTGCAACAGTGTTGGGAAGAACTTTCTGAACAATATTTGATTTCCATTGTAGAAAGAATACACTGACACATTAAACTGCATAACTTTCAATAAAAACTGGAAAAATTGAGGTGTTCTAAAACATTTGACCGGTAGTGTATATATATACATAATGAAAATAGTTAAAGCTAGCATTCTGTAAATTATTCTAGGGTGCAGCATATTTCTCTACCATGAAGGATTCACTCTCCATGCTGACAACACCTGTCTGTGAGGAGCACTGGGTATTATCTGTTCCTTTCCTGTTACTCAGCAGAAGCTTAATATAACATTTTACGAATATATTCAAATAATATTAGTTTCACAATAATTGTCGCCAATACATGATTATTGCACACCTTTAATTTGACTGTCTTTCCTCAGAAAAGACTGAGGTGATAATGAGTTTCATTTAAACTGTTATACAGATTGGCTGGAAATAAAACCTGTGACAAATTCCTCATACAATTCTGTTTAGTATTTAATTTATTTTGCTGTCATTGTCATTTAACAATAATTAGACCATTCCATTATGATTAACAGAAGACCACAAGTGTGTAAAGCAGTAAATAAAAAAACAGCAGATCCTATAGTTGAAATGTACTTTTATTTTAATTAATTGGTCTTCAGTTATGCTTTTAAGTTGCAGTTAATTGAACATTAAGTAACACAAAAGACTGCTCTGAACCAAATGAAATCAATGTGGCACATTAAGTCTTAACAAAGAACACTATACACATTCTTGATTAGTGATTTCCATCTAAGTTATCTTCATTCCTTCAGAGAAATATACTTCAGAGGAAATCTATAAGAAACAAGCAGCAGTGGCGAGTTTTTTGTTTTCCATTGTTAGTACGTTTACGAGTACAATGAAGCACTCGACTGATAACTGAAGGCAGAAGAAACCTAATCAGCAGAAGTTGGTGAATTGGGGATGGGAGGACTGGAAGATTAATTTAATTGCGACTGGACTGGTCATGAATACCCCAACAGAAGAACATCGAGTAAACGATGGATGCAGGTAGGTCACATTCTCTTCCGTTTCTTGTTGTTGGACCTTGATTTGTGCTCACATTGAAATGTTGAACGGGTCTTTGTATTTCTCAGCGGGAGTCTTTACCTAATTTCTTAATTGCTACAGCCTATGTCACTATGTAAATTGAATATGGTGTTAGGTTGTCTTTAATGGCTCCAAGCTCCTCTATCAATGCTGTTTGAATGTGCTGTGTATACATTTATATTTGCTGCTTTTGTACTGACTGGTTAAGAAGTGATTATATGCTTTATGCTGCCCTATATTGAGTGAGCTCTTGCTCTTTCTGTTACAAATGAGAATATCACCTCCTGCTGTTAAGTTAAAACTGTTTGGAATATATACATATCAATATATCTACTGTCCGTTTTGATGCATGTGTAGTGAAATTTGCCATTTACCCTGATTGCTTTGTAACAGGGGTATGTTATGTTATCAGGCAAGTCCTGATAATGGGTTTCACATCGGAATGTTATGCAGATGTTTTCTGTTATATATTTATTGCTAAGATTTTAATGTTTGCCTGGCACCCCATGTTAAACAACTGTTACAGTTTATCATGAGTGTGGATGTCTATTCAGCTGGATTTTGTGACACCAGCTGGTGCTGCCTAGAATACTGTACATTGTCCAGGAAATAAACCTATTCAAAGTCTTCTGAGAGACTTAAACTCTAAATTTAATTTTACATCATTCTCCAGGGTATATAAGGTTTCCAACTGAAGACAAAAAGCTGTCTTCAATAAATCCTCCTAACACAAAGACAAGAGAAATGGAGAAGTGTCAACTGTGAACCCTGAGAGTAAACCTTCTCAGCACTTGCCACTCTGATAAGCATCTGCTGTATGGTTAATAAAAGCCAGTAAAAACAATTGTACAAGAATAATTCAGTTATGACACCTCTTCAGTTTTTTTAGGTGGGGTGTGTCCTGAAATAGGCATTCATATTCACTTCACCAGGATTCAACTCCTCCTGAAATGTAAAAGTATCTAAGGAAACTATTTCTAAACATATGTCTGCTTGCCTGCCTCACATCATGCAACAATGCAAAAGTTATTTTATTTGTGAATTTTGTCACTCAAATGAAGTTTTGTCAATTTAATGCTATAATGTTATTTAACAAAATCCCCTGGTTTCCTGCAAATGTGATTTGCTACAGCGCCATTTTTGTCCACTTCATTACAATGTTATTCTGTTAATTGGCTGATCACTGCATTGTGCTAATTTGACAAGTTCATGGACAGTTTGGAAGAAGGTCCAAAAGCTTCAGAAGTTACTTCAATGGAGGGGGTGGTATCTCCGATACTCCTTAACTTGGAAATGAAGATTCCGATCTTATTGAGGTTGAACTGAATCTCCTCGACTTTGTTGCGGACCTCTTTGGCAGCTTCAGTCTTGCACCCTGCATGCAGATCTTTGGCCTTGCGGATAATGTTGACCATATCCATAATCAGGGCGATGCCAGCAAGTAAGCCGCCCACCACTGCTGTGACCCTGGCTGCAGCGTTGGCTCCCAAAGCGATGACATCATCAAGCAGACTAACTGCCCGGGCGAGGGAAAAAACGCTGGTCAGTATGCCCACTCCCCCCATTAACGCCGACATGCCGCTGACCTCCTCCTGCAACTGCGACAGTGTCTTGCAGACGGTTTTGATGGACTCCTGCAGATTGTCAAAGTCTTTTTCAATGCTCTGCATCTTAGCTTCCAGCTCCTCCTTGTATTGCTTGTTCTTGATGCGTCTCCCAACGTCAGAAGAGATTGACGTGATGCTGCCAGCTACGCCAATTCCCGCCCCGACCCCGCTGATTATTAATGAGGTCCCGAAGGTGACAGGCATCAGCGCCAAGCCAATGATGGTCAGAATGGACACGGCTGCCGCCACAGAACTTCCTGTGATACTGCCTATGGTGGTGCCCTTGTGAGTAAAGTCCATCCAATCTGCAATGGCTTCCATCTCCTTCAGCAAGTCTTCAATGACCCTCCTCTTGTCCAAGTACTGGCTTTCCATGGATCTGATCATTTCCTGTTGGGTAAAAGACACACCTGTTACAATCACCCGAGTGAAACCAGTGCCCTGTGAAACTCACCATGAACCATTTCAAAACAGTAGTCAAGAATTATAATCACTTGAATTACTGGTTGATAATATATCCGGTTTTGTTTTTGGTTTGTTGCTCTTTTTGTAATAGGTTTGTAATTTTGTGAAATGTGTATCACACATTGGTATGGGCATCTGACAAGAACTTTAAAATAATAATATGCTAAAACAAGGCACTGTTATAGCAGAATCTGTAGTTAAGCTTTATCCTTGAATGTAGAATGGCCTTATATCTACTTATCAGTGGGGACTAAAATGAGTCCGCAGTTGATGTTTTATTCATGTATGATCTTTGATTTCTTAAGATTTCCCAAATTCCCCTTGAGTTTCACAGAGACCTACCACCCGATCAATAAACTCAGAATACATTCTGTAGGAATTATGACCAAGACCAAATAAAAACCGTGACAGTTCTACCAAGTGTAAATGAGCAAACGCTGCACTTGATGGTGAGACTGCATGAAATACTAATTCAGTTATGAAAAAATACATAATTCTGTGATTTTCATGCATAATATTGTGTTATTTCTGATTCAGCTTTAAACACTTGTTACCAGAGGCATGCGCTAGGTACAATGAATAAGAAGGCATCCATTCAGGTGATCATCACCTTGCATTCATTTAGAAAAAGAAAACCTACAGTAATCACTCAGTCACCTTTTCAAATGTCATGTCACTGGGAATAGAGAACATATACCTGAAATGCTTTTCTTAGAAGATCATCAAAGAACGGCCTGCAGAATTTAACATGGGAAGCTACCTTGCTTGGCCCCAGACCTAAAAAGACACATTGGAATAGATTAGGTGTAATTACATGAAAGGATTCACTGGGTTTTTCCTTGAATACTTACATGTTTTAATTAAATAAACATCATTCATCTACCAACAAATATGCATACAGGAAACACTTATCTGACACAAGGCCACTACCTTTGTATGAAAAGGAATATCACAACAGGTCTGTGATATTTAATTCTTTTAATATCATTTCTTTTCTGAGATAATTTGGAAATCCATTTGTTTCTGAAAGCTTTGTATTCTATGTAGAATTTTCAATTGTCTGCCTTTTTCGAAAGACACTGTTGTGAATGTCTACCATAGCCTGAACCTCTGTTTAATTCAGCCATTTAATCAATTTCAATTTGTCATGTAAAGCATGTCATCTTGCATGACTGAAACCGGCTTCTAAACACAGCCAGCGAGCTTATGGTCCTCTGGTTTACTTTCCATCAGTTTCCCTACATAGTTGCATTTATTTGTTTCTTAATTTCAATTAAAGACCTCAAAATCTAATGGACTGGAGACCAGAGCTGGGCCATGATTGGACACATCGTAGTGGGTGGCTATTTGCTAGTTTGACCATTTTTGCCAATTCAGGATGTTATGGCCAGTTGTGGCTCACCTTGAAGAGCAATGTATTCCTCATCGAAATCCTCAATCCTCTTCTTCATTTCGGTGAAGGCATGAAGGCCTCTGCAGTCAAAGCAGGAAGTCAATCCGTGCTTCATCTTTAGTGCTTCAATCTTCTCCCAGCACTTCAATTTTGACACCTCCTCCACACGGCCATTCTTCAGGTTGCCCAGCAGAGTCTGAGCCAGAACTCAGCAGTTAGTATACATAATAGAAATCATTCTAACCAAAGAATGATGTTGCCACATTTTCATAAATTGAAGACAGAATCAGGTAACAATACAGGATTTGTTGTCTCCAGGGGATGTCACAATATTGTAAAACAATGTCATTTGATAGCATTTATCTACATTCCTGAGAAAACAATTGGACCAACAACAAAACAGAGAATGAAAAACTAATTTAAATTGAAGAAATGCATTTATCATAATTGACAACTGAACTGTGGTTGATGTGTATTGAAATGCCTGGAATCAACATATAAAATATGCATTGCTGTGCATGCAGCAGAGAATGTTAATACACATTTAACTGTCTATAATATATATAACACAAACAGAACAGTTACAACATGAAATCAGAATGGATTTAATCAGGAGAAACACAGGAAATGTCCATAATGTCAACGTGAAAAATACAATCTGCAAATTGTTCTAAATTAATTACAAATACAAAAAAAGATAATAATTAAATGCATGAGTAATCATGAGTATTTGGTAGAGGCACCTTTGGCAGCAATTACGGCCATGAGTCTATGTGTATGTCTCTACCAGCTTTGCCCATTCATCTTTGCAAAATTGCTCAAGCTCCATCTAATTGGATGGGGACCTATGTTAAACCACAATTTTCAACTCTTTCCACATATTCACAATTGGATTGAGGTCCAGGCTTTGACTAGGCCACTCTAGGACATTGACCTTTTTGTTTTTAAGCCATTCCAGTTTGGCTTTGGCTGTGTGTTTGAGGTCATTGTCTTGGTGGAAGATGAATCTTCTCCCAATTCCAAGGTCTCTTGCAGGGTTTCTTCCAGGATTTCTCTGTACTTTGCTACATCCATTTTGCCCTCTATTTTTACAAGGTTTCCAGGCCCTGATGCAGAGAAGTATCCCCATAGCATGATGCAGCCACCACCATGCTTCAGGGTAGGGATGGTGTTCTCAGGATGATGTGTGGTATTTTGCCACTCTCCCATAAAGGCCACTTTTCTGAAGCACCCAGGCTATTGCTGCAGTATGCACAGCGTCTCCCAGCTGAGCTGTGGAAGACTGTAACTCCTTTAGAGTTGCCATAGGCCTCCCTGACTAGTGCCCATCTCACCCAAATACTCAGTTTTTGAGGACAGCCTGATCTAGGTAGATTTACAGTTGTGCCATATTCTCTCAATTTCTTAATAATGGACTTTACTGTGCTCTGGGGGATATTCAATGCCTTTGAAATGTTCTTATATCCTACCCCTGATCGGTGCTTTTGAAGAACCTTATTCCAGATTTCCACTGAATGTCCCTTCGTCTGTAGTTTTAGGAGACAGACAGGTGTATTTAACCTGAAATCATGTGACACACTTATTTGCACAGAGATAGATTCCATTCAACTAATTATGTGACTTCTAACGACAATTGGTTTTGCCACAGCTCAATCAGGTGTGTCATAGCAAAGGCACAGATGACTTACGCATTTAATTATTTTCCATTTTGTATTTGTAATTAGTTTTTTCAGTTTGACATTATGGACATTTTCTGTGTTGATCAGGAGCGAAAACTCCTCATTAAATCCATTCTGATTTCATATTGAAATGTGGAAAAGTCCAAGGGGGGTGAATACTTTTGAGAGCCACTATATATATCTCAACACTGCCAGAAGCAAATATGTTTACTGGGTTCCCGTCTTTCCAATTACAATCCACACTTTCCTCACATCAGGTGCAGCTGAATACCAAATATCCCTCAGTAATGAGAGACCGTATGTTCTTTACTGACACAGAATATTGGTAATTAAATAGTAATGAGAATAGAGAAAGATAGTAAACTTTGCTCCCCTAAAAATAAATGTAACCTACACCACCTTGCCAATTCCCAATCCACAACCTGTTAATGCTACAGGAAACCCCTTACAACCCCAACATGACAGACACAACCCATTCAGAGGCAAATTGGGATCATCTATTCTTGCTTTACCAGTAAAATATTTGTGATGTAATATGACAGCACTGGGATCTTTAGGGGTGATTTAAGAATGATGTTCTTCTGCTCACCTCAAGCTCCACTCTTTTGCTGTTGATTTTGCTTGTGTCAGTGAGATAAAAGCTGTATTTCTTAAAGATGTTCAACGAGGCATCATGGGCATCTGATAGACGTTCTTCCAGCTCTTGGAGTTCCATTAGCAAGTTCTCATTCTCAAGCTTGGCTTCTGACTCAAAGGTTTCCTTGCCCTTGAGAAAGCTCGTTCCAGCTGGGATTGGGTCAGGTCTTGGGCAGCAGCCTCCAAACACACACTCTCATTGTTGTTGAGCATGGAGACATAAGAACGAGCCAGGGCTACAATGGCTTAATATATAGAAATAGCAGCATTACATGATGCTGACATTATAAACACATTCAACACAGTGCAAAACATAACAAAGCAGGAGAACGATTAAAGTGATTCTCATATACAAAAATTATCAGAATTCAAGTGTTAAAGCTCAATTTATGTATTGTCTATTCATGTACTGTAACAGTTATACAAGCATTAAAGCATCCAGATGGACAGAATCTGCACTTTTACCTCCAGGCGTGCAGTATGTCTTCTCCTTGCCAATCATTTTAGGATTGCAGAGGTCATCTACATAGCTGATCAACCTGGAGAGAGATTTCTGGAAGTCTTCATCTAAGTCTGTGAGCTGCAGCTCTGGCAGCAACCTGTGAAATTGAGAAGCAAAAAGAGTCAGGACCCTCACTTACTGCCAACATCAAAATACACTTCAAGACTTAAGCTTTCAATGACATTGTGCATGACCCATGTGCAACATTACCCAGGTGAATTTATCAAACGGTGTTAGAAAATATAAGAAACTTTCCAGTAAGTTAGTAGTTAAAACTTGTTCTTATTAGGATTTCTTAGCTATCATTATGATTTGTCTGCTCAGACTTATCTGTGTGGCAGATGAAAACAATTTCTGCTGCCGTGGCAAATTCTTTGGGTAACGAACCAAAATGATCTATCTTATTAGTTCTTATTAGTTCTTATTAGTACAGTGTGTCCTTGGTACCAGTGCATCCATGTCTGAACTAATTACAAAGAAAACCTTATGAAATGTTGTTACTTTGTCTTTGATATTAACGCCTCCATGCTTAAACTAATTATAGGAATACCTTATTAATTATCGCTTCCCGTGTCTCGGAAGTGCCCCGGACATATGCCAAGAAGATATCATCCAGTTTCGGGACTGCTTGTAGATGTATAAAAGGCTATATGAAACTTTCAATAAATGAAGATAAACGAACAGACTTCGGTGTCTGTGAATTTTTCCTTCCCGAGCGCTCGTCTCCTGTTGAAAAGTCTCATCTGTTACTGGAAGCTCTGACTGGGGTGCCAGATTCACTGGGATCTGAAGGGTTGCTTCAACTGAAGCGTTGTACTTTAACAAAGGGTAAACATGCTTTGACAATATTTGTGAGCGATGTTAACATGCTAGCGCTGTGCTTCACTACACTCTACCATGAATAAGCTGTATAGTCAACCATAGTCAACATGCCTTAGGAATATGCATATGCAATGATGGCATATCATGGTATGTCTGTGGCCCTGTGTAGTAAACCGCAGTTAAATCATGTTGAACACATAGGTAAACAGTGTAAAGCTAGGGCAAAACCACCGTAAAACAATGTTCACCAGGGTAAACTTGGATACAAAATAAATAAACGAAATCTAGAAAAGACAGTAGTCTTTTTTGAGAGGTCTGTGCAAAAAGGCCTTACCGGAGATTTTTTTTTTCTCAACTGGAGTGGGCAGGATACAGACTTCCAGACGTGAGAAGCACATCTCCAAGCTCTTCCGCATTTCTGGTTTGAGGGACTGCAGCACCTCCTCCAGGTACTCGTCCGTCTCGCTCTCTACGAACTGGTAATCGCGGATCAAGAAGCAGAAGCAGTTTGGAAGATAATGTGCTGGTTCACCACCACCATCTGAGCACTTGGAAACCACAATTTCACACACCACTTGCTGCAGAGCACTGTGGAGCCAGTTAAGAGTCTTCCACACACAGACTGGAAACAAAAACCTCTGAATTTCTGCCTGCACTTTGATTAATCATACGAAGGCCTAGGCTACATCAATACTTTGACCGATCCACAAATCATGACATATAAACCTATTGCCTTTTTAGTTATAAATACTAGATTGTGGCTTTAAAAAGTATTTAATTTGCTGTAAGGTCAAAGTTTTTCATTTGGTTCATGTCAAAATTTTACAGCTTACACATTGTGGAGCCAAATTCCACATTGATGCTTAACAAAATTATCTGTTGATTTGGATTCTCCAAACTAGGTAAGAGTTACAGTTGCTGAGACAGAACACTGTTGTTCCTCAATCAAAGCAAGTCTGAATGCTAAATGTCATTATTTAAAGCTGCCACTTATTGAATCGTGATGTCGCACAAAAGCATAATATTGGCAATAAGATGCTTCCTACTGTCGTCTCCTTCCTGGATGAACTGGACTTCCTTCTCTCCTCCCTCCCCTCACTGTCCTCACCTACCATCCTCCTGGGAGACTTCAGCATCCACCTCTCCAAATGCTCCTTATTAACTTGAAATATAGGCTTTGTCTGAAATTGGAACTAATCAGATGGTTAAAAAAAAAATCTGCTGATCTGGATTCTCCTGACTGGATAAGCACTAGTCAACACTGGTGTTCCTCAGTCAAAGCAAGTCTGAATTCTAAGTGTCATTATTTAATGCTGCCACTTGGGGGCAACAAAACCATCAGTATAAATTGAATTCGTAGACACTACTGTGATAAGGTTCACAGGTATTGCGTGTATACAGGGGTGCCGCATGTATATGTGTATACATTGCGTGTATACAGGGGTAGGCATCCTAGGCAATTTCCCAGGCCCCTGGGCTGAGGGGGGGCCACCTAATGGGACCCCCCCCGCTCTCATGGAAGAAATTTCCGCCCCTCCCCTCACGGGAGAAAACTCCGTCGCACCCCCCACCCCCCGCCGTCAATAATTGTTTTGCCCGGGGCCCCCACATACCCTTGAATCGCCTCTGTGTGTTTACGTCAGAAAAATGGTTGACAGACATTAATCAACCATGCGAGACGTCTATGTAGGTGTCAGCTCTCCCCTTGGTCTTCTCCAGGACAGTCCCTATTATATCATTTATCTTGTATTTCTCCTATATTTTTAACACTTTAAATAGTCGTGTGCTAGGACCCAGGAGGAGAAGTTGAAAACAGCAGGAAAGCCAGGCATCTTAATAAACTGTAATACACTGTAGTATACTCTAGGTTAAAAACATCTGTGATAACTCATGTGCACCAGGAGCAGGTTTGCAATTGTTTTTCCCTGGTGGGTGCAAGTGGGGTGTGCAAAGAGAGCTTGTGCAGGAGCAAATGGCCCCCCTATGCCCCCCCTGTGGTGCTGCCAAAGTACATTTTAATAGACTACAATGCAAACCAGGGAAAACCATTGTGAAGCAGGAAAACTACTGCCAATTGTCCAAGCACTTTTACTAAACTTTCATAAGTGTAACAGGCTTGTTTAACAATCAGCCCTGTCATATTAGGATGTTCTTGTCTTGGTCTAGATCAGCTGCCATTAGAAAGGATACTTGAGGTCCTGCATTGCACTGGCATCGATGCACCTCAGAGTGTTGTAGAGGAGAAAGCTGGAGAGCAATGCAGTCAGTAAAATGATCTTCTGGTCATTAATTGGCTTGCCTTCATGGTCATCCAGTCCCTCAGTGTCCAGGAGGATCAGGGTGATGTTGTAATGGGTTGGGTGAGGTCGGGCCCAGAGCCAGATCCCTTTGGTACAGGGCTTTCTGGAGTGACCAACAGGAAACCCCTGACCACTCCCAAAGAACCGGGACAACAGGTAGGATTTCCCTGTCCTGTGCTTGCCCACGATGGCGATCACCTCTGTCTTGTTCGTCAGCTGCTCGAGATACGCCGTAACCTCCTTGTTGATCACCAGCCGATCATCTTGGAACTCGATGAAAAGCTTGGGCTCTTCCATGGCTTCAGGACAGAGAGGGAGAATGAGTTCACAGAATATCACAAGTCACATTTCAGGTAGAGGGACCGTATGGATCCATAGTCACTGAGGAACAAGATGGGATTATGTAGCAGAAGAAAAGACTTTAACATTTATATTAAGCATCACACCTTGAATTTCAACACATATTTACTCTGCACAGGAATCCAGCTACACTGATCAGCTGTTCACAATTCCAGCCACCCATCGAAGAGCTAAACCACATTACCAGAGTGATCAGGAGAGTAATTGTTTGGGAGGGACAGTGCAGGCATGGTCAATGGATTGTCAAAGCATTCATGACTGTGTTACATTGATCTGATACACTGTTGTGAACCTGTTATCTGTTATCTCCCCCACATAAATCTTTGATCCCAAAAAAAAGTGCTTAGAATCTGCCAATTTACAAATGAATAATAACTTGTTAATTAACAATTGAAAACCGAGTCTGACCAATACAAATATATGAGATATTTTAGTTTAGATCTTATTTTAGTCATTTTGTTGCTATTCAGTAAGATTAGGCCAATACATGTTCAGTATAGATAAGGTCTAATGCTTAAACTTAAACGTTTGCCTGTTTGAAGACAAATTTAAAATCCCTGTGACCTTAAATGTACGAGGTATAATATTTATTGAAATCAACACCTGTGTGTGTGTGTGTGTGTGTGTGTGTGTGTGTGTTCAGTGTGGGACAGAGTATTCTTACTCTGCTGGTTTTTACTCCTCTCTCGTGATTCCTTGGAGAAACACTATACTATATTATTACACAAGTTTTATTCACAATACATCTTCACTATGGCCCAGTGTTAGAAAAAGTAATGGAGTCTAGAAGTCCAGGTTTAATAAGTGGCATGATGCAAAACGAAACATAGGCCTGAATTAGTTACAGTACAAAATGAACAACCAGGTAACGACCAACAGAGGATAACAAAACACAATGAGAAGGAAAATAAATAATACCATAGTTTTCCGTAAGCTCTCTGGTAGGATAGCCTATAATAGACTCAATACCTAAACATGCTCTGCAATTTTCGCTAAGCTTAGAAACGCACTAATATATTATTTATGTATTTATTTATTTCTCTTAGCAGACGCAGGGCGACTTACAAAATATGAGCGCAATATAAAGTACAAAAAGTACAAAAATACAGTGCAGTTCAAGGCATAAAACATTACAAATTCCAATTTACATAATACAGTTACATATATAGGAGGAGACTCGGACGCCGTCCACATTAATAGGACAGTAGTTTTTATTAAAACACAGTATAATTGGTGTATTAATGTTGTACACATACATTACTAAAACTCGCATGTTATTCTAATGAGATGGCAGAAAACTAAAATTAACTTAGTACAAAAATAAACGCGTGCCAAGATTGTATGTCTACTAAAACTTACAGCAATGTTTTTGTGTATTAAACATACTAAATATCATTTCATATGTACAAAGACACAGCAACACACCCGCGTTACCCGCAAGTCGAAGGTTCATTTCCACCCCCGCTGGCCGCGACAGAGGTCATGTGACATGTACTTTTACATGTATTTATTTATTTATTCGTGTATTTGTTCAGCAGATGCTGTGATCCAAACATGTGAACAGCATTACAGTTCATACAATAAGTTCAATTCCGTGAAGTTAACCGGGGCAGTGATTTGGGACGCAGCTCGGTCCTCTGTAAAGACGTCATCCCTGCCTGTATTCTCGCAGTTTTCTCAAACCACAACACGCAACTTTAATTTCTTAGGCCTGTTCAATAAAAATACAGTCATACTTAAATGCATAAACTATCGACTTTCGACAATGTAAACTAATAAATGCAGCCGATCCAAGTCTGAGGCAGGGACTCAATCACTTCCTTATTGAAAACAGCGCATTTTAACATATGTCAAGTAACAGTCGTAAAAGCAGTGGGTGAAGAGATCCAGTTCAAATGGGAAGCCAAGAAAAGTTAGTTTAACAGTAAAACAGCGCAATCCAAATCCTTTCAATGCTACCTTTTTGTGCAGAATGAATCCTCTGTACTGTGGTTTCTTCCAGGCGCACCGAGCCGATCGGCTTGTCAATCTGTACCCAGTGCAGTCTGTGTTCAGTGGCTATGGGACGTCATATATAAAGGCATGCACACAGCCCTGCCCCTTTCTCATTATGACTTGCTGTTTTCTTACTTTTACAGGGAGCCAGGTGAGGAGGAACGAGATCAAACGTGTCTCACCTCCCCCGACACAGAGCCAAGCATTTCTAAGCACAGCATAACCAAATGTCAGCCCAAATTCAAGTGGCAGCCTAATCTCGCCTAATGGGAGTATTTAGTATTTGGTATTGTTGCGAGCTATTGTTCAGTGTAACTGCGTGTGTCTGGCACGTCTTTATCTATATTCAGACTCAAAACGGCCATTAATTGTGCTATTAGCACTCCTGCCTGGAAGGGAGGGTCATCCTGACAGCCTTGTGTCATTCAACGCAACACAGGTGTGCACTGTCCTAATTAGATACAGGTGAAGTATTTAACAGCTCTTATCCCCTAATCCCTCCAACCTCATCTCTCTGCCTCTCCCATCCTGCTCCCTCCCCTCCCCTCTACTCCACTCCACTCTCTGGGGGCCTGTGGAACTGCCACTCAGCTTCCAACAAAGCCGACTTCATCTCCGCCTTCACCTCCCACCAGTCTCTGGATTTCCTCGCTCTCACCGAGACATGGATCTCCCCGGACAACTCTAGCACCCCTGCTGCCCTATCCTCTCTCTTTGTCCTGTCCCACTCCCCTCGTCTTACCGGGCGGGGAGGAGAAACAGGACTCCTGCTCTCCCCTTCTCTCCTCTTCTCTGTCCCCCTCTCTCTCTCCTCTATCACGACCCACAGCTTTGAATTCCATGCAGTGGAACTCACCCCTCCCTCTCACCGCTTTCTTCTAGTTCTCTACTGTCCTCCTGGTCCACTCGCCTCCTTCCTGGATGAACTCGACTTCCTTCTCTCCTCCCTCCCCTTGCTGTCCTCACCTACCGTCCTATGGGCAGACTTTAACATCCACCTCTCCAACCCCTCCCACTCTGCTGGATTTCTTCCTCTCCTTCACTCCCTTAACTTCTCTCTCTACCCATCTCCCCCCACTCACAGGGCAGGACACCAGCTAGACCTCATCTTCTCTAGAGGCTGCTCCCCTTCGACACTCTCCATGACACCCCTGGACATCTCAGACCACCACTTAATCTCCTTCATTCTCCTTTTCCCTCCCCTCCCTCCCCGACCCACCCACTCCCTCTGTCACCTTCCGCCGTAATCTCTGGCTGTTTCCCCTCTGCATTTAAAAAAGCTGCTGTCATCCCACTCCTCAAGAAACCAACCCTTGATGCCACCTCTCCTCAGAACTACTGCCCTGTCTCCCTACTCCCCTTCCTCTCAAAGACTCTCGAGCGGATGGTCCACCATCAGCTCTCTGCCTTTCTGTCCCAACAATCACTCCTTGATCCTCTGCTATCTGGTTTCCGCACAACTCAGTCCACTGAGACGGCTCTCCTGGCAGTCATTGACTCCCTCAACTGTGCTTTGAGCAGCCTCCCTCTCCTCCGTCCTCATCCTCCTTGATCAGCATTTGACACTGTCAATCACTCCATCCTCCTCTCCTGCCTCGCTGACCTTGGAATCTCTGGGACTGCTCTCACCTGGTTTTCCTCCTACCTCAATGACCGGACCTACCAAGTGACGTGACGAGGTTCCTCATCCATCCCCCAACCTCTCCCCAAGGCTCCATCCTGGGCCCCGTCCTGTTCTCTCTCTACACTTGCTCCCTGGGCCCCCTCATCGCATCCCATGGTTTCTCTTTCCACTTCTACAATGATGAGGCCCAGATCTTCCTGTCTTTTCCCACTTCTGACCCTCTCATCTCCTCTTAATCTCTTCCTGTTTGTCTGCTATCTGATGCACTTGCACCACCTCAAGCTCAACCTCTCCAAATCGGATCTCCTCTTTTTCACCCACTCTTCCTCACCTTCTGCTGATCTCTTCATCTCAATCCCCTTGGAATCCACCACACTCTCTCCTTCTTCTTCCGCTAAAAATCTAGGAGTCACCCTCGATCCTGCGCTCTCCTACACCCAGCACATCACCACGCTGACACGCACCTGTAGATTCTTCCTGAGCAACATACGCCGAATCTGTCTCTTCCTCACCAACTACTCGACTCAGCTGCTCGTCCAGTCACTGGTCCTCTCCCGCCTGGACTACTGCAACTCCCTCCTAATTAAGTTCAATTTACTGACCCTCACCTACCGCTGTCTGGACCACACTGCACCAAGCTACCTTCAGACCCTCGTCTCCCTCGTCCATCCACTCCAGACCACTCCTCCACAGCCCGCTCCTTCTCATCCCTGGCCCCTAAATGGTGGAACGACCTTCCCACTGAAGTCAAAACAGCAGAGACCTTGACCTCATTCTGGCGCTTACTCGACGCATCTTTTCAGACAGTACTTGTAATATTAGTCCTTTTACTCTCCTGTAAGATAGCACTTCACAACATTTTACCAGGCTTCTTGCGTTACTAATACTTGTATTATTGATTTCCCCCTTGCTCCCTTTCCCGTAGCCCTTGACTGTGACCTAACATCTTGACAGCATTTAGCTTTTACTTTCCAGGATATATGACCTCACGTAATGTATTTACTTATGTAAATTGAATGGTGTACAATTTATTATGCTTTGAATTGAATTGTATAATGTAAATTTGAATTTGTAACGTTTGCTGACTTGTACTGAATGGTATTGCACTTATATTATAAGTCGCCCTGGATAAGGGTGTCTGCCAAGAAATAATAATAATAATAATAATAATAATAATAATTCAAGATGGAAAACGGGAGACACTTCTTCACACAGAGAGTCGTCACAATCTGGAACAAACTCCCCAGCGATGTGGTTGAAGCTGAAAATTTGGGAACATTTTAAAATGGACTGGATAGGATTCTTGAAGCACTCAGTTTTTAATGGACACCAAATGAGCACGATGGGTCGAATGACCTCCTCTCTCTAGTAAACTTTCTTACCTGGGAGGAGCACTGGGTATTATATGTTCATTTCCTGCTATTCAACACAAGCTTAATGTAACATTTTATGAATATAATCAAATTATATTAGTTTCACATTCATTGTCACCAATAAATGATTATTGCACACCTTTGATTTGACTGTGTGGTGATAATATGAGTTTCAGTTAAACTGTTATACAGATTGACTGGAAATAATATTCTGTTTAGTATTTAACTTATTTTGCTGTCATTGTCATTTAACAATAATTACACCATTCCATTATGATTAACACAGGATCACAAGTGTTTAAAGCAGAAAATAAAAGTGCCGCAGGTCCTATAGTTGAAATGTACTTTTATTTTAATTAATTGTTCTTCAGTTATGCTTTTAAGTTGCAGTTCATTGAACATTAAGTAACACAAAAGACTGCTCAGAACCGAATGATATGAATGTGGCACATTAAGGCTTAATGAAGAAGTTAACCTCATTCCTTCTGAGAAATATACTTCAGAGGAAATCAACAAGCAACAAGCAGCAAGTTGAAGCAGCAATTTGATTCAACAAAAGAGGAAAAACATGGGATTTATGCAGAGAACAGTAAGGCAATGAATGGAGTGGTGAGTTTTGTTTTCCATTGTTAGTACGTTTATGAGTACAATGAAGCACTCGACTGATAACTGAAGGCAGAAGAAACCTAATCTGCAGGAGTTGGTGAATGGGGGATGGGAGGACTGGAAGATTAATTTAATTGCGACTGGACTGGTCATGAATACCCCTACGGAAAAATATCAAGTAAACAATGAAGGCAGACAGGTTACATTCACTTCCGTTTCTTGTTTTTGGACCTTGATTTGTGCTCACATTGAAATGCTGAACGGGACTTTATTTTTCTCAGCAAGGATTCAGCTCCTCCTGAAATGTAAAAGTATCTAATGCCTGCTTGCCTGTCTCACATGGCATGAGAAAAATGTTGCTGCAACATTGGCCTGACCACAGGGTGTTTTTAATGTTCTCCTATTCCAGCACGGCAATGTTGTCTGCACATTTCAGAGGTCCACCTCTCAAATTACAATCATATTGCCAGCACTGATACAACACATTTTCTTTATGTTTTTCCATTTTGCCTAACAATGCAAAAGATATTTTATTTGTGAATTCTGTCACTCAAATGAAGTTTTGTCCATTTAATGCTATAATGTTATTTAACAACAACCCCTTCATTCCTACACCATACAGTGAGGGAAAAAAGTATTTGATCCCCTGCTGATTTTGTACATTTGCCCACTGACAAAGAAATGATCAGTTTATAATTTTAATAGTAGGTGTATTTTAACAGTGAGAGACAGAATAACAACAAAATAACAGAATAACAGAATAACAACAAAAGGCAACAAAGGAGTGGTTCAAGAAGAAGCACATTAAGGTCCTGGAGTGGCCTAGCCAGTCTCCAGACCTTAATCCCATAGAAAATCTGTGGAGGGAGCTGAAGGTTCGAGTTGCCAAACGTCAGCCTCGAAACCTTAATGACTTGGAGAGGATCTGCAAAGAGGAGTGGGACAAAATCCCTCCTGAACTACAAGAAATGTCTGACCTCTGTGATTGCCAACAAGGGTTTTGCTACCAAGTACTAAGTCGAAGGGGTCAAATACGTATTTCCCTCTTTAACATGCAAATCAATTTATAACTTTTTTGAAATGCGTTTTTCTGGATTTTTTTGTTGTTATTCTGTCTCTCACTGTTAAAATACACCTACCATTAAAATTATAGACTGATCATTTCTTTGTCAGTGGGCAAACGTACAAAATCAACAGGGGATCAAATACTTTTTTCCCTCACTGTATTTGTCCACTTCATTACAATGTAATTCTGCTAATTGGCTGATCACTGCATTGTGTTAATCTGGCAAGTCCATGGACAGTTTGGAAGAAGGTCCATATGCTTCAGAAGTGACTTCAATGGAGAAGTTGTTTATCTCCCATACTTTTAAAATTGGAAATGAAGTTTCCGATCTCATCAAGGTTGAACTGAATCTCCTTGACTTTGTTGCGGACCTCTTTGGCAGCTTCAGTCTTGCACCCTGCATGCAGATCTTTGGCCTTGCGGATAATGTTGACCATATCCATAATCAGGGCGATGCCAGCAAGTAAGCCGCCCACCACTGCTGTGACCCTGGCTGCAGCGTTGGCTCCCAAAGCGATGACATCATCAAGCAGACTAACTGCCCGGGCGAGGGAAAAAACGCTGGTCAGTATGCCCACTCCCCCCGGTAACACCGACATGCCGCTGACCTCCTCCTGCAACTGCGACAGTGTCTGGCAGACGGTTTCGATGGACTCCTTCAGATTGTCAAAGTCTATTTCAATGCTCTGTACCTTAGCTTCCAGCTCTTCCTTGTATTGCTTGTTCTTGATGTGTCTCCCAACGTCAGAAGAGAATGCCGTGATGCCGCCAGCTACGCCAATTCCCGCCCCGACCCCGCTGATTATTAACGAGGTCCCGAAGGTGACAGGCATCAGCGCCAAGCCAACGATGGTCAGAATGGACCCGGCTGCCGCCACAGAACTTCCTGTGATACCGCCTATGGTGGTGCCCTTGTGAGTAAAGTCCATCCAATCTGCAATGGCTTCCATCTCCTTCAGCAAGTCTTCAATGACCCTCCTCTTGTCCAAGTACTGGCTTTCCATGGATCTGATCATTTCCTGTTGGGTAAAAGACACACCTGTTACAATCACCCCAGTGAAACCAGTGCCCTGTGAAACTCACCATGAACCATTTCAAAACATTAGTCAAGAGTTATCATCACTTGAATTAC
This sequence comes from Amia ocellicauda, assembly GCF_036373705.1. NCBI lineage: Eukaryota > Metazoa > Chordata > Actinopteri > Amiiformes > Amiidae > Amia > Amia ocellicauda. The sequence continues at coordinate 28,009,592 of NC_089861.1, read as the reverse complement.
TGGTTGATATATCCTGTTTGTTTTTGGTTTGTTGCTCTTTTTGTAATAGGTTTGTAATTTTGTGAAACGTGTATCACACATTGGTATGGGCATCTGCCAAGAAATTTAAAATAATAATATGCTAAAACAAGGCTCTGTTATAGCAGAATCTGTAGTTAAGCTTTATCCTTGAATGTAGAATGGCCTTATATCTACTTATCAGTGGGGACTGAAATGAGTCAGCAGTTGATGTTTTATTCAAATTGGTTTTATTCATGTAGCATCTTTGATTTCTTAAGATTTCCCAAATTCCCCTTGAATTTCACAGAGACCTACCACCCGATCAAAAAACTCAGAATACATTCTGTAGGAATTATGACCAAGACCAAATAAAAACCGTTACAGTTCTACCAAGTGTAAATGAGCAAACGCTGCACTTGATGGTGAGACTGCATGAAATACTAATTAAGTCTTGAAAAAAGACCCAATTAAGCATTGTAAGTGGAATTGGAAATTGGTACATTTTTCATTTGATACAAGTCTATATAACATCATTCAGGACAGCAGTTTCAATACATAATTGTGTGATTTTCATGCATAATATTGTGTTATTTCTGATTCAGCTTTAAACACTTGTTACCAGAGGCATGCGCTAGGTACAATGAATAAGAAGGCATCCATTCAGGTGATCATCACCTTGCATTCATTTAGAAAAAGAAAACCTACAGTAATCACTCAGTCACCTTTTCAAATGTCATGTCACTGGGAATAGAGAACATATACCTGAAATGCTTTTCTTAGAAGATCATCAAAGAACGGCCTGCAGAATTTTACATAGGAAGCTACCTTGCTTGGCCCCAGACCTAAAAAGACACATTGGAATAGATTAGGTGTAATTACATGAAAGGATTCACTGGGTTTTTCCTTGAATACTTACATGTTTTAATTAAATAAACATCATTCATCTACCAACAAATATGCATACAGGAAACACTTATCTGACACAAGGCCACTACCTTTGTATGAAAAGGAATATCACAACAGGTCTGTGATATTTAATTCTTTTAATATCATTTCTTTTCTGAGATAATTTGGAAATCCATTTGTTTCTGAAAGCTTTGTATTCTATGTAGAATTTTCAATTGTCTGCCTTTTTCGAAAGACACTGTTGTGAATGTCTACCATAGCCTGAACCTCTGTTTAATTCAGCCATTTAATCAATTTCAATTTGTCATGTAAAGCATGACATCTTGCATGACTGAAACCGGCTTCTAAACACAGCCAGCGAGCTTATGGTCCTCTGGTTTACTTTCCATCAGTTTCCCTACATAGTTGCATTTATTTGTTTCTTAATTTCAATGAAAGACCTCAAAATCTAATGGACTGGAGACCAGAGCTGGGCCATGATTGGACACATCGTAGTGGGTGGCTATTTGCTAGTTTGACCATTGTTGCCAATTCAGGATGTTATGGCCAGTTGTGGCTCACCTTGAAGAGCAAAGTATTCCTCATTAAAATCCTCAATCCTCTTCTTCATTTCGGTGAAGGCATGAAGGCCTCTGCAGTCAAAGCAGGAAGTCAATCCGTGCTTCATCTTTAGTGCTTCAATCTTCTCCCAGCACTTCAATTTTGACACCTCCTCCACACGGCCATTCTTCAGGTTGCCCAGCAGAGTCTGAGCCAGAACTCAGCAGTTAGTATACATAATAGAAATCATTCTAACTAAAGAATGATGTTGCCACATTTTCATAAATTGAAGACAGAATCAGATAACAATACAGGATTTGTTGTCTCCAGGGGATGTCACAATATTGTAAAACAATGTCATTTGATAGCATTTATCTACATTCCTGAGAAAAAACCGACCACAAAACAGAGAGAATTAAAAACGAATTTAAATTGAAGAAATGCATATAAAATATGCATTGCTGTGCATGCAGCAGAGAATGTTAATACACGTTTCACTTTCTATATATATATATATATATATATATATATATATATATATATATATATATATATATATATATATATATATATATATATACAGTGAGGGAAAAAAGTATTTGATCCCCTGCTGATTTTGTACGTTTGTCCACTGACAAAGAAATTATCAGTCTATAATTTTAATGGTAGGTGTATTTTAACAGTGAGAGACAGAATAACAACAAAACAATCCAGAAAAACGCATTTCAAAAAAGTTATAAATTGACTTGCATGTTACTGAGTGAAATAAGTATTTGACCCCTTCGACTTAGTACTTGGTGGCAAAAACCTTGTTGGCAATCACAGAGGTCAGATGTTTCTTGTAGTTGGCCACCAGGTTTGCACACATCTCAGGAGGGATTTTGTCCCACTCCTCTTTGCAGATCCTCTCCAAGTCATTAAGGTTTGGAGGCTGACGTTTGGCAACTCGAATCTTCAGCTCCCTCGACAGATTTTCTATGGGATTAAGGTCTGGAGACTGGCTAGGCCACTCCAGGACCTTAATGTGCTTCTTCTTGAGCCACTGCTTTGTTGCCTTGGCTGTGTGTTTTGGGTCATTGTCACGCTGGAATACCCATCCACGACCCATTTTCAATGCCCTGGCTGAGGGAAGGAGGTTCTCACCCAAGATTTGATGGTACATGGCCCCGTCCATCGTCCCTTTGATGCGGTGCAGTTGTCCTGTCCCCTTAGCAGAAAAACACCCCCAAAGCATAATGTTTCCACCTCCATGTTTGACAGTGGGGATGGTGTTCTTGGGGTCATTCCTCCTCCTCCAAACACGTTGAGTTGAGTTGATGCCAAAGAGCTCGATTTTGGTCTCATCTGACCACAACACTTTCACCCAGTTCTCCTCTGAATCATTCAGATGTTGGCAAACTTCAGACAGGCCTGTACATGTGCTTTCTTGAGCAGGGGGGCCTTGCGGGCGCTGCAGGATTTCAGTCCTTCACGGCGTAGTGTGTTACCAATCGTTTTCATGGGGAATATGGTCCCAGCTGCCTTGAGATCATTAACAAGATCCTCCCTTGTAGTTCTGGGCTGATTCCTCACCGTTCTCATGATCACTGAAACTCCACGAGGTGAGATCTTGCATGGAGCCCCAGACCGAGGGAGACTGACAGTTATTTTGTGTTTCTTTAATTTGTGAATAATCACACCAACTGTTGTCACCTTCTCAACAAGCTGCTTGGTGATGGTCTTGTAGTCCATTCCAGCCTTGTGTAGGTCTACAATCTTGTCCCTGACATCCTTGGACAGCTCTTTGGTCTTGGCCATGGTGGAGAGTTTGGAATCTGATTGATTGATTGCTTCTGTGGACAGGTGTCTTTTATACAGGTTACGAGCTGAGATTAGGAGCACTCCCTTTAAGAGAGTGCTCCTAATCTCAGCTCGTTACCTGTATAAAAGACACCTGGGAGCCAGAAATCTTGCTGATTGATAGGGGATCAAATACTTATTTCCCTCATTAACATGCAAATCAATTTATAACTTTTTGAAATGCATTTTTCTGGATTCTTATGATGTTATTCTGTCTCTCACTGTTAAAATACACCTACCATTAAAATTATAGACTGATAATTTATTTGTCAGTGGGCAAACGTACAAAATCAGCAGGGGATCAAATACTTTTTCCCCTCACTGTATATATACACAATCAAACATAGGCTCTCAAAATAATTCACCCCCCTTGGAATTTTACACATTCATTGTGTTACAACACGAAATCAGAATGGATTTAATCAGGAGTTTTTGACACTGATCAACACAGGAAATGTCCATAATGTCAAAGTGAAAAATACAATCTGCAAATTGTTCTAAATTAATTACAAATACAAAAAAGATTTATAATAATTAAATGCATGAGTAATCATGAGTATTTGGTAGAGGCACCTTTGGCAGCAATTACAGCCATGAGTCTATGTGTATAAGTCTCTACCAGCTTTGCACATCTGGACACAGCATTTTTTGCCCATTCTTCTTTGCAATAAAAAAAGGATTTTGGATAATTGGATGGGGACCTTTGGTAAACAGCAATTTTCAACTCTTTCCACATATTCTCAATTGGATTGAGGTCCAGGCTTTGACTAGGCCACTCCAGGACATTGACCTTTTTGTTTTTAAGCCATTCCAGTTTGGCTGTGGCTGTGTGTTTGAGGTCATTGTCTTGGTGGAAGATGAATCTTCTCCCAATTCCAAGGTCTCTTGCAGGGTTTCTTCCAGGATTTCTCTGTACTTTGCTGCATCCATTTTGCCCTCTATTTTTACAAGGTTTCCAGGCCCTGATGCAGAGAAGTATCCCCATAGCATGATGCAGCCACCACCATGCTTCAGGGTAGGGATGGTGTTCTCAGGATGATGTGTGGTATTTTGCCACTCTCCCATAAAGGCCACTTTTCTGAAGCACCCAGGCTATTGCTGCAGTATGCACAATGTCTCCCAGCTGAGCTGTGGAAGACTGTAACTCCTTTAGAGTTGCCATAGGCCTCCCTGACTAGTGCTCTTCTCGCCCAAATACTCAGTTTTTGAGGACAACCTGATGTAGGTAGATTTACAGTTGTGCCATATTCTCTCAATTTCTTAATAATGGACTTTACAGTGCTCTGGGGGAAATGCAATGCCTTTGAAATGTTCTTATATCCTACACCTGATCGGTGCTTTTGAAGAACCTTATTCCAGATTTCCACTGAATGTCCCTTCGTCTTCATGATGTAGTTTTAGGAGGACTACTAAGGATTTGTAATAACCAACTGTGGGACCTCCCTGAAATTATGTGACACACTTAATTGCACAGAGATGGATTCCATTCAACTAATTACGTGACTTCTAAATACAACTGGTTTCACCACAGATCAATCAGGTGTGTCATAGCAAAGGCACGGATGACTTATGCATTTAATTATTTTCCGTTTTGAATTTGTAATTAGTTTAGAACAATTTGCAGATTATATTTTTCACTTTGACAGTATGGACATTTTCTGTGTTGATCAGGAGCAAAAACTCCTGATTAAATACATTCTGATTTCATATTGAAATGTGGAAAAGTTCAATGGGGCTGAATACTTTTGAGAGCCACTATATATATCTCAACACTGCCAGAAGCAAATATGTTTACTGGGTTCCCGTCTTTCCAATTACAATCCACACTTTCCTCACATCAGGTGCAGCTGAATACCAAATATCCCTCAGTAATGAGAGACCGTATGTTCTTTACTGACACAGAATATTGGTAATTAAATAGTAATGAGCATAGAGAAAGATAGTAAACTTTGCTCCCCTAAAAATAAATGTAACCTACACCACCTTGCCAATTCCCAATCCACAACCTGTAAATGCTACAGGAAACCCCTTACAACCCCAACATGACAGACACAACCCATTCAGAGGCAAATTGGGATCATCTATTCTTGCTTTACCAGTAAAATATTTGTGATGTAATATGACAGCACTGGGATCTTTAGGGGTGATTTAAGAATGATGTTCTTCTGCTCACCTCAAGCTCCACTCTTTTGCTGTTGATTTTGCTTGTGTCAGTGAGATAAAAGCTGTATTTCTTAAAGATGTTCAACGAGGCATCATGGGCATCTGATAGACGTTCTTCCAGCTCTTGGAGTTCCATTAGCAAGTTCTCATTCTCAAGCTTGGCTTCTGACTCAAAGGTTTCCTTGGCCTTGAGAAAAGCTCGTTCCAGCTGGGATTGGGTCAGGTCTTGGGCAGCAGCCTCCAAACACACACTCTCATTGTTGTTGAGCATGGAGACATAAGAACGAGCCAGGGCTACAATGGCTTAATATATAGAAATAGCAGCATTACATGATGCTGACATTATAAACACATTCAACACAGTGCAAAACATAAAGCAGGAGAACGATTAAAGTGATTCTCATATACAAAAATTATCAGAATCCAAGTGTTAAAGCTCAATTCATGTATTGTCTATTCATGTACTGTAACAGTTATACAAGCATTAAAGCATCCAGATGGACAGAATCTGCACTTTTACCTCCAGGCGTGCAGTATGTCTTCTCCTTGCCAATCATTTTAGGATTGCAGAGGTCACCAACATAGCTGATCAACCTGGAGAGAGATTTCTGGAAGTCTTCATCTAAGTCTGTGAGCTGCAGCTCTGGCAGCAACCTGTGAAATTGAGAAGCAAAAAGAGTCAGGACCCTCACTTACTGCCAAAATCAAAATACACTTAAAGACTTAAGCTTTCGATGACATTGTGCATGACCCATGTGCAACATTACCCAGGTGAATTTATCAAAGGGTGTTAGAAAATATAAGAACCTTTCCAGTAAGTTAGTAGTTAAAACTTGTTCTTATTAGGATTTCTTTGCTCTTATTATGATTTCTCTGCTCAGACTTATCTGTGTGGCAGATGAAAACAATTTCTGCTGCCGTGGCAAATTCTTTGGGTAACGAACCAAAATGATCTATCTTATTAATTCTTATTAGTACAGTGTGTCCTTGGTACCAGTGCATCCATGTCTGAACTAATTACAAAGAAAACCTTATGAAATGTTGTTACTTTGTCTTTGATATTAACGCCTCCATGCTTAAACTAATTATAGGAATACCATATTAATTATCGCTTCCCGTGTCTCGGAAGTGCCCCGGACATATGCCAAGAAGATATCATCCAGTTTCGGGACTGCCCCGAAACTCCTTTGAAATACTGCTTGTAGATGTTTAAAAGGCTATATGAAACTTTCAATAAATGAAGATAAACGAACAGACTTCGGTGTCTGTGAATTTTTCCTTCCCGAGCGCTCGTCTCCTGTTGAAAAGTCTCATCTGTTACTGGAAGCTCTGACTGGGGTGCCTGATTCACTGGGATCCGAAGGGTTGCTTCAACTGAAGCGTTGTACTTTAACAAAGGGTAAACATGCTTTGACAATATTTGTGAGCGATGTTAACATGCTAGCGCTGTGCTTCACTACACTCTACCATGAATAAGCTGTATAGTCAACCATAGTCAACATGCCTTAGGAATATGCATATGCAATGATGGCATATCATGGTATGTCTGTGGCCCTGTGTAGTAAACCGCAGTTAAATCATGTTGAACACATAGGTAAACAGTGTAAAGCTAGGGCAAAACCACAGTAAAACAATGTTCACCAGGGTAAACTTGGATACAAAATAAATAAACGAAATCTAGAAAAGACAGTAGTCTTTTTTGAGAGGTCTGTGCAAAAAGGCCTTACCGGAGTTTTTTTTTCTCAACTGGAGTGGGCAGGATACAGACTTCCAGACGTGAGAAGCACGTCTCCAAGCTCTTCCGCATTTCTGGTTTGAGGGACTGCAGCACCTCCTCCAGGTACTCGTCCGTCTCGCTCTCTACGAACTGGTAATCGCGGATCAAGAAGCAGAAGCAGTTTGGAAGATAATGTGCTGGTTCACCACCACCATCTGAGCACTTGGAAACCACAATTTCACGCACCACTTGCTGCAGAGCACTGTGGAGCCAGTTAAGAGTCTTCCACACACAGACTGGAAACAAAAACCTCTGAATTTCTGCCTGCACTTTGATTAATCATACGAAGGCCTAGGCTACATCAATACTTTGACCGATCCACAAATCATGACATATAAACCTATTGCCTTTTTAGTTATAAATACTAGATTGTGGCTTTAAAAAGTATTTAATTTGCTGTAAGGTCAAAGTTTTTCATTTGGTTCATGTCAAAATTTTACAGCTTACACATTGTGGAGCCAAATTCCACATTGATGCTTAACAAAATTATCTGTTGATTTGGATTCTCCAAACTAGGTAAGAGTTACAGTTGCTGAGACAGAACACTGTTGTTCCTCAATCAAAGCAAGTCTGAATGCTAAATGTCATTATTTAAAGCTGCCACTTATAGAATCGTAATATTGGCAATAAGATGCTTCCTACTGTCGTCTCCTTCCTGGATGAACTGGACTTCCTTCTCTCCTCCCTCCCCTCACTGTCCTCACCTACCATCCTCCTGGGAGACTTCAGCATCCACCTCTCCAAATGCTCCTTATTAACTTGAAATATAGGCTTTGTCTGAAATTGGAACTAATCAGATGGTTAAAAAAAAAATCTGCTGATCTGGATTCTCCTGACTGGATAAGCACTAGTAAGTCTGAATTCTAAGTGTCATTATTTAATGCTGCCACTTGGGGGCAACAAAACCATCAGTATAAATTGATTTCGTAGACACTACTGTGATAAGGTTCACAGGTATTGCGTGTATACAGGGGTGCCGCATGTATATGTGTATACATTGCGTGTATACAGGGGTAGGCATCCTAGGCAATTGCCCAGGCCCCCGGGCTGAGGGGGGGCCACCTAATGGGACGCCCCCGCTCTCACGGAAGAAATTTCCACCCGCCGCACCCCCCACCCCCCGCCGCAAGAATTGTTTTGCCCGGGGCCCCCACATACCCTTGAATCGCCTCTGTGTGTTTACGTCAGAAAAATGGTTGACAGACATTAATCAACCATGCGAGACGTCTATGTAGGTGTCAGCTCTCCCCTTGGTCTTCTCCAGGACAGTCCCTATTATATCATTTATCTTGTATTTCTCCTATATTTTTAACACTTTAAATAGTCGTGTGCTAGGACCCAGGAGGAGAAGTTGAAAACAGCAGGAAAGCCAGGCAGGCGATAGCCTATCTTAATAAACTGTAATACACTGTAGTATACTCTAGGTTAAAAACATCTGTGATAACTCATGTGCACCAGGAGCAGGTTTGCAATTGTTTTTCCCTGGTGGGTGCAAGTGGGGTGTGCAAAGAGAGCTTGTGCAGGAGCAAATGGCCCCCCTATGCCCCCCCTGTGGTGCTGCCAAAGTACATTTTAATAGACTACAATGCAAACCAGGGAAAACCATTGTGAAGCAGGAAAACTACTGCCAATTGTCCAAGCACTTTTACTAAACTTTCATAAGTGTAACAGGCTTGTTTAACAATCAGCCCTGTCATATTAGGATGTTCTTGTCTTGGTCTAGATCAGCTGCCATTAGAAAGGATACTTGAGGTCCTGCATTGCACTGGCATCGATGCACCTCAGAGTGTTGTAGAGGAGAAAGCTGGAGAGCAATGCAGTCAGTAAAATGATCTTCTGGTCATTAATCGGCTTGCCTTCATGGTCATCCAGTCCCTCAGTGTCCAGGAGGATCAGGGTGATGTTGTAATGGGTTGGGTGAGGTCGGGCCCAGAGCCAGATCCCTTTGGTACAGGGCTTTCTGGAGTGACCAACAGGAAACCCCTGACCACTCCCAAAGAACCGGGACAACAGGTAGGATTTCCCTGTCCTGTGCTTGCCCACGATGGCGATCACCTCTGTCTTGTTCGTCAGCTGCTCGAGATACGCCGTAACCTCCTCGTTGATCACCAGCCGATCATCTTGGAACTTGATGAAAAGCTTGGGCTCTTCCATGGCTTCAGGACAGAGAGGGAGAATGAGTTCACAGAATATCACAAGTCACATTTCAGGTAGAGGGACCGTATGGATCCATAGTCACTGAGGAACAAGATGGGATTATGTAGCAGAAGAAAAGACTTTAACATTTATATTAAGCATCACACCTTGAATTTCAACACATATTTACTCTGCACAGGAATCCAGCTACACTGATCAGCTGTTCACAATTCCAGCCACCCATCGAAGAGCTAAACCACATTACCAGAGTGATCAGGAGAGTAACTGTTTGGGAGGGACAGTGCAGGCATGGTCAATGGATTGTCAAAGCATTCATGACTGTGTTACATTGATCTGATACACTGTTGTGAACCTGTTATCTGTTATCTCCCCCACATAAATCTTTGATCCCAAAAAAAAACAATAGTGACTGCTTAAATCTGCCAATTTACAAATGAATAATAACTTGTTAATTAACAAATGAGAACCGAGTCTGACCAATACAAATATCTGAGATATTTTAGTATTTTAGTTTAGATCTTATTTTAGTCATTTTGTTGCTATTCAGTAAGATTAGGCCAATACATGTTCAGTATAGATAAGGTCTAATGCTTAAACTTAAACGTTTGCCTGTTTGAAGACAAATTTAAAATCCCTGTGACCTTAAACGTACGAGGTATAATATTTATTGAAATCAACACCTGTGTGTGTGTGTGTGTGTGTGTGTGTGTTCAGTGTGGGACAGAGTATTCTTACTCTGCTGGTTTTTACTCCTCTCTCGTGATTCCTTGGAGAAACACTATACTATATTATTACACAAGTTTTATTCACAATACATCTTCACTATGGCCCAGTGTTAGAAAAAGTAATGGAGTCTAGAAGTCCAGGTTTAATAAGTGGCATGATGCAAAACGAAACATAGGCCTGAATTAGTTACAGTACAAAATGAACAACCAGGTAACGACCAACAGAGGATAACAAAACACAATGAGAAGGAAAATAAATAATACCATAGTTTTCCGTAAGCTCTCTGGTAGGATAGCCTATAATAGACTCAATACCTAAACATGCTCTGCAATTTTCGCTAAGCTTAGAAACGCACTAATATATTATTTATGTATTTATTTATTTCTCTTAGCAGACGCAGGGCGACTTACAAAATATGAGCGCAATATAAAGTACAAAAAGTACAAAAATACAGTGCAGTTCAAGGCATAAAACATTACAAATTCCAATTTACATAATACAGTTACATATATAGGAGGAGACTCGGACGCCGTCCACATTAATAGGACAGTAGTTTTTATTAAAACACAGTATAATTGGTGTATTAATGTTGTACACATACATTACTAAAACTCGCATGTTATTCTAATGAGATGGCAGAAAACTAAAATTAACTTAGTACAAAAATAAACGCGTGCCAAGATTGTATGTCTACTAAAACTTACAGCAATGTTTTTGTGTATTAAACATACTAAATATCATTTCATATGTACAAAGACACAGCAACACACCCGCGTTACCCGCAAGTCGAAGGTTCATTTCCACCCCCGCTGGCCGCGACAGAGGTCATGTGACATGTACTTTTACATGTATTTATTTATTTATTCGTGTATTTGTTCAGCAGATGCTGTGATCCAAACATGTGAACAGCATTACAGTTCATACAATAAGTTCAATTCCGTGAAGTTAACCGGGGCAGTGATTTGGGACGCAGCTCGGTCCTCTGTAAAGACGTCATCCCTGCCTGTATTCTCGCAGTTTTCTCAAACCACAACACGCAACTTTAATTTCTTAGGCCTGTTCAATAAAAATACAGTCATACTTAAATGCATAAACTATCGACTTTCGACAATGTAAACTAATAAATGCAGCCGATCCAAGTCTGAGGCAGGGACTCAATCACTTCCTTATTGAAAACAGCGCATTTTAACATATGTCAAGTAACAGTCGTAAAAGCAGTGGGTGAAGAGATCCAGTTCAAATGGGAAGCCAAGAAAAGTTAGTTTAACAGTAAAACAGCGCAATCCAAATCCTTTCAATGCTACCTTTTTGTGCAGAATGAATCCTCTGTACTGTGGTTTCTTCCAGGCGCACCGAGCCGATCGGCTTGTCAATCTGTACCCAGTGCAGTCTGTGTTCAGTGGCTATGGGACGTCATATATAAAGGCATGCACACAGCCCTGCCCCTTTCTCATTATGACTTGCTGTTTTCTTACTTTTACAGGGAGCCAGGTGAGGAGGAACGAGATCAAACGTGTCTCACCTCCCCCGACACAGAGCCAAGCATTTCTAAGCACAGCATAACCAAATGTCAGCCCAAATTCAAGTGGCAGCCTAATCTCGCCTAATGGGAGTATTTAGTATTTGGTATTGTTGCGAGCTATTGTTCAGTGTAACTGCGTGTGTCTGGCACGTCTTTATCTATATTCAGACTCAAAACGGCCATTAATTGTGCTATTAGCACTCCTGCCTGGAAGGGAGGGTCATCCTGACAGCCTTGTGTCATTCAACGCAACACAGGTGTGCACTGTCCTAATTAGATACAGGTGAAGTATTTAACAGCTCTTATCCTCTAATCCCTCCAACCTCATCTCTCTGCCTCTCCCATCCTCCTCCCTCCCCTCCCCTCCACTCCCCTCCACTCCACTCCCCGGGGGCCTGTGGAACTGCCACTCAGCTTCCAACAAAGCCGACTTCATCTCCGCCTTCACCTCCCACCAGTCTCTGGATTTCCTCGCTCTCACCGAGACATGGATCTCCCCGGACAACTCTAGCACCCCTGCTGCCCTATCCTCTCTCTTTGTCCTGTCCCACTCCCCTCGTCTTACCGGGCGGGGAGGAGAAACAGGACTCCTGCTCTCCCCTTCTCTCCTCTTCTCTGTCCCCCTCTCTCTCTCCTCTATCACGACCCACAGCTTTGAATTCCATGCAGTGGAACTCACCCCTCCCTCTCACCGCTTTCTTCTAGTTCTCTACTGTCCTCCTGGTCCACTCGCCTCCTTCCTGGATGAACTCGACTTCCTTCTCTCCTCCCTCCCCTTGCTGTCCTCACCTACCATCCTATGGGCAGACTTTAACATCCACCTCTCCAACCCCTCCCACTCTGCTGGATTTCTTCCTCTCCTTCACTCCCTTAACTTCTCTCTCTACCCATCTCCCCCCACTCACAGGGCAGGACACCAGCTAGACCTCATCTTCTCTAGAGGCTGCTCCCCTTCGACACTCTCCATGACACCCCTGGACATCTCAGACCACCACTTAATCTCCTTCATTCTCCTTTTCCCTCCCCTCCCTCCCCGACCCACCCACTCCCTCTGTCACCTTCCGCCGTAATCTCTGGCTGTTTCCCCTCTGCATTTAAAAAAGCTGCTGTCATCCCACTCCTCAAGAAACCAACCCTTGATGCCACCTCTCCTCAGAACTACTGCCCTGTCTCCCTACTCCCCTTCCTCTCAAAGACTCTCGAGCGGATGGTCCACCATCAGCTCTCTGCCTTTCTGTCCCAACAATCACTCCTTGATCCTCTGCTATCTGGTTTCCGCACAACTCAGTCCACTGAGACGGCTCTCCTGGCAGTCATTGACTCCCTCAACTGTGCTTTGAGCAGCCTCCCTCTCCTCCGTCCTCATCCTCCTTGATCAGCATTTGACACTGTCAATCACTCCATCCTCCTCTCCTGCCTCGCTGACCTTGGAATCTCTGGGACTGCTCTCACCTGGTTTTCCTCCTACCTCAATGACCGGACCTACCAAGTGACGTGACGAGGTTCCTCATCCATCCCCCAACCTCTCCCCAAGGCTCCATCCTGGGCCCCGTCCTGTTCTCTCTCTACACTTGCTCCCTGGGCCCCCTCATCGCATCCCATGGTTTCTCTTTCCACTTCTACAATGATGAGGCCCAGATCTTCCTGTCTTTTCCCACTTCTGACCCTCTCATCTCCTCTTAATCTCTTCCTGTTTGTCTGCTATCTGATGCACTTGCACCACCTCAAGCTCAACCTCTCCAAATCGGATCTCCTCTTTTTCACCCACTCTTCCTCACCTTCTGCTGATCTCTTCATCTCAATCCCCTTGGAATCCACCACACTCTCTCCTTCTTCTTCCGCTAAAAATCTAGGAGTCACCCTCGATCCTGCGCTCTCCTACACCCAGCACATCACCACGCTGACACGCACCTGTAGATTCTTCCTGAGCAACATACGCCGAATCTGTCTCTTCCTCACCAACTACTCGACTCAGCTGCTCGTCCAGTCACTGGTCCTCTCCCGCCTGGACTACTGCAACTCCCTCCTAATTAAGTTCAATTTACTGACCCTCACCTACCGCTGTCTGGACCACACTGCACCAAGCTACCTTCAGACCCTCGTCTCCCTCGTCCATCCACTCCAGACCACTCCTCCACAGCCCGCTCCTTCTCATCCCTGGCCCCTAAATGGTGGAACGACCTTCCCACTGAAGTCAAAACAGCAGAGACCTTGACCTCATTCTGGCGCTTACTCGACGCATCTTTTCAGACAGTACTTGTAATATTAGTCCTTTTACTCTCCTGTAAGATAGCACTTCACAACATTTTACCAGGCTTCTTGCGTTACTAATACTTGTATTATTGATTTCCCCCTTGCTCCCTTTCCCGTAGCCCTTGACTGTGACCTAACATCTTGACAGCATTTAGCTTTTACTTTCCAGGATATATGACCTCACGTAATGTATTTACTTATGTAAATTGAATGGTGTACAATTTATTATGCTTTGAATTGAATTGTATAATGTAAATTTGAATTTGTAACGTTTGCTGACTTGTACTGAATGGTATTGCACTTATATTATAAGTCGCCCTGGATAAGGGTGTCTGCCAAGAAATAATAATAATAATAATAATAATAATAATAATAATAATAATAATTCAAGATGGAAAACGGGAGACACTTCTTCACACAGAGAGTCGTCACAATCTGGAACAAACTCCCCAGCGATGTGGTTGAAGCTGAAAATTTGGGAACATTTTAAAATGGACTGGATAGGATTCTTGAAGCACTCAGTTTTTAATGGACACCAAATGAGCACGATGGGTCGAATGACCTCCTCTCTCTAGTAAACTTTCTTACCTGGGAGGAGCACTGGGTATTATATGTTCATTTCCTGCTATTCAACACAAGCTTAATGTAACATTTTATGAATATAATCAAATTATATTAGTTTCACATTCATTGTCACCAATAAATGATTATTGCACACCTTTGATTTGACTGTGTGGTGATAATATGAGTTTCAGTTAAACTGTTATACAGATTGACTGGAAATAATATTCTGTTTAGTATTTAACTTATTTTGCTGTCATTGTCATTTAACAATAATTACACCATTCCATTATGATTAACACAGGATCACAAGTGTTTAAAGCAGAAAATAAAAGTGCCGCAGGTCCTATAGTTGAAATGTACTTTTATTTTAATTAATTGTTCTCCAGTTATGCTTTTAAGTTGCAGTTCATTGAACATTAAGTAACACAAAAGACTGCTCAGAACCGAATGATATGAATGTGGCACATTAAGGCTTAATGAAGAAGTTAACCTCATTCCTTCTGAGAAATATACTTCAGAGGAAATCTATAAGCAACAAGCAGCAAGTTGAAGCAGCAATTTGATTCAACAAAAGAGGAAAAACATGGGATTTATGCAGAGAACAGTAAGGCAATGAATGGAGTGGTGAGTTTTGTTTTCCATTGTTAGTACGTTTATGAGTACAATGAAGCACTCGACTGATAACTGAAGGCAGAAGAAACCTAATCTGCAGGAGTTGGTGAATGGGGGATGGGAGGACTGGAAGATTAATTTAATTGCGACTGGACTGGTCATGAATACCCCTACGGAAAAATATCAAGTAAACAATGAAGGCAGACAGGTTACATTCACTTCCGTTTCTTGTTTTTGGACCTTGATTTGTGCTCACATTGAAATGCTGAACGGGACTTTATTTTTCTCAGCAAGGATTCAGCTCCTCCTGAAATGTAAAAGTATCTAATGCCTGCTTGCCTGTCTCACATGGCATGAGAAAAATGTTGCTGCAACATTGGCCTGACCACAGGGTGTTGTTAATGTTCTCCTATTCCAGCACGGCAATGTTGTCTGCACATTTCAGAGGTCCACCTCTCAAATTACAATCATATTGCCAGCACTGATACAACACATTTTCTTTATGTTTTTCCATTTTGCCTAACAATGCAAAAGATATTTTATTTGTGAATTCTGTCACTCAAATGAAGTTTTGTCCATTTAATGCTATAATGTTATTTAACAACAACCCCTTCATTCCTACACCATACAGTGAGGGAAAAAAGTATTTGATCCCCTGCTGATTTTGTACATTTGCCCACTGACAAAGAAATGATCAGTTTATAATTTTAATAGTAGGTGTATTTTAACAGTGAGAGACAGAATAACAACAAAATAACAGAATAACAGAATAACAACAAAAGGCAACAAAGGAGTGGTTCAAGAAGAAGCACATTAAGGTCCTGGAGTGGCCTAGCCAGTCTCCAGACCTTAATCCCATAGAAAATCTGTGGAGGGAGCTGAAGGTTCGAGTTGCCAAACGTCAGCCTCGAAACCTTAATGACTTGGAGAGGATCTGCAAAGAGGAGTGGGACAAAATCCCTCCTGAACTACAAGAAATGTCTGACCTCTGTGATTGCCAACAAGGGTTTTGCTACCAAGTACTAAGTCGAAGGGGTCAAATACGTATTTCCCTCTTTAACATGCAAATCAATTTATAACTTTTTTGAAATGCGTTTTTCTGGATTTTTTTGTTGTTATTCTGTCTCTCACTGTTAAAATACACCTACCATTAAAATTATAGACTGATCATTTCTTTGTCAGTGGGCAAACGTACAAAATCAACAGGGGATCAAATACTTTTTTCCCTCACTGTATTTGTCCACTTCATTACAATGTAATTCTGCTAATTGGCTGATCACTGCATTGTGTTAATCTGGCAAGTCCATGGACAGTTTGGAAGAAGGTCCATATGCTTCAGAAGTGACTTCAATGGAGAAGTTGTTTATCTCCCATACTTTTAAAATTGGAAATGAAGTTTCCGATCTCATCAAGGTTGAACTGAATCTCCTTGACTTTGTTGCGGACCTCTTTGGCAGCTTCAGTCTTGCACCCTGCATGCAGATCTTTGGCCTTGCGGATAATGTTGAACATATCCATAATCAGGGCGATGCCAGCAAGTAAGCCGCCCACCACTGCTGTGACCCTGGCTGCAGCGTTGGCTCCCAAAGCGATGACATCATCAAGCAGACTAACTGCCCGGGCGAGGGAAAAAACGCTGGTCAGTATGCCCACTCCCCCCGGTAACACCGACATGCCGCTGACCTCCTCCTGCAACTGCGACAGTGTCTGGCAGACGGTTTCGATGGACTCCTTCAGATTGTCAAAGTCTATTTCAATGCTCTGTACCTTAGCTTCCAGCTCTTCCTTGTATTGCTTGTTCTTGATGTGTCTCCCAACGTCAGAAGAGAATGCCGTGATGCCGCCAGCTACGCCAATTCCCGCCCCGACCCCGCTGATTATTAACGAGGTCCCGAAGGTGACAGGCATCAGCGCCAAGCCAACGATGGTCAGAATGGACCCGGCTGCCGCCACAGAACTTCCTGTGATACCGCCTATGGTGGTGCCCTTGTGAGTAAAGTCCATCCAATCTGCAATGGCTTCCATCTCCTTCAGCAAGTCTTCAATGACCCTCCTCTTGTCCAAGTACTGGCTTTCCATGGATCTGATCATTTCCTGTTGGGTAAAAGACACACCTGTTACAATCACCCCAGTGAAACCAGTGCCCTGTGAAACTCACCATGAACCATTTCAAAACATTAGTCAAGAGTTATCATCACTTGAATTACTGGTTGATATATCCTGTTTGTTTTTGGTTTGTTGCTCTTTTTGTAATAGGTTTGTAATTTTGTGAAACGTGTATCACACATTGGTATGGGCATCTGCCAAGAAATTTAAAATAATAATATGCTAAAACAAGGCTCTGTTATAGCAGAATCTGTAGTTAAGCTTTATCCTTGAATGTAGAATGGCCTTATATCTACTTATCAGTGGGGACTGAAATGAGTCAGCAGTTGATGTTTTATTCAAATTGGTTTTATTCATGTAGCATCTTTGATTTCTTAAGATTTCCCAAATTCCCCTTGAATTTCACAGAGACCTACCACCCGATCAAAAAACTCAGAATACATTCTGTAGGAATTATGACCAAGACCAAATAAAAACCGTTACAGTTCTACCAAGTGTAAATGAGCAAACGCTGCACTTGATGGTGAGACTGCATGAAATACTAATTAAGTCTTGAAAAAAGACCCAATTAAGCATTGTAAGTGGAATTGGAAATTGGTACATTTTTCATTTGATACAAGTCTATATAACATCATTCAGGACAGCAGTTTCAATACATAATTGTGTGATTTTCATGCATAATATTGTGTTATTTCTGATTCAGCTTTAAACACTTGTTACCAGAGGCATGCGCTAGGTACAATGAATAAGAAGGCATCCATTCAGGTGATCATCACCTTGCATTCATTTAGAAAAAGAAAACCTACAGTAATCACTCAGTCACCTTTTCAAATGTCATGTCACTGGGAATAGAGAACATATACCTGAAATGCTTTTCTTAGAAGATCATCAAAGAACGGCCTGCAGAATTTTACATAGGAAGCTACCTTGCTTGGCCCCAGACCTAAAAAGACACATTGGATTAGATTAGGTGTAATTACATGAAAGGATTCACTGGGTTTTTCCTTGAATACTTACATGTTTTAATTAAATAAACATCATTCATCTACCAACAAATATGCATACAGGAAACACTTATCTGACACAAGGCCACTACCTTTGTATGAAAAGGAATATCACAACAGGTCTGTGATATTTAATTCTTTTAATATCATTTCTTTTCTGAGATAATTTGGAAATCCATTTGTTTCTGAAAGCTTTGTATTCTATGTAGAATTTTCAATTGTCTGCCTTTTTCGAAAGACACTGTTGTGAATGTCTACCATAGCCTGAACCTCTGTTTAATTCAGCCATTTAATCAATTTCAATTTGTCATGTAAAGCATGACATCTTGCATGACTGAAACCGGCTTCTAAACACAGCCAGCGAGCTTATGGTCCTCTGGTTTACTTTCCATCAGTTTCCCTACATAGTTGCATTTATTTGTTTCTTAATTTCAATGAAAGACCTCAAAATCTAATGGACTGGAGACCAGAGCTGGGCCATGATTGGACACATCGTAGTGGGTGGCTATTTGCTAGTTTGACCATTGTTGCCAATTCAGGATGTTATGGCCAGTTGTGGCTCACCTTGAAGAGCAAAGTATTCCTCATTAAAATCCTCAATCCTCTTCTTCATTTCGGTGAAGGCATGAAGGCCTCTGCAGTCAAAGCAGGAAGTCAATCCGTGCTTCATCTTTAGTGCTTCAATCTTCTCCCAGCACTTCAATTTTGACACCTCCTCCACACGGCCATTCTTCAGGTTGCCCAGCAGAGTCTGAGCCAGAACTCAGCAGTTAGTATACATAATAGAAATCATTCTAACCAAAGAATGATGTTGCCACATTTTCATAAATTGAAGACAGAATCAGATAACAATACAGGATTTGTTGTCTCCAGGGGATGTCACAATATTGTAAAACAATGTCATTTGATAGCATTTATCTACATTCCTGAGAAAAAACCGACCACAAAACAGAGAGAATTAAAAACGAATTTAAATTGAAGAAATGCATATAAAATATGCATTGCTGTGCATGCAGCAGAGAATGTTAATACACGTTTCACTTTCTATATATATATATATATATAATATATATATATATATAATATATATATATATATATATATATATATACAGTGAGGGAAAAAAGTATTTGATCCCCTGCTGATTTTGTACGTTTGTCCACTGACAAAGAAATTATCAGTCTATAATTTTAATGGTAGGTGTATTTTAACAGTGAGAGACAGAATAACAACAAAACAATCCAGAAAAACGCATTTCAAAAAAGTTATAAATTGACTTGCATGTTACTGAGTGAAATAAGTATTTGACCCCTTCGACTTAGTACTTGGTGGCAAAAACCTTGTTGGCAATCACAGAGGTCAGATGTTTCTTGTAGTTGGCCACCAGGTTTGCACACATCTCAGGAGGGATTTTGTCCCACTCCTCTTTGCAGATCCTCTCCAAGTCATTAAGGTTTGGAGGCTGACGTTTGGCAACTCGAATCTTCAGCTCCCTCGACAGATTTTCTATGGGATTAAGGTCTGGAGACTGGCTAGGCCACTCCAGGACCTTAATGTGCTTCTTCTTGAGCCACTGCTTTGTTGCCTTGGCTGTGTGTTTTGGGTCATTGTCACGCTGGAATACCCATCCACGACCCATTTTCAATGCCCTGGCTGAGGGAAGGAGGTTCTCACCCAAGATTTGATGGTACATGGCCCCGTCCATCGTCCCTTTGATGCGGTGCAGTTGTCCTGTCCCCTTAGCAGAAAAACACCCCCAAAGCATAATGTTTCCACCTCCATGTTTGACAGTGGGGATGGTGTTCTTGGGGTCATTCCTCCTCCTCCAAACACGTTGAGTTGAGTTGATGCCAAAGAGCTCGATTTTGGTCTCATCTGACCACAACACTTTCACCCAGTTCTCCTCTGAATCATTCAGATGTTGGCAAACTTCAGACAGGCCTGTACATGTGCTTTCTTGAGCAGGGGGGCCTTGCGGGCGCTGCAGGATTTCAGTCCTTCACGGCGTAGTGTGTTACCAATCGTTTTCATGGGGAATATGGTCCCAGCTGCCTTGAGATCATTAACAAGATCCTCCCTTGTAGTTCTGGGCTGATTCCTCACCGTTCTCATGATCACTGAAACTCCACGAGGTGAGATCTTGCATGGAGCCCCAGACCGAGGGAGACTGACAGTTATTTTGTGTTTCTTTAATTTGTGAATAATCACACCAACTGTTGTCACCTTCTCAACAAGCTGCTTGGTGATGGTCTTGTAGTCCATTCCAGCCTTGTGTAGGTCTACAATCTTGTCCCTGACATCCTTGGACAGCTCTTTGGTCTTGGCCATGGTGGAGAGTTTGGAATCTGATTGATTGATTGCTTCTGTGGACAGGTGTCTTTTATACAGGTTACGAGCTGAGATTAGGAGCACTCCCTTTAAGAGAGTGCTCCTAATCTCAGCTCGTTACCTGTATAAAAGACACCTGGGAGCCAGAAATCTTGCTGATTGATAGGGGATCAAATACTTATTTCCCTCATTAACATGCAAATCAATTTATAACTTTTTGAAATGCATTTTTCTGGATTCTTATGATGTTATTCTGTCTCTCACTGTTAAAATACACCTACCATTAAAATTATAGACTGATAATTTATTTGTCAGTGGGCAAACGTACAAAATCAGCAGGGGATCAAATACTTTTTCCCCTCACTGTATATATACACAATCAAACATAGGCTCTCAAAATAATTCACCCCCCTTGGAATTTTACACATTCATTGTGTTACAACACGAAATCAGAATGGATTTAATCAGGAGTTTTTGACACTGATCAACACAGGAAATGTCCATAATGTCAAAGTGAAAAATACAATCTGCAAATTGTTCTAAATTAATTACAAATACAAAAAAGATTTATAATAATTAAATGCATGAGTAATCATGAGTATTTGGTAGAGGCACCTTTGGCAGCAATTACAGCCATGAGTCTATGTGTATAAGTCTCTACCAGCTTTGCACATCTGGACACAGCATTTTTTGCCCATTCTTCTTTGCAATAAAAAAAGGATTTTGGATAATTGGATGGGGACCTTTGGTAAACAGCAATTTTCAACTCTTTCCACATATTCTCAATTGGATTGAGGTCCAGGCTTTGACTAGGCCACTCCAGGACATTGACCTTTTTGTTTTTAAGCCATTCCAGTTTGGCTGTGGCTGTGTGTTTGAGGTCATTGTCTTGGTGGAAGATGAATCTTCTCCCAATTCCAAGGTCTCTTGCAGGGTTTCTTCCAGGATTTCTCTGTACTTTGCTGCATCCATTTTGCCCTCTATTTTTACAAGGTTTCCAGGCCCTGATGCAGAGAAGTATCCCCATAGCATGATGCAGCCACCACCATGCTTCAGGGTAGGGATGGTGTTCTCAGGATGATGTGTGGTATTTTGCCACTCTCCCATAAAGGCCACTTTTCTGAAGCACCCAGGCTATTGCTGCAGTATGCACAATGTCTCCCAGCTGAGCTGTGGAAGACTGTAACTCCTTTAGAGTTGCCATAGGCCTCCCTGACTAGTGCTCTTCTCGCCCAAATACTCAGTTTTTGAGGACAACCTGATGTAGGTAGATTTACAGTTGTGCCATATTCTCTCAATTTCTTAATAATGGACTTTACTGTGCTCTGGGGGAAATGCAATGCCTTTGAAATGTTCTTATATCCTACACCTGATCGGTGCTTTTGAAGAACCTTATTCCAGATTTCCACTGAATGTCCCTTCGTCTTCATGATGTAGTTTTAGGAGGACTACTAAGGATTTGTAATAACCAACTGTGGGACCTCCCTGAAATTATGTGACACACTTAATTGCACAGAGATGGATTCCATTCAACTAATTACGTGACTTCTAAATACAACTGGTTTCACCACAGATCAATCAGGTGTGTCATAGCAAAGGCACGGATGACTTATGCATTTAATTATTTTCCGTTTTGAATTTGTAATTAGTTTAGAACAATTTGCAGATTATATTTTTCACTTTGACAGTATGGACATTTTCTGTGTTGATCAGGAGCAAAAACTCCTGATTAAATACATTCTGATTTCATATTGAAATGTGGAAAAGTTCAATGGGGCTGAATACTTTTGAGAGCCACTATATATATCTCAACACTGCCAGAAGCAAATATGTTTACTGGGTTCCCGTCTTTCCAATTACAATCCACACTTTCCTCACATCAGGTGCAGCTGAATACCAAATATCCCTCAGTAATGAGAGACCGTATGTTCTTTACTGACACAGAATATTGGTAATTAAATAGTAATGAGCATAGAGAAAGATAGTAAACTTTGCTCCCCTAAAAATAAATGTAACCTACACCACCTTGCCAATTCCCAATCCACAACCTGTTAATGCTACAGGAAACCCCTTACAACCCCAACATGACAGACACAACCCATTCAGAGGCAAATTGGGATCATCTATTCTTGCTTTACCAGTAAAATATTTGTGATGTAATATGACAGCACTGGGATCTTTAGGGGTGATTTAAGAATGATGTTCTTCTGCTCACCTCAAGCTCCACTCTTTTGCTGTTGATTTTGCTTGTGTCAGTGAGATAAAAGCTGTATTTCTTAAAGATGTTCAACGAGGCATCATGGGCATCTGATAGACGTTCTTCCAGCTCTTGGAGTTCCATTAGCAAGTTCTCATTCTCAAGCTTGGCTTCTGACTCAAAGGTTTCCTTGGCCTTGAGAAAAGCTCGTTCCAGCTGGGATTGGGTCAGGTCTTGGGCAGCAGCCTCCAAACACACACTCTCATTGTTGTTGAGCATGGAGACATAAGAACGAGCCAGGGCTACAATGGCTTAATATATAGAAATAGCAGCATTACATGATGCTGACATTATAAACACATTCAACACAGTGCAAAACATAACAAAGCAGGAGAACGATTAAAGTGATTCTCATATACAAAAATTATCAGAATCCAAGTGTTAAAGCTCAATTCATGTATTGTCTATTCATGTACTGTAACAGTTATACAAGCATTAAAGCATCCAGATGGACAGAATCTGCACTTTTACCTCCAGGCGTGCAGTATGTCTTCTCCTTGCCAATCATTTTAGGATTGCAGAGGTCACCTACATAGCTGATCAACCTGGAGAGAGATTTCTGGAAGTCTTCATCTAAGTCTGTGAGCTGCAGCTCTGGCAGCAACCTGTGAAATTGAGAAGCAAAAAGAGTCAGGACCCTCACTTACTGCCAACATCAAAATACACTTAAAGACTTAAGCTTTCGATGACATTGTGCATGACCCATGTGCAACATTACCCAAGTGAATTTATCAAAGGGTGTTAGAAAATATAAGAAACTTTCCAGTAAGTTAGTAGTTAAAACTTGTTCTTATTAGGATTTCTTTGCTCTTATTATGATTTCTCTGCTCAGACTTATCTGTGTGGCAGATGAAAACAATTTCTGCTGCCGTGGCAAATTCTTTGGGTAACGAACCAAAATGATCTATCTTATTAATTCTTATTAGTACAGTGTGTCCTTGGTACCAGTGCATCCATGTCTGAACTAATTACAAAGAAAACCTTATGAAATGTTGTTACTTTGTCTTTGATATTAACGCCTCCATGCTTAAACTAATTATAGGAATACCATATTAATTATCGCTTCCCGTGTCTCGGAAGTGCCCCGGACATATGCCAAGAAGATATCATCCAGTTTCGGGACTGCCCCGAAACTCCTTTGAAATACTGCTTGTAGATGTTTAAAAGGCTATATGAAACTTTCAATAAATGAAGATAAACGAACAGACTTCGGTGTCTGTGAATTTTTCCTTCCCGAGCGCTCGTCTCCTGTTGAAAAGTCTCATCTGTTACTGGAAGCTCTGACTCGGGTGCCTGATTCACTGGGATCCGAAGGGTTGCTTCAACTGAAGCGTTGTACTTTAACAAAGGGTAAACATGCTTTGACAATATTTGTGAGCGATGTTAACATGCTAGCGCTGTGCTTCACTACACTCTACCATGAATAAGCTGTATAGTCAACCATAGTCAACATGCCTTAGGAATATGCATATGCAATGATGGCATATCATGGTATGTCTGTGGCCCTGTGTAGTAAACCGCAGTTAAATCATGTTGAACACATAGGTAAACAGTGTAAAGCTAGGGCAAAACCACAGTAAAACAATGTTCACCAGGGTAAACTTGGATACAAAATAAATAAACGAAATCTAGAAAAGACAGTAGTCTTTTTTGAGAGGTCTGTGCAAAAAGGCCTTACCGGAGTTTTTTTTTCTCAACTGGAGTGGGCAGGATACAGACTTCCAGACGTGAGAAGCACGTCTCCAAGCTCTTCCGCATTTCTGGTTTGAGGGACTGCAGCACCTCCTCCAGGTACTCGTCCGTCTCGCTCTCTACGAACTGGTAATCGCGGATCAAGAAGCAGAAGCAGTTTGGAAGATAATGTGCTGGTTCACCACCACCATCTGAGCACTTGGAAACCACAATTTCACGCACCACTTGCTGCAGAGCACTGTGGAGCCAGTTAAGAGTCTTCCACACACAGACTGGAAACAAAAACCTCTGAATTTCTGCCTGCACTTTGATTAATCATACGAAGGCCTAGGCTACATCAATAGTTTGACCGATCCACAAATCATGACATATAAACCTATTGCCTTTTTAGTTATAAATACTAGATTGTGGCTTTAAAAAGTATTTAATTTGCTGTAAGGTCAAAGTTTTTCATTTGGTTCATGTCAAAATTTTACAGCTTACACATTGTGGAGCCAAATTCCACATTGATGCTTAACAAAATTATCTGTTGATTTGGATTCTCCAAACTAGGTAAGAGTTACAGTTGCTGAGACAGAACACTGTTGTTCCTCAATCAAAGCAAGTCTGAATGCTAAATGTCATTATTTAAAGCTGCCACTTATAGAATCGTAATATTGGCAATAAGATGCTTCCTACTGTCGTCTCCTTCCTGGATGAACTGGACTTCCTTCTCTCCTCCCTCCCCTCACTGTCCTCACCTACCATCCTCCTGGGAGACTTCAGCATCCACCTCTCCAAATGCTCCTTATTAACTTGAAATATAGGCTTTGTCTGAAATTGGAACTAATCAGATGGTTAAAAAAAAAATCTGCTGATCTGGATTCTCCTGACTGGATAAGCACTAGTAAGTCTGAATTCTAAGTGTCATTATTTAATGCTGCCACTTGGGGGCAACAAAACCATCAGTATAAATTGATTTCGTAGACACTACTGTGATAAGGTTCACAGGTATTGCGTGTATACAGGGGTGCCGCATGTATATGTGTATACATTGCGTGTATACAGGGGTAGGCATCCTAGGCAATTGCCCAGGCCCCCGGGCTGAGGGGGGGCCACCTAATGGGACGCCCCCGCTCTCACGGAAGAAATTTCCACCCGCCGCACCCCCCACCCCCCGCCGTCAAGAATTGTTTTGCCCGGGGCCCCCACATACCCTTGAATCGCCTCTGTGTGTTTACGTCAGAAAAATGGTTGACAGACATTAATCAACCATGCGAGACGTCTATGTAGGTGTCAGCTCTCCCCTTGGTCTTCTCCAGGACAGTCCCTATTATATCATTTATCTTGTATTTCTCCTATATTTTTAACACTTTAAATAGTCGTGTGCTAGGACCCAGGAGGAGAAGTTGAAAACAGCAGGAAAGCCAGGCATCTTAATAAACTGTAATACACTGTAGTATACTCTAGGTTAAAAACATCTGTGATAACTCATGTGCACCAGGAGCAGGTTTGCAATTGTTTTTCCCTGGTGGGTGCAAGTGGGGTGTGCAAAGAGAGCTTGTGCAGGAGCAAATGGCCCCCCTATGCCCCCCCTGTGGTGCTGCCAAAGTACATTTTAATAGACTACAATGCAAACCAGGGAAAACCATTGTGAAGCAGGAAAACTACTGCCAATTGTCCAAGCACTTTTACTAAACTTTCATAAGTGTAACAGGCTTGTTTAACAATCAGCCCTGTCATATTAGGATGTTCTTGTCTTGGTCTAGATCAGCTGCCATTAGAAAGGATACTTGAGGTCCTGCATTGCACTGGCATCGATGCACCTCAGAGTGTTGTAGAGGAGAAAGCTGGAGAGCAATGCAGTCAGTAAAATGATCTTCTGGTCATTAATCGGCTTGCCTTCATGGTCATCCAGTCCCTCAGTGTCCAGGAGGATCAGGGTGATGTTGTAATGGGTTGGGTGAGGTCGGGCCCAGAGCCAGATCCCTTTGGTACAGGGCTTTCTGGAGTGACCAACAGGAAACCCCTGACCACTCCCAAAGAACCGGGACAACAGGTAGGATTTCCCTGTCCTGTGCTTGCCCACGATGGCGATCACCTCTGTCTTGTTCGTCAGCTGCTCGAGATACGCCGTAACCTCCTCGTTGATCACCAGCCGATCATCTTGGAACTTGATGAAAAGCTTGGGCTCTTCCATGGCTTCAGGACAGAGAGGGAGAATGAGTTCACAGAATATCACAAGTCACATTTCAGGTAGAGGGACCGTATGGATCCATAGTCACTGAGGAACAAGATGGGATTATGTAGCAGAAGAAAAGACTTTAACATTTATATTAAGCATCACACCTTGAATTTCAACACATATTTACTCTGCACAGGAATCCAGCTACACTGATCAGCTGTTCACAATTCCAGCCACCCATCGAAGAGCTAAACCACATTACCAGAGTGATCAGGAGAGTAACTGTTTGGGAGGGACAGTGCAGGCATGGTCAATGGATTGTCAAAGCATTCATGACTGTGTTACATTGATCTGATACACTGTTGTGAACCTGTTATCTGTTATCTCCCCCACATAAATCTTTGATCCCAAAAAAAAACAATAGTGACTGCTTAAATCTGCCAATTTACAAATGAATAATAACTTGTTAATTAACAAATGAGAACCGAGTCTGACCAATACAAATATCTGAGATATTTTAGTTTAGATCTTATTTTAGTCATTTTGTTGCTATTCAGTAAGATTAGGCCAATACATGTTCAGTATAGATAAGGTCTAATGCTTAAACTTAAACGTTTGCCTGTTTGAAGACAAATTTAAAATCCCTGTGACCTTAAACGTACGAGGTATAATATTTATTGAAATCAACACCTGTGTGTGTGTGTGTGTGTGTGTGTGTTCAGTGTGGGACAGAGTATTCTTACTCTGCTGGTTTTTACTCCTCTCTCGTGATTCCTTGGAGAAACACTATACTATATTATTACACAAGTTTTATTCACAATACATCTTCACTATGGCCCAGTGTTAGAAAAAGTAATGGAGTCTAGAAGTCCAGGTTTAATAAGTGGCATGATGCAAAACGAAACATAGGCCTGAATTAGTTACAGTACAAAATGAACAACCAGGTAACGACCAACAGAGGATAACAAAACACAATGAGAAGGAAAATAAATAATACCATAGTTTTCCGTAAGCTCTCTGGTAGGATAGCCTATAATAGACTCAATACCTAAACATGCTCTGCAATTTTCGCTAAGCTTAGAAACGCACTAATATATTATTTATGTATTTATTTATTTCTCTTAGCAGACGCAGGGCGACTTACAAAATATGAGCGCAATATAAAGTACAAAAAGTACAAAAATACAGTGCAGTTCAAGGCATAAAACATTACAAATTCCAATTTACATAATACAGTTACATATATAGGAGGAGACTCGGACGCCGTCCACATTAATAGGACAGTAGTTTTTATTAAAACACAGTATAATTGGTGTATTAATGTTGTACACATACATTACTAAAACTCGCATGTTATTCTAATGAGATGGCAGAAAACTAAAATTAACTTAGTACAAAAATAAACGCGTGCCAAGATTGTATGTCTACTAAAACTTACAGCAATGTTTTTGTGTATTAAACATACTAAATATCATTTCATATGTACAAAGACACAGCAACACACCCGCGTTACCCGCAAGTCGAAGGTTCATTTCCACCCCCGCTGGCCGCGACAGAGGTCATGTGACATGTACTTTTACATGTATTTATTTATTTATTCGTGTATTTGTTCAGCAGATGCTGTGATCCAAACATGTGAACAGCATTACAGTTCATACAATAAGTTCAATTCCGTGAAGTTAACCGGGGCAGTGGTTTGGGACGCAGCTCGGTCCTCTGTAAAGACGTCATCCCTGCCTGTATTCTCGCAGTTTTCTCAAACCACAACACGCAACTTTAATTTCTTAGGCCTGTTCAATAAAAATACAGTCATAATTAAATGCATAAACTATCGACTTTCGACAATGTAAACTAATAAATGCAGCCGATCCAAGTCTGAGGCAGGGACTCAATCACTTCCTTATTGAAAACAGCGCATTTTAACATATGTCAAGTAACAGTCGTAAAAGCAGTGGGTGAAGAGATCCAGTTCAAATGGGATGCCAAGAAAGGTTAGTTTAACAGTAAAACAGCGCAATCCAAATCCTTTCAATGCTACCTTTTTGTGCAGAATGAATCCTCTGTACTGTGGTTTCTTCCAGGCGCACCGAGCCGATCGGCTTGTCAATCTGTACCCAGTGCAGTCTGTGTTCAGTGGCTATGGGACGTCATATATAAAGGCATGCACACAGCCCTGCCCCTTTCTTATTATGAAACCAAAATGACAGAATTTGCTCTTTTCTTACTTTTACTTTTACTTTTTTTTCCTCTAAACCTTACATTTATATGGCTCATACAACTTGTTTAGAATAAGTTAAAATCTCATACTTCTAATCAACATCAGCGCAGTCATTTTCACTGAACACCAAGCACGGAAAATGCGATACTGAAATAAACCAAGTGACTGTGTTGTGTTGTTGTGAGTCATTGTGGTGGCATCCAGTCCGGACTTTTTCAAGATGGAGGTCACTACAGGCATTTTGTAGTTGGAGGGGACAGTTCCAAGGGAGAGGAAGAGGGAGAGGGAGAGGTTGACAATGTGTGTGATATATGGACACAGAGCAGGGAGGCAGGTTTTGATGAGAACAGTGGTGAGGGGAATTATTTAGACACACCTGCCATGCTGATGCAGATGGAAGTCAGTGCTCTCACCACAGCTGTGCCTCACTCAATTTTAACCTCCCAGATCTTAATATCAGGGAAATCCCCCAGATCACAGGTTTTATCCCATGCTTTCTTTTGGAAGTTCTCTCTGCACCTCTGTGAGTGTTGAACCTTTGAGTGTTAGCCATAAACTCCTGTGCTTGTTTGTTTTATTTGCCTTTCTTGTGTTAGTTTATTTTGTTAATTTAGATTTTTTGTTGTTGTTTTTAAACTCCTCTTGGAGTTTGAAGGCTCCTCTGTGAGGAGGATGTCGTTCTTTTATTTTCTAAAGAGAATATCAGTGCCATATTAAATAATCAGCTAATCTGAACCCTCCATGTCTGGCTATGCTGTTACACAGATATATTAGACTTATAAACTCAGCAAAAAAAGAAATGTCCCTTTTTCAGGACACTGTATTTTAAAGATAATTTTGTAAAAATCCATACTGTGAGACGCCTAAGACAGCACAACAGGGAGACAGGAAGGACAGCTGATTGTCCTTGCAGTGGCAGACCACGTGTAACAACACCTGCACAGGATCGGTACATCCCAATATCACACCTGCGGGACAGGCACAGGATGGTAACAACAACTGCCCAAGTTACACCAGGAACACACAATCCCTCCATCAGTGCTCAGACTGTCCGCAATAAACTGACAGGGCTTGTAGGCCTGTTGTAAGGCAGGTCCTTACCAGACAACACCGGTAACAACGTCGCCTATGGGCGCAAACCTACCTTCGCTGGATGTGATTTCCTGCAAGACAGGAATGTCAGTGTTGTGCCATGGCCAGCAAAGAGCCTGGATCTCAATCCCATTGAGCACATTTGGGACCTGTTGGATCGGAGGGTGAGGGCTAGGGCCATTCCCCCCAGAAATGTCCAGGAACTTGCAAGTGCCTTGGTGGAAGAGTGGGGTAACATCTCACAGCAAGAACTGGCAAATCTGGAGCAGTCCATGAGGAGGAGATGCACTGCAGTACTTAATGCAGCTGGTGGCCACACCAGATACTGACTGTTACTTTTGATTTTGACCCCCCCTTTGTTCAGGGACAGATTATTCAATTTCTGTTAGTCACATGTCTGTGAAACTTGTTCAGTTTATGTGTTAGTTGTTGAATCTTTTTATGTTCATACAAATATTTACACGTTAAGTTTGCTAAAAATAAAAGCAGTTAAAAGTGAGAGGACGTTTCTTTTTTTGCTGAGTATATTTTGTAATTATTTACATATAAATATATAACAATATATTAAAATGTCAGTAATTCGTATATTACAAATATATTAAAAATATATTTAAATTTAGAAAATAGGTTTTATAATCTATTTTGACAATATATTATTTCTAAATATATTCTGGATAAAAATATATTTTACAAAATATATTAATACATATTTTTTCTGTATTGGTTTATAGTACTGCTTCTGTGATCAGCTGTCCAGAATGTGGTCAAAATGTGAACTAACACAAGCTACAGTGATTTGAAACCTGAATAGTTTTACCTGGCTCTCTGACAGGTTTAGGGATCTGACAAATACATTCAAATCCTTATGGCCAGGTGAGCAAAAGTTGATCTCTGTGTTTTATATCCTTGGGGTAACAACAATAACAATGGAAAAAAAATCGGCATGAGAAAGGAAGAAACAGTCCTCTGTCTTGCGTTAATCATCGATGCCACACAGGACTTTAATGTGAAGCAATGATGGATCAGCTTCCCTGCATTGCTGAAACCCAGAAACACAAACAGACAGATATATGTAGGAATGCCTTGGCGTGTATTTATTGTAAAAAAAATCGAACCCTTCTCTGGGTCCTCAGATATACACCAAATGATATAAACTGAGCAGGGACAGCTACGCCTGTTTACCCTGTGCAAAATGTATTCTATTTTAAAGAAAATGAAAAGTATTTAAAAGAAAACAGAAGATAATCAGAAATTCTGTAGCTCTGTTGAAGCTTTTTAAAATGTAAAAAAAAACCAGAAGCAAACACCTCTAAAAATATAATATGCTAACTTACAACTTATACTTATCCATTGTTATCCACATCACAATAAAAAAACCAACCCAGCTACAATAATAACATTGTGGCAGTATAAACAGAGAGCAATATCACATTGTGGAAAATCAACATTGTAGACTCCAGGAGATATTGTTGGTAAAACATTGTAAAATAACATTTTAAAATCACAATAATAAATGTACATTGCAGAGAAACTATTTTCTATCCCCCAGCCCCCATAAGATTTAAATCAGTAGAATCATATTTGATTGACACTGTGCAGTGACAGAGCAATATTAATAGAATAATTTTTTTTTTAAATGGTAATTTAAATCAAGCGTTGGCAAGCAGATGTGCAGCTCAGTGAATATGAATGCAGACTACAATGGATGTACATTTTACTGAGGAGAGCACAATGTCTGACTATTGCACACTGAGAAATCACTTTACTTCTTAGATTTAAGGAGTGCATACTGAGAGGTTTGCATCATCATGGGTTTTAATTTGATCAATGAAGCTTCTTATCTCACAGAGATGGATCTGAATTTCCTTGACTTGTTCACGGACCTTCTTTGCAGCTTCAGTTTTGCACCCTTCATGCAGCTCTTTGCATTTCGTGACAAGGGAAACCACATCTATAATCAGAGAGATGCCAGACAGCACCCCACCCACTACTGCAGTAACTCTTGAGATTGCCCTGGCTCCTAAACTGATGACATCATCAATCAGAGTAGTTAATCGTAACATTGAGAAATTGGTCAGTAGGCTTAAACTCCCCTGAAATACTGGAAAGTTTACAGCATCTTCCCTTAACTCTACCATAACAGTATTATAATACTGGATAGATTCTTCAAGTTCTTTCCAGTCATTTTCAATGGCTTTCATCTTAGCTTCCAGGTCTTTCTTGTACTCTTTGTTTTTAAAGTATTGCCCCACATCAGCGGAGAAAGTTATAATGTTATAATGTTATAATGTTGTAATGTTACCAAAAGTGGTGCCTTTATGAGATTTGTCCATCAATGCGGCTGTTTCCAAAAGTTCCTTGTTAAAGACTTCAATTTTCTTTAACTTCTCTAAGAATTGAGTTTCGATGACTGTTACCATTTCCTGTTGGGGAAACACATTAAAGATCATTCCATGCTTATTCCCACATTGTATTAATATTATATTTCTAAGCAGTCACCCTTATCCAGGGCAACTAACAATATATCACATTATTTTTACATACAGTAACCATTTTATACTGGAGCATTTTAGGTACAACAGCTGTGTCCCTTGAGCAAGGTACTGTACTTAAAATGCCCTTATTATTTTTGTCATTTAGCTGACACTCTTATCCAGGGCAACTTACATTTGTACCCATTTATACAGCTGCGCATTGTACTGGAAGTGAAGTACCTTGCTCAAGGGTACAACAGCACTGCACCACCCAGGATGTGAACCCTCAACCTTCCAGTCTTGAGTCCAGAGGCTAATCACTACTCTACAGTGCTTCCCTTAACTTCACATGCTACATAACATTGGGGGAAATTTGCTAAATCCGCTTCCCTATTTGTTCATTCAAACCCATACCTCTCCAATCCCTGAGCTCCTATCTAGCTAGCACCTAGCTAGCACCTGAACAAATGCTGATAAGGTTGACCTGGCTCTCTCTCTTCCACCTTGCACTCAACTTTCTTTGTTAGATGCCAATGTTATAGTTAAATAACAAGTGAACCTGCTTATTTGTTAACAAAAGGAGTACAGAGTTTGTCTTTTTTATATTCGTTTCTTCTTTTGTCTAAGGATTTGTGCAGCTCCTGTGCTACCTGTTTATATTCAGTGTTTGTTGCTTTGTAGTTGTTTTCTTGTCTAGGTAATACTTTTTTTAAAGTTTTGTTTCAATTCTGAACATCCTTTATTACCAAGGAAACCAATTACTAAGCAATTGTGGTTTCTGACTATTTATTCTAGAAAATGTTTTCATCTTAATAAAAGGCAATCACAATAGTACTAGAAAGATGCAGGAAAACATACTTTGTAAGATTCTTTTAGAAGACTGCCAAAGTGCATGTGCAGAGCTGCTCATATGAGCTTTGCTTTGAGGGCCCCAGATCTGAAATGAAAATAATTGCAATTAGGAGAAAAAAAGAACATATTGAAAGATCTAAAATGTTTAACAAGAAGTAACAAGAACAATTAAGGAAGCCCAATGAATGATTATTACGTTACCATTTAATTCAGAGATGCAAGTAAAATTCAGTATATCAACAATGTGTAATATAATTAACCATTTTAACAGTTAAACATTTGTGTCTTTTTGACTCAGGACCCTGTAATAAGTGGTAGTTTTCAGATAAAGTATAGCATAATGATTACTGAACATATGAGACTGATCCATATAGAACCTGATCATCTTCAATCAAATTTAGTGAATTGGTTAGTGCTTTACCTTCAAGCTTAGAGTATTCAATATTGAAATTTTTGATCCTGTTCTTCATTATGCTGAAAACATCCAGACCTTTGCAGTCAGTGTTAGAAAGCAGTTTGTGCTTGATTTTGAGCTCCATAATTTTTAAATGACACTTCTGTTTTGATTGTGCCATATTCTGCTGCAGATATCCATTCCTCATAGTTTGTAATAGGTCCTGAGAAAGAAATCAACACAACATTTCATGATCAATGTAATCTAGAGGCTAGAGAGAGGTAGGACTGGTGGGGCATGTAATATGGGCAAGGGGCAAGGACATGTCTGAATTAAAGAGGGGGGTAATGTAAACTTAATTTATCTGGTAAATATAGTTACTGTTAGTTTTACTCTGTTTTATTGGCCCACCCCTCTTGCTCTGTTTATCAGGCTTGTCATTTGCACTGTGGCTGGCTGGTGGATGTACAATATTGACTGGGGAATGGAGCGGAGTTGTGGACTGGAACCATGTCTGAAGGAACCATGTGAGAGGCTGGAACTGTGAGTTTGAGTGGAGGGGTCAACCAGAGTTGAATATGGAAGAACCGAGAAGCAATTACAGATGAGTGATCTGTGTTTTTCACTGTGGGTTGTATTCTAAAACTATGCTGCTATATTAATGAGTGTTTCTAACGTATGGCTGTTCCTAGTATTCTTGTCTTGTGAAGTTGTTTCCTATTTTTCTTTACAGACAAGCATGATTAGTCACTTCAACCACTCTACATTTCTCCTGGTCTCTGCTGTCCAGATCGCCACTGTTTCTACTGAGTAACAATCCTAAGTATTACTCTGTATTGGCAACAATCATACATTTGATCTTAGAGCTGGATAAAATAGGTTTATAATGGGCATTGTAGATGGTTTCTTTGTGTAATTCAGTTGTGAATCCCCATGGGTACAGATGGTGGTTGACAGCACACAGGGAGGGGCTATTTTAGCTTTTGTTTGGGGG
Source organism: Amia ocellicauda (assembly GCF_036373705.1). Classification (NCBI taxonomy): domain Eukaryota; kingdom Metazoa; phylum Chordata; class Actinopteri; order Amiiformes; family Amiidae; genus Amia; species Amia ocellicauda. The sequence continues at coordinate 27,974,958 of NC_089861.1, read as the reverse complement.
TAATTTTAATTGGAAAAGGAAGGTAGATTGAGGGGTTAAGAAGTGTCCTTACACCCTCCCATTCTTTTTAAAAGGGCAGTGTGTTGGAGTAGTAGTTTGGTAGTAATTATTCCTCTGTATCAAGGGGGCCTGAGAGATTTAGTTTTCAATATTTTTAATGTATCTACTTGTATGACTATCCATCTGCCTAAAGTGGATGTTGTAATAAATGATTTGGTTTTAGTGTCCCGAATAACTGAAGTATTGAACAAGTATATTTGTACTGAAGTACAATTTGCTTGCTTCATTTGTGGTGATTAATTAAAGTTGATATTGAAACTTATGGGGCACTTTTTGCAATTGTGGTGTTGGACCCATTGCTGCTGTTAGCTGGATTTACATTAAATTATTGCACTTTGTTTGGTGGCTGTGATTGTAAGAATTGAACAACTGCAGGAGTTTTCATTGCATATGCACTGATTCCTTGCCGCTCAGTCTGTATCAACAATTGCTGTTGCACATTATTTGGAGTAGGATAGGACCTTGTTCAAGAGCTGAATAAACAAATTTGAGATCATACTGTTGTTTGTTCTGTTACATCTGAAGAACTGCAAGTTACTGTACATTAGGGCTACAGGGATGGACTGAGACTAAAAATCTGCCCTGGACTTTGACCCAGACCGGCCCACCACAACTGCCCTGTAAGTCTCTCGATGTACTGACTCCAATCCTCTGCATCTGCATTGTATGGATTAACCCTACCAAATAGCAGCATTTTCAATGCATTTGTTTGCTTAAGTAAAGATTTAAACTCTTTGTTACTCACAGCAAACCAGAACAATTATTTTATCCTTGTCACCAATGTAATTACTCGGAGCAGATGTTTTTCAGCAAAGGTAATCAGTTGTAAAAAAAACAATGTAATCACGCAGTACTATTGCACTTGTTTTTCTACCCTACAAATAACTTCTACCTTGTGGAAATGGAAACTAACTCCACTGATTGAGATGGTGGGGTAGGGACAATAAACTCAATTACTACAATAGCAAGTGAGCTAAAATTTGAGTCGAGTATGTATTGAGAAAAGGATGTATTCTGATGAAACCACAACATCTGTTTTGTGAGTAAGAGATTGATCAAGACTTTTACAAAGGGTTTTGATGGTCAAAAAGGGGGAGAATGTGGTGGAGTTAAGGAGAATTGAGATAGGATGGTAAGTAGAGGGCAGGAAAGAAGGTATATGGAGGTCAGATTTAGAAACATTCAGCTTCAGATTATACAAATCTATCTGGAATTAAATGTCTGAAAAGCAGACACAGATGCATTAGATGTTTTAATGAAATGAGAGGAAGATCTGGATATCATGAAATGGTAGCAGAATTCATGAATGTAGATAATAGAACCCCAGGAGAGGGAGATGAGAGACAAGAGATGGGGTCCCAGCAACAATCCTTGGTGAAAAAAAACAAGGTGAAAAGAATGAGCAAAAACAGGAAATGTAAAAGGAACAGTCACAGAGATATACAGAGAACCCATCATGAGCAACGCATGAGGTTCTCAAATCTGAAAGAGCAGAGGAAAACATAATTAACCATGTAAAAGATAACTGAGAGGATGAGGAGAATTAAAATATATAAGAACTTAAATGTGCAAACAGAAAGTAGATGGAGACAATGGAGAACAATTTCATTAGACTGATCATGATGGAATTTGGATTGCAGTGGGTCAAGCAGAGTGAAAACTGGTCAACTGCGCGTTTGAGTTGCAGCTATGAAAGGGGGTATACAGTGAGGGAAAAAAGTATTTGATTCCCTGCTTATTTTGTACGTTTGCCCACTGACAAAGAAATGATCAGTCTATAATTTTAATGGTAGGTGTATTTTAACAGTGAGAGACAGAATAACAGCAAAAAAATCCAGAAAAACGCATTTCAAAAAAGTTATAAATTGATTTGCATGTTAATGAGGGAAATAAGTATTTGATCCCCTATCAATCAGCAAGATTTCTGGCTCCCAGGTGTCTTTTATACAGGTAACGAGCTGAGATTAGGAGCACTCTCTTAAAGGGACTGCTCCTAATGTCAGCTCATAACCTGTATAAAAGACACCTGTCCACAGAAGCAATCCATCAATCAGATTCCAAACTCTCCACCATGGCCAAGACCAAAGAGCTGTCCAAGGATGTCAGAGACAAGATTGTAGACCTACACAAGGCTGCAATGGGCTACAAGACCATTGCCAAGCAGTTTGGTGAGAAGGTGACAACAGTTGATGCGATTATTCCCAAATGGAAGAAACACAAAATAACTGTCAGTCTCCCTCGGTCTGGGGCTCCATGCAAGATCTCACCTCGTGGAGTTTCAGTGATCATGAGAATGGTGAGGAGTCAGCCCAGAACTACATGGGAGAATCTTGTTAATGATCTCAAGGCAGCTGGGACCATAGTCACCAAGAAAACAATTGATAACACACTACGCCGTGAAGGACTGAAATCCTGCAGCGCCCGCAAGGCCCGCCTGCTCAAGAAAGCACATGTACAGGCCTGTCTGAAGTTTGCCAACATCTGAATGATTCAGAGGAGAACTGGGTGAAAGTGTTTTGGTCAGATGAGACCAAAATCGAGCTCTTTGGCATCAACTCAACTTGCCGTGTTTGGAGGAGGAGGAATGACCCCAAGAACACCATCCCCACTGTCAAACATGGAGGTGGAAACATTATGCTTTGGGGGTGTTTTTCTGCTAAGGGGACAGGACAACTGCACCGCATCAAAGGGACGATGGACGGGGCCATGTACCGTCAAATCTTGGGTGAGAACCTCCTTCCCTCAGCCAGGGCATTGAAAATGGTCGTGGATGGGTATTCCAGCGTGACAATGACCCAAAACACACAGCCAAGGCAACAAAGGAGTGGCTGAAGAAGAAGCACATTAAGGTCCTGGAGTGGCCTAGCCAGTCTCCAGACCTTAATCCCATAGAACATCTGTGGAGGGAGCTGAATCGAGTTGCCAAACGTCAGCCTCGAAACCTTAATGACTTGGAGAGGATCTGTAAAGAGGAGTGGGACAAAATCTCTCCTGAGATGTGTGCAAACCTGGTGGCCAACTACAAGAAACGTCTGACCTCTGTGATTGCCAACAAGGGTTTTGACACCAAGTACTGAGTCGAAGGGGTCAAATACTTATTTCCCTCATTAACATGTAAATCAATTTATAACTTTTTTGAAATGCTTTTTTCTGGATTTTTGTGTTGTTATTCTGTGTCTCACTGTTAAAATACACCTACCATTAAAATTATAGACTGATCATTTCTTTGTCAGTGGGCAAACATACAAAATCAGCAGGGGATCAAATACTTTTTTCCCCAACTGTAGAGATATGCAGATAGTTCTGGAAAGAAGTAGGTATTGGTATAAGAGAAGGTATTGTGACACTAGGTGATGTTGACCTTCAATCAGAAGGTTAGCTGCTGGAAAGCGGAGGAAAATGTAAATTAAGAAAAGCATTGATAGCAGACTGGAGAAGATGAATGGGGAATGGATTCAAGAAGGTTTGTGGGTGTTGTATTTTCAAGATACAGTAATGGTCAATGTTATGATTTTTAACTAGGCAATGACCTGACATTCCAAATATATATATATATATATATATATATATATATATATATATATATATATATGGCTAGCACTCATAAAGGTTTACAAATGTTTAAATGGTTCTTGTTGTAAATGGTTAAAAACAAGCTGAAAGGATAATAATAGAGTGGATTTGGAATTTCTGCTGTCCTACAGACTGGGCTCTGTCCTATTACCTAGTGTCTAATAGGTTACATTTATATACTACTGCTGTTGTGTCTTTATTGTAATTCATTTTTGTGTTTTATGACATGTTGATTTTTTTTCAGTATAACTGTTCTGAACCTTAAGAAGTAATTAGATAACTATAGATAAAATATAAGTAAAAATTATATATTATAATATTGATTAAATCTTAAACTTAAATCTTACTAATAATAACTGAACATAACTACACAATGTGAACATGGTGTATGTGAAAACCCTGAAAAGCAGGAAAGCAATACCTTGTCAAAAAATGCAATACCCGTTATTATTCAAGTTGGAAGTACTGCCAAAAGGGGGAGGGGTTATGCCAGTAACCATGGATACCTGTTGAAAACAGTTTCTATCAAAGCCGCCTATAGGCCTCTGTGTATGTCACTCAAACAGTCCCTTCCTGTTTCCTGTTTGTATATAATAGGAACTTCCTCTTTGACTTGAGATACCTTGATCACCTAAGCAAGAGTTTCCTTGTTGTCTTTTTTTATTATTATGATGCCCAAAAATTGTTACTCTGGTTAGGTTGTATATATATAATATACTGCACCTTCCAGCCCACATACATACATATTATTGTATTTTTAAACAGTTTGCATAAAACCGAAAAATTATCTGTGCAGGCTTTCCGGCTGTGGCTCAGCTACAAGCTCCGTTTTTTATTATTATATTCTTCATTGATAGTTCCTACTAATTTCTTTGTTATATTATTTTAGATGCTGTTTTTTTCCTGTTTTCAGGGTTTTCGTTCTACAGAGCAGGAACAAGCGAATGTAATTCTGAGACCCAGCTGTACCCAAGGCCTGCGGCTCACTGGTCTGTTGTAGAGATCTCACCTGCGTGAGGGGCTCCTCTGACAAAACCCCCAACATGACCCAATCAGACACAAATTGGGAGAATCTATTCTTGCTTTGCCTGTTAAATGTTTGTGATGTAATATAACAGCACTGGAATCATTAGGGGTGATTTAAGAATCATGTTCTTCTGCTCACCTCACGCTCCACACTTTTGCTGTCAATTTTGCTTGTGTCAGTGAGATAAAGGCCATATTTCTTAAAGATGTTCAACGAGGCATCATGGGCATCTGATAGACGTTCTTCCAGCTCATGGAGTTCCATTGGCGAGTTCTCATTCTCAAGCTTGGCTTCTGACTTAAAGGTTTCCTTGGCCTTGAGAAAAGCTCGTTCCAGCTGGGATTGGGTCAGGTCTTGGGCAGCAGCCTCCAAACACACACTCTCATTGTTGTTGAGCATGGAGACATAAGAACGAACAAGGTCTACAATGGCTTAACACAGAAATAGCAGCATTATATGATGCTGACATTATAAACACATTCAACACAGTGTGTCATGTGAACATGTTTTGAATGCATCATCTGTGTGATTTTCTATTATTGTTTTTTTGTGGGGGCTTGCTCATCACTGTTTTGTTGTTGTTTTATGTAAAGAAGCGTTCAAGGTGTATTGTCCAAATGCTTAGGACATTAAAGAGTAATGTAGATTAATTTGATTTAATCCAATATCAATTAAAACATAACAAAGCAGGGAAATTATTAAAGTTTAACATGTGATTCTCACATACAACATACAATTATCAGAATTCAAGTCTTAAAGCTCAAGTCAGTGTTTCTCATGTTTTAGGTTTAACATGAGACACACTGTTCAAAATATCTTGGAAAATTGTAGACATCATAAGAAAAATACAGTTTGCCTGTAGGTGAGAGAAAGCTGGAATTGTGGGAGAGCTACAGTGCTGTAACAGTAATGTAAGCTCTCTGTTATTTGGTTGAGAGACACTTGAGCATTTATAAAGCATCCAGACAGCAACAGAATCTGCACTTTTACCTCCAGGCGTGCAGTATGTCTTCTCCTTGCCAATCATTTTAGGATTGCAGAGGTCATGTACATAGCTGATCAACCTGGAGAGAGATTTCTGGAAGTCGTCATCCAAGTCTGTGAGCTGCAGCTCTGGCAGCAACCTGTGAAATTGAGCATCAAAAAGAGTCAGGATCCTCACTTACTTCCAACATCAAAATACACTTAAAGACTTAAGCTTTCGAAGGCATTGTGCATGACCCATGTGCAACATTACCCAGGTGAATTTATCAAAGTGTAAACATGGTTTGACGATGTCTGTGAGCGATGTTAAAATGCCAGCGCTGTACTTCACTACACTCTACCATGAATAAGCTGTATAGTCAACCATAGTCAACATGCCTTAGGAATATGCATGATGGCATATCATGGTATGCCCCTGGCCAGTAGTCTCTTTTGAGTGGACTTTGCACAAAGGCCTTACCTGAGTTTATTTTTCTCAACAGGAGTGGGAAGGATATGAATTTCCAGATGCGGGAAAGACGTCTCCAAGCTTTTACGCATTTCTGGTTTGAGGGACTGGAGCACCTCATCCAGGTATTCCTCCATCGCCTCGCTCTCGTCGAACTGGTAATCGCGGATCAAGATGCAGAAGCAGTTTGGAAGATAATTTGCTGGTTCTTCACTGCCATCTGAGCTTTTGGAAACCACAATTTCACGTACCACTTGCTGCAGAACACTGTCTTCTCACACAGAGACTGGAATCAAAGACTCTGAATTCCTGCCTGCACTTTGATTAATCATACGAAGGCCTAGGCTATATCAAAACTTTGACCGATCCACAAATCATGACATACAAACGTATTGCATTTTTATTTATAAATACTAGATAGTGGCTTAAAAAAATGATTTAATTTGCTGTAAGGTCCGTGTGTAATTTGCTGGCAAGTTTTAATTTGGTTCATGTCTATATTTTACAGCTTAAACATTGTGGAGCCAAATTCCACATTGATGCTAATAATTCTTTAGGTGAGTGTATATATATATATATATATATATATATATATATATATATATAGTGAGGGGAAAAAGTATTTGATCCCCTGCTGATTTTGTATGTTTGCCCACTGACAAAGAAATGATCAGTCTATAATTTTAATGGTAGGTGTATTTTAACAGTGAGAGACAGACTTAGTACTTGGTGGCAAAACCATTGTTGGCAATCACAGAGGTCAGACATTTCTTGAAGTTGGCCACCAGGTTTGCACACATCTCAGGAGGGATTCTGTCCCACTCCTCTTTGCAGATCCTCTCCAAGTCATTAAGATTTCAAGGCTGAGGTTTGGCAAATCGAACCTTCAGCTCCCTCCACAGATGTTCTATGGGATTAAGGTCTGGAGACTGGCTAGGCCACTCCAGGACCTTAATGTGCTTCTTCTTGAGCCACTCCTTTGTTGCCTTGGCTGTGTGTTTTGGGTCATTGTCATGCTGGAATACCCATCCACGACCCATTTTCAATGCCCTGGCTGAGGGAAGGAGGTTCTCACCCAAGATTTGACGGTACATGGCCCCGTCCATCGTCCCTTTGATGCGGTGCAGTTGTCCTGTCCCCTTAGCAGAAAAACACCCCCAAAGCATAATGTTTCCACCTCCATGTTTGATGGTGGGGATGGTGTTCTTGTGGTCATTCCTCCTCCTCCAAACACGGCGAGTTGAGTTGATGCCAAAGAGCTCGACTTTGGTCTCATCTGACCACAACACTTTCACCCAGTTCTCCTCTGAATCATTCAGATGCTCACTGGCAAACTTCAGACGGGCCTGTACATGTGCTTTCTTGAGCAGGGTGGCCTTGCGGGCGCTGCAGGTTTTCAGTCCTTCATGGCGTAGTGTGTTACCAATTGTTTTCTTGGTGACTATGGTCCCAGCTGCCTTGAGATCATTAACAAGATCCTCCCTTGTAGTTCTGGGCTGATTCCTCACCGTTCTCATGATCATTGAAACTCCACGACGTGAGATCTTGCATGGAGCCCCAGACCGATGGAGACAGTTATTTTGTGCTTCTTCAATTTGTGAATAATCACACCAACTGTTGTCACCTTCTCACCAAGCTGCTTGGCGATGGTCTTGTAGCCCATTGCAGCCTTGTGTAGGTCTATAATCTTGTCCCTGACATCCTTGGACAGCTCTTTGGTCTTGGCCATGGTGGAGAGTATGGAATCTGATTGATTGATTGCTTCTGTGGACAGGTGTCTTTTATACAGGTAATGAGCTGAGATTAGGAGCACTCCCTTTAAGAGAGTGCTCCTAATCTCAGCTCGTTACCTGTATAAAAGACACCTGGGAGTCAGAAATCTTGCTGATTGATAGGGGATCAAATACTTATTTCCCTCATTAACATGCAAATCAATTTATAACTTTTTGGAAATGGGTTTTTCTGGATTCTTGTGTTGTTATTCTGTCTCTCACTGTTAAAATACACCTACCATTAAAATTATAGACTGATAATTTCTTTGTCAGTGGGCAAACATACAAAATCAGCAGGGGATCAAATACTTTTTCCCCTCACTGTATATATATATACACACACAAACAGAGGCTCTCAAAAGAATTCTACCCCTTGGAATTGTACATATTTCTTTGTGTTACAACACGAAATCAGAATGGATTTAATCAGGAGTTTTTGACACTGATCAACACAGGAAATGTCCATCATTTCAAAGTGTAAAATAAAATAAATATCTGCAAATTGTTCTAAATTAAATACAAATACAAAACATAAAATAATTAAATGCATGAGTAATCATGATTATTTGGTAGAGGCACCTTTGGCAGCAATTACAGCCATGAGTCTATGTGTATAAGTCTCTACCAGCTTTGCACATCTGGACACAGCATTTTTTGCCCATTCTTCTTTGTAAAAAAAAAGCTCCATCTAATTGGATGGGGACCTTTGGTAAACAGCAATTTTCAACTCTTTCCACATATTCTCAATTGGATTGAGGTCCAGGCTTTGACTAGGCCACTCCAGGATATCAACCTTTTTGTTTTTAAGCGATTCCAGTTTGGCCGTGGCTGTGTGTTTGAGGTCATTGTCCTGCTGGAAGATAAATCTTCTCCCAATTCCAAGGTCTCTTGCAGGGTTTCTTCAAGGATTTCTCTGTACTTTGCTGCATCCATTTTGCCCTCTATTTTTACAAGGTTTCCAGGCCCTGATGCAGAGAAGTATCCCCATAGCATGATGCAGCCACCACCATGCTTCAGGGTAGGGATGGTGTTCTCCGGATGATGTGTTATATTTTTCCACTCTCCCATAAAAAACACTTTTCTGAAGCACCTGGGCTATTGCTGCAGTATGCACAGTGTCTCCCAGCTGAGCTGTGGAAGACTGTAACTCCTTTAGAGTTGCCATAGGCCTCCCTGACCAGTGCCCATCTAGCCCAAATACTCAGTTTTTGAGGACAACCTGATGTAGGTAGATTTACAGTTGTGCCATATTATCTCAATTTCTTAATAATGGACTTTACTGTGCTCTGGGGGATATTCAATGCCTTTGAAATGTTCTTATATCCTACCCCTGATTGGTGCTTTTGAAGAACCTTATTCCAGATGTCCACTGAATGTCCCCTCGTCTTCATGATGTAGTTTTAGGAGGACTACTAAGGAATTGTAATAACCAACTGTGGACCTCCCTGAAACACACACTTAATTGCACAGAGATGGATTACATTCAACTAATTACGTGACTTCTAAAGACAACTGGTTTTGCCACAGCTCAACCAGGTGTGTCATAGCAAAGGCACGGATGACTTATGCATTTAATTATTTTCTGTTTTGAATTTGTAATTAGTTTAGAACTATTTGCAGATTATATTTTTCACTTCTACATTATGGACATTTTCTGTGTTGATCAGGAGCAAAAACTCCTGATTAAATCCACTCTGATTTCATATTGAAATGTGGAAAAGTCCAATGGGGGTGAATACTTTTGAGAGCCACTATATATATCTCAACACTGCCAGAAGCAAATATGTTTATTGGGTTCCCATTTTTTCAATTACAATCCACACGTTCCTCACATCAGGTGCAGCTGAATACCAAATTTCCCTCAATAATGAGAGAAAGTATATTCTTTACTGACACAGAATATTGGTAATTAAATAGTAATGAGAATAGAGAAAGATGGTAAAATTTCTCCCCCTAAAAATAAATGTAACCTACACCACCTTGCCAATTCCCAATACACAACCTGTTAATGCTGCTGGAAAACCCTTAGGACTCCAACATGACAGACACAACCCATTCAGAGGCAAATTGGGATCATCTATTCTTGCTTTACCAGTAAAATATTTGTGATGTAATATGACAGTACTGGGATCTTTAGGGGTGATTTAAGAATGATGTTCTTCTGCTCACCTCAAGCTCCACTCTTTTGCTGTTGATTTTGCTTGTGTCAGTGAGATAAAAGCTGTATTTCTTAAAGATGTTCAACGAGGCATCATGGGCATCTGACAGAAGTTCTTCCAGCTCTTGGAGTTCCATTAGCAAGTTCTCATTCTCAAGCTTGGCTTCTGACTCAAAGGTTTCCTTGGCCTTGAGAAAAGCTCGTTCCAGCTGGGATTGGGTCAGGTCTTGGGCAGCAGCCTCCAAACACACACTCTCATTGTTGTTGAGCATGGAGACATAAGAACGAGCCAGGGCTACAATGGCTTAATATATAGAAATAGCAGCATTACATGATGCTGACATTATAAACACATTCAACACAGTGCAAAACATAACAAAGCAGGAGAACGATTAAAGTTTAGCAAGTGATTCTCATATGCAAAAAATTATCAGAATTCAAGTGCTAAACCTCAATTCATGTATTGTCTATTCATGTACTGTTATACAAGCATTAAAGCATCCAGATGGACAGAATCTGCACTTTTACCTCCAGGCGTGCAGTATGTCTTCTCCTTGCCAATCATTTTAGGATTGCAGAGGTCATCTACATAGCTGATCAACCTGGAGAGAGATTTCTGGAAGTCTTCATCTAAGTCTGTGAGCTGCAGCTCTGGCAGCAACCTGTGAAATTGAGAAGCAAAAAGAGTCAGGATCCTCACTTACTGCCAACATCAAAATACACTTAAAGACTTAAGCTTTCGAAGACATTGTGCATGACCCATGTGCAACATTACCCAGGTGAATTTATCAACGGGTGTTAGAAAATATAAGAAACTTTCCAGTAAGTTAGTAGTTAAAACTTGTTCTTATTAGGATTTCTTTGCTATTATTTTGATTTCTCTGCTCAGACTTATCTGTGTGGCAGATGAAAACAATTTCTGCTGCCGTGGCAAATTCTTTGGGTAATGAATTGAAATGATCTATGAATACGTTGTTATTAGTACAGTGTGTCCTTGGTACCAGTGCGTCCATGTCTGAACTAATTACAAAGAAAACCTTATGAAATTTTGTTACTGTGTCTTTGATATTAACGTCTCCATGCTTAAACTAATTATAGGAATAAATTATCGCTTCCCGTGACTCGGAAGTGCCCCGGACATATGCCAAGATGATATCTTCCAGTTTCGGGACTGCCCCGAAACTCCTTTGAAATACTGCTTGTAGATGTATAAAAGGCTATATGAAACTTTCAATAAATGAAGATAAACTAACAGACTTCGGTGTCTGTGAATTTTTCCTTCCCGAGCGCTCGTCTCCTGTTGAAAAGTCTCATCTGTTACTGGAAGCTCTGACTGGGGTGCCAGATTCACTGGGATCCAAAGGGTTGCTTCAACTGAAGCGTTGTTCTTTAACAAAGGGTAAACATGGTTTGACAATATTTGTGAGCGATGTTAACATGCCAGTGCTGTGCTTCACTACACTCTACCATGAATAAGCTGTATAGTCAACCATAGTTAACATGCCTTAGGAATATGAATGATGGCATATCATGGTATGTCTATGGCCCTGTGTAGTTAACCGCAGTTAAATCATGTTGAACTTCTGAATCTCAGAATTTCTGCCTGCACTTTGATTAATCATACGAAGGCCTAGGCTACATCAATACTTTGACCGATCCACAAATCATGACATATAAACCTATTGCCTTTTTAGTTATAAATACTAGATTGTGGCTTTAAAACTATTTAAGTTGCTGTAAGGTCAGTCTGTAATTTGCTGGAAAGTCAAAGCTTTTAATTTGGTTCATGTCTAAATTTTACAGCTTAAACATTGTGGAGCCAAATTGCACATTGATGCTTAACAAAATTATCTGTTGATTTGGATTCTCCAAACTAGGTAAGAGCTACAGTTGCTGAGACAAAACACTGTTGTTCCTCAATCAAAGCAAGTCTGAATGCTAAATGTCATTATTTAAAGCTGCCACTTATAGAATCGTGATGTCGCACAAAAGCATAATATTGCAATAAGATGCTTCCTACTGTCGTCTCCTTCCTGGATGAACTGGACTTCCTTCTCTCCTCCCTCCCCTCACTGTCCTCACCTACCATCCTCCTGGGAGACTTCAGCATCCACCTCCCCAAATGCTCCTTATTAACTTGAAATATTATTTTGCCCGGGGCCCCCACATACCCTTGAATCGCCTCTGTGTGTTTTTGCCAGTAAAATGGTTGACAGGCATTAATCAACCAGGCGAGATGTCTATGTATGTGTCAGCTATCTCCTTGGTCTTCTCCAGGACAGTCCCTATTATATCATTTATCTTGTATTTATCCTACAATAAGTGTAACAGGCTTGTTTAACAATCAGCCCTGTCATATTAGGATGTTCTTGTCTTGGTCTAGATCAGCTGCCATTAGAAAGGATACTTGAGGTCTTGCATTGCACTGGCATCGATGCACCTCAGAGTGTTGTAGAGGAGAAACCTGGAGAGCAATGCAGTCAGTAAAATGATCTTCTGGTCATTAATTGGCTTCCCTTCATGGTCATCCATTCCCTGAGTGTCCAGGAGGATCAGGGTGATGTTGTAATGGGTTGGGTGAGGTCGGGCCCAGAGCCAGATCCCTTTGGTACAGGGCTTTCTGGAGTGACCAACAGGAAACCCCTGACCACTCCCAAAGAACCGGGACAACAGGTAGGATTTCCCTGTCCTGTGCTTGCCCACGATGGCGATCACCTCTGCCTTGTTTGTCAGCTGCTCGAGATACGCCGTAACCTCCTCGTTGATCACCAGCCGATCATCTTGGAACTCGATGAAAAGCTTGGGCTCTTCCATGGCTTCAGGACAGAGAGGGAGAATGAGTTCACAGAATATCACAAGTCACATTTCAGGTAGAGGAACCCTATGGATCCATAGTCACTGGGGATGGGATTACATAGCAGAAGAAAATACTTTAATATTGATATTTAGCATGACACCTTTGCCAAGTTGAATTTCTACACATATTTACTCTGCACAGGAATCCAGCAACACTGATCAGCTGTTCACAATTCCAGCCACCCATCGAAGAGCTAAACCACATTACCAGAGTGATCAGGAGAGTAACTGTTTGGGAGGGACAGTGCAGGCATGGTCAATGGATTGTCAAAGCATTCATGACTGTGTTACATTGATCTGATACACTGTTGTGAACCTGTGATCTGTTATCTCCCCCACATAAATCTTTGATCCCAAAAAAAAACAATAGTGATTGCTTAGAATCTGCCAATTTACAAATTAATAATAACTTGTTAATTAACAAATGAGAACCGAGTCTGACCAATACAAATATCCGAGATGTTTTAGTCTTTTAGTTTAGATCTTATTTTAGTCATTTTGTTGCTATTCAGTAAGATTAGGCCAATACATGTTCAGTATAGATATGGTCTAATGCTTAAACTTAATTTTAAAGACAATTGTAAAATCCCTGTGACCTTAAACTTACGAGGTATAATATTTATTGAAATCAACACCTGTGTGTGTGTGTGTGTGTGTGTGTTCAGTGTGGGACAGAGTATTCTTACTCTGCTGGTTCTTACTCCTCTCTCGTGATTCCCTGGAGAAACACTATACACACAAAATAGACTGACTAAACTGAAATGCCTATTATTACACAAGTTTTATTCACAATACATCTTCACTATGGCCCAGTGATAGAAAAAAGGTAATTTGAAGCAATGGAGTCTAGAAGTCCAGGTTTAAGTGACATGATGCAAAACGAAACATAGGCCTGAATTAGTTACAGTACAAAATGAACAACCAGGTAACGACCAACAGAGGAAAACAAAACACAATGAGAAGGAAAATAAATAATACCATAGTTTTCCGTAATCTCTCTGGTAGGATAGCCTATAATAGACTCAATACCTAAACATGCTCTGCAATTTTCGCTTAGCTTAGAAAAGCACTAATATATTATTTATTTATGTATTTATTTCTCTTAGCAGACACACTTATCCAGGGCGACTTACATCATATGAGCACAATATAAAGTACAAACTGTACAAGAATACAGTGCAGATCAAGGCATAAAACATTACAAATTCCAATTTACATAATACAGTTTACATATGTAGGAGCAGACTCGGACGCCGTCCACATTAATAGGACAGTTTTTATTAAAACACAGGCGTTCAGGTGCGCAAGGAGAAATAATTAAACAAGACATACAACTGAATACATTAAAACTGCAATTGAATTGAATCACTTAAAAATAAATAACTCAAGTCATAACTATGACTCCATTGATTCAGACAAGCTTTCTAATAAACACAACATAGAAAACCAATCAAACTCTAATATAATTGGAGTATTAATGTTGTACACATACATTACTAAAACTCGCATGTTATTCTAATGAGATGGAAGAAAACTAAAATGAACTTAGTACCTTAAGCTCATTCCCAAAAATAAACGTGTGCCAAGATTGTATCTCTACTAAAACTTACAGCAATGTTTGTGTGTATTAAACATACTAAATATCATTTCATATGTACAAAGACACCGCAACACACCCGCGTTAAGCCCGCAAGTTGAAGGTTCATTTCCACACCCCCTGGGTGCGACAGAGGTCATGTGACATGTAACATGTACTTTTACATGTATTTATTTATTTACTTATTCGTGTACCTGTTTAGCAGATGCTGTGATCCAAACCTGTGAACAGTTGTATTGTTGCTCTTTTATAGCTGTAGTCAACAGCAGCGGGGAGCCAGGTGAGGAGGAACGGGATCAAATGTGTCACAACCCAGGACACAGACAGAGCCAAGCATTTCTAAGCACAACCCAGCTGGCACCCCTGTCTGTCACAGTCAACACCAGACAAACCACCACACTGCCTCTGTGCCACCTGATAAGAGTCCACCACATTGCCTGAGCAAATAAAAAGAGCACAGTCTCATATGCAGCCCTTGACTGTGACCCTACATCTTGACAGCACTTAGCTTTTAACTATTTGCACTTATACCCTTCTAAGGGAAACAAACAGGTCCAAGATATGCAGAATGTGTAAGGATAAACAACCTCCTGCTGAATGAACCACTACACAAGAAAACATAACATATCAAATGTCCCAAACTTCTCCCTCCGAGTTGTCCACTGTTCAGTTCCTGTTGAATTAACCAGCCAGTAACACAGTCCACCATTCCAAAGAAGCTAGCTGAGTATTAAAAGTGTTCAGCAAGGCCAGTAAACATTGCACTGTTCTTATGAGTAACTAACGTGTAGTTAATGAATGCCTACTATGTAAATAAAACTAATTTGGGAGACCTATTGTCTCAGGTCGAGGAGAATTTGGATGTTGAGGGCATCAGCATGAGTGAGGAGGTCATTAACAACTTTGAAGAGGGCAGTTTCAGTACTGTGGAGGGGGCGGAATCCAGACTGAAGGGATTTGAATATGTTGTTATTCAGCAGGTGAGTTTTTACTGTTTTATTTGGTAAAAGTATTTTACATTTTCAGAATAAAAACATTCAAAATTGTAATACTTATGATTTTTTTTTTAAATCAGTTACTAAAATCACAAAAAAAAAATCTCAGTGATAAAATTCAAACAACAAAACATGTGCTTAAGGAAAAACAAATGTGATAAAAGCAAAACTGCTAACCAACACAAAGTGCCAAATACATTGAAATTAACTGAAAATGAATCGGAAAAATCTATAAACAAATAAAATGAAAAAATAATAAACAAAGCAGGTGAGTTTTTAATTGGGAGGCAACAGTCCATATCAGGGTCTTTGCAAGGAATGGGAGGTTGGATATGGGACAGAAGTTATTAAGGAGGGTGGCATCCAGTCCGGACTTTTTCAAGATGGAGGTCACTACAGGCATTTTGTAGTTGGAGGGGACAGTTCCAAGGGAGAGGAAGAGGGAGAGGGAGAGGTTGACAATGTGTGTGATATATGGACACAGAGCAGGGAGGCAGGTTTTGATGAGAACAGTGGTGAGGGGAATTATTTAGACACACCTGCCATGCTGATGCAGATGGAAGTCAGTGCTCTCACCACAGCTGTGCCTCACTCAATTTTAACCTCCCTGATCTTAATATCAGGGAAATCCCCCAGATCACAGGTTTTATCCCATGCTTTCTTT
The DNA here is from genome assembly GCF_036373705.1 of Amia ocellicauda. Classification (NCBI taxonomy): domain Eukaryota; kingdom Metazoa; phylum Chordata; class Actinopteri; order Amiiformes; family Amiidae; genus Amia; species Amia ocellicauda. The sequence goes on along the minus strand of NC_089861.1, from coordinate 27,958,824 downwards.
TGGAAGTTCTCTCTGCACCTCTGTGAGTGTTGAACCTTTGAGTGTTAGCCATAAACTCCTGTGCTTGTTTGTTTTATTTGCCTTTCTTGTGTTAGTTTATTTTGTTAATTTAGATTTTTTGTTGTTGTTTTTAAACTCCTCTTGGAGTTTGAAGGCTCCTCTGTGAGGAGGATGTCGTTCTTTTATTTTCTAAAGAGAATATCAGTGCCATATTAAATAATCAGCTAATCTGAACCCTCCATGTCTGGCTATGCTGTTACACAGATATATTAGACTTATAAACTCAGCAAAAAAAGAAATGTCCCTTTTTCAGGACACTGTATTTTAAAGATAATTTTGTAAAAATCCAAATAACTGTACCGAACTTTATTGTAAACTTTATGTTTTCCATGCTTGTTCAATGAACCATAAACAATTAAGGAACATGCACCTGTGGAACAGTCATTAAGACACCAACACCTTACAGATGGTAGGCAATTAAGGTCATAGTTATAAAAATGTAGGACACTAAAGAGACCCTTCTACTGACTCTGAAAAACACCAAAAGAAAGATGCCCAGGGTCCCTGCTCATCTGTGTGAACGTGCCTTAGGCATGCTGCAAGGAGGCGGACTGCAGATGTGGCCAGGGTAATAAATTGCAATGTCCGTACTGTGATATGCCTAAGACAGCACAACAGGGAGACAGGAAGGACAGCTGATTGTCCTTGCAGTGGCAGACCACGTGTAACAACACCTGCACAGGATCGGTACATCCCAATATCACACCTGCGGGACAGGCACAGGATGGTAACAACTGCCCAAGTTACACCAGGAACACACAATCCCTCCATCAGTGCTCAGACTGTCCGCAATAAACTGAGAGAGGCTGGACTAAGGGCTTGTAGGCCTGTTGTAAGGCAGGTCCTTACCAGACATCACCGGCAACAACGTCGCCTATGGGCACAAACCCTCCTTCGCTGGACGTGATTTCCTGCAAGACAGGAATGTCAGTGTTGTGCCATGGCCAGCGAAGAGCCTGGATCTCAATCCCATTGAGCACATCTGGGACCTGTTGGATCGGAGGGTGAGGGCTAGGGCCATTCCCCCCAGAAATGTCCAGGAACTTGCAAGTGCCTTGGTGGAAGAGTGGGGTAACATCTCACAGCAAGAACTGGCAAATCTGGAGCAGTCCATGAGGAGGAGATGCACTGCAGTACTTAATGCAGCTGGTGGCCACACCAGATACTGACTGTTACTTTTGATTTTGACCCCCCCTTTGTGCAGAGACAGATTATTCAATTTCTGTTAGTTACATTGTCTGTGAAACTTGTTCAGTTTATGTGTTAGTTGTTGAATCTTTTCATGTTCATACAAATATTTATGTTAAGTTTGCAGTTTGCTAAAAATAAAAGCAGTTGAAAGTGAGAGGACATTTCTTTTTTTTTCTGCTGGGTACATTTTGTAATTATTTATCTGCTGTCAAATATATTAGAATATATTAAAACGTCAATAATTAGTATATTACAAATATATTAAAAATGTATTTAAATTTACAAAATAGGTTTTATAATCTATTTTGACAATATATTATTTCTAAATATATTCTGGATAAAAATATATTTTACAAAATATATTAATACATATTTTTTCTGTATTGGTTTGTAGTACTGCTTCTGTGATCAGCTGTCCAGAATGTGGTCAAAATGTGAACTAACACAAGCTGCAGTGATTTGAAACCTGAATAGATTTACCTGGCTCTCTGACAGGTTTAGGGATCTGACAAATACATTCAAATCCTTATGGCCAGGTGAGCAAAAGTTGATCTCTGTGTTTTATATCCTTGGGGTAACAACAATAACAATGGAAAAAAAATCGGCATGAGAAAGGAAGAAACAGTCTTCTGTCTTGCGTTAATCATCGATGCCACACAGGATTTTAATGTGAAGCAATGATGGATCAGCTTCCCTGCATTGCTGAAACCCGGAAACAGAAACAGACAGATATATGTAGGAATGCCTTGGCGTGTATTTATTGTAAAAAAAATCGAACCCTTCTCTGGGTCCTCAGATATACACCAAATTATATAAACTGAGCAGGGACAGCTACGTCTGTTTACCCTGTGCAAAATGTATTCTATTTTAAAGAAAATGAAAAGTATTTAAAAGAAAAAAAACAGAAGATAATCAGAAATTCTGTAGCTCTGTTGAAGCTTTTTAAATTGTAAAAAAAAACAGAAGCAAACACCTCTAAAAATATAATATGCTAACTTACAACTTATACTTATCCATTGTTATCCACATCACAATAAAAAAACCAACCCAGCTACAATAATAACATTGTGGCAATATAAACAGAGAGCAATATCACATTGTGGAAAATCAACATTGTAGACTCCAGGAGATATTGTTGGTAAAACATTGTAAAATAACATTTTAAAATCACAATAATAAATGTACATTGCAGAGAAACTATTTTCTATCCCCCAGCCCCCATAAGATTTAAATCAGTAGAATCATATTTGATTGACACTGTGCAGTGATAGAGCAATATTAATAGAATTTTTTTTTTTTTTAAATGGTAATTTAAATCAAGCGTTGGCAAGCAGATGTGCAGCTCAGTGAATATGAATGCAGACTACAATGGATGTACATTTTACTGAGGAGAGCACAATGTCTGACTATTGCACACTGAGAAATCACTTTACTTCTTAGACTTAAGGAGTGCATACTGAGAGGTTTGCATCATCATGGGTTTTAATTTGATCAATGAAGCTTCTTATCTCACAGAGATGGATCTGAATTTCCTTGACTTGTTCACGGACCTTCTTTGCAGCTTCAGTTTTGCACCCTTCATGCAGCTCTTTGCATTTCTTGACAAGGGAAACCACATCTATAATCAGAGAGATGCCAGACAGCACCCCACCCACTACTGCAGTAACTCTTGAGATTGCCCTGGCTCCTAAATTGATGACATCATCAATCAGAGTAGTTAATCGTAACAATGAGAAGACATTGGTCAGTAGGCTTAAACTCCCCTGAAATACTGGAAAGTTTATATCATCTTCCCTTAACTCTACCATAACAGTATTATAATACTGGATAGATTCTTCAAGTTCTTTCCAGTCATTTTCAATGACTTTCATCTTAACTTCCAGGTCTTTCTTGTACTCTTTGTTTTTAAAGAATCGCCCCACATCAGCGAAGAAAGTTGTGAGGCCTCCTGCTACCCCAATTCCTGCCCCTACCCCAGTTACAATCAGTGATGTCCCCAGGGTGAAAGGTATTAGTGCCAAGCCAACAATGGTGAGAATGGACCCTGCAGCACCCACAGTGCTACCTGTAATGTTACCAATAGTGGTGCCTTGATGAGATTTGTCCATCAATGCGGCTGTTTCCAAAAGATCCTTGTTAATGACTTCAATTTTCTTTAACTTCTCTAAGAATTGAGTTTCGATGAATGTTACCATTTCCTGTTGGGGAAACACATTAAAGATAATTCCATGCTTACTCCCACATTGTATTAATATTATATTTCTAAGCAGTCACCCTTATCCAGGGCAACTTAAAATTGTTACAATATATCACATTATTTTTACATACAGTAACCCTTTTATACTGGAGCATTTTAGGTACAGTACCTTGCTCAAGGGTACCACAGCTGTGTCCCCCACCTTGCTTGGTGGGTGGTGGGGGGGGGGGGTGGGGGGACACAGCTGTTGTACCCTTAACTTCACATGCTACATAATATGGGGGAAATTTGCTAAATCCGCTTCCCTGTTTGTTCATTCAAACCCATACCTCTCCAATCCCTGAGCTCCTATCTAGCTAGCACCTAGCTAGCACCTGAACAAATGCTGATAAGGTTGACCTGGCTCTCTCTCTTCCACCTTGCACTCAACTTTCTTTGTTAGATGCCAATGTAATAGTTAAACTTTAATAACAAGTGAACCTGCTTATTTGTTAACAAAAGGAGTACAGAGTTTGTCTTTATTAAATTAGTTTCTTCTTTTGTCTAAGGATTTGTGCAGCTCCTGTGCTACCTGTTTATATTCAGTGTTTGTTGCTTTGTAGTTGTTTTCTTGTCTAGGTAATACTTTTTTAAAGTTTTGTTTCAATTCTGAACATCCTTTATTACCAAGGAAACCAATTACTAAGCAATTGTGGTTTCTGACTCTTTATTCTAGAAAATGTTTTCATCTTAATAAAAGGCAATCACAATAGTACTAGAAAGATGCAGGAAAACATACTTTGTAAGATTCTTTTAGAAGACTGCCAAAGTGCTCTGTGCAGAGCTGCTCATATGAGCTTTGCTTTGAGGGCCCCAGATCTGAAATGAAAATCATTGCTATTAGGAGAAAAAAATGACATATTGAAAGATATAAAATGTTTAACAAGAAGTAACAAGAACAATTAAGCAAGCCCAATGAATGATTACTACGTTACCATTTAATTCAGAGATGCAAGTAAAATTCAGCATATCAACAATGTGTAATATAATTAACCATTTTAACAGTTAAACATTTGTGTCTTTTTGACTCAGGACCCTGTAATAAGTGGTAGTTTTCAGATAAAGTATAGCATAATGATTACTGAATATATGAGACTGATCCATATAGAACCTGATCATCTTCAATCAAATTTAGTGAATTGGTTAGTGCTTTACCTTCAAGCTTAAAGTATTCAATATTGAAATTTTTGATCCTGTTCTTCATTATGCTGAAAGCATCCAGACCTTTGCAGTCAGTGTTGGAAAGCAGTTTGTGCTTGATTTTGAGCTCCATAATTTTTAAATGACACTTCTGTTCTGATTGTGCCATATTCTGCTGCAGATATCCATTCCTCATAGTTTGCAATAGGTCCTGAGAAAGAAATCAACACAACATTTCATGATCAATGTAATCTAGAGGCTAGAGAGAGGTAGGACTGGTGGGGCATGTAATATGGGCAAGGGGCAAGGACATGTCTGAATTAAAGAGGGGGGTAATGTAAACTTAATTTATCTGGTAAATATAGTTACTGTTAGTTTTACTCTGCTTTATTGGCCCACCTCTCTTGCTCTGTTTATCTTGGGGCCTGTAACCAGACACAGGCTTGTCATTTGCACTGTGGCTGGCTGGTGGATGTACAATATTGACTGGGGAATGGAGCGGAGTTGTGGACTGGAACCATGTCTGAAGGAACCATGTGAGAGGCTGGAACTGTGAGTTTGAGTGGAGGGGTCAACCAGAGTTGAATATGGAAGAACCGAGAAGCAATTACAGATGAGTGATCTGTGTTTGGCACTGTGGGTTGTATTCTAAAACTATGCTGCTATATTAATGAGTGTTTCTAACGTATGGCTGTTCCTAGTATTCTTGTCTTGTGAAGCTGTTTCCTATTTTTCTTTATAGACAAGCATGATTAGTCACTTCCACCACTCTACATTTCTCCTGGTCTCTGTTGTGCGCATCACGTCCCAACTGCTGTCCAGATCGCCACTGTTTCTACATGCTCCGGAGTAACGATCCTAAGTATTACTCTCTATTGGCAACAATCATACATCTGATTTTAGAGCTGGATAAAATAGGTTTTAAAATGGGCATTGTAGATGGTTTCTTTGTGTAATTCAGTTGTGAGTCCCCATGGGTACAGAGGGTGGTTAACAGCACACAGGGAGGGGCTATTTTAGCTTTTGTTTGGGGGTAATTTTAATTGGAAAAGGAAGGTAGATTGAGGGGTTAAGAAGTGTCCTTACACCCTCCCATTCTTTTTAAAAGGGCAGTGTGCTTGATGACATGATTTTGGTGGTAATTATTCCTCTGTATCAAGGGGGCCTGAGATATTTAGTTTTCAATATTTTTAATGTATCTACTTGTATGACTATCCATCTGCCTAAAGTGGATGTTGTAATAAATGATTTGGTTTTAGTGTCCTGAATAACTGAAGTATTGAACAAGTATATTTGTACTGAAGTGCAATTTGCTTGCTTCATTTGTGGTGATTAATTAAAGTTGATATTGAAACTTATGGGGCACTTTTACAATTGTGGTGTTGGACCCATTGCTGCTGTTAGCTGGATTTACATTAAATTATTGCACTTTGTTTGGTGGCTGTGATTGTAAGAATTGAACAACTGCAAGAGTTTTCATTGCATATGCACCGATTCCTTGCCGCTCAGTCTGTATCAACAATTGCTGTTGCACATTATTTGGAGTATGATAGGACCTTGTTCAAGAGCTGAATAAACAAATTTGAGATCATACTGTTGTTTGTTCTGTTACACCTGAAGAACTGCAAGTTACTGTACATTAGGGCTACAGGGATGGACTGGGACTAAAAATCTGCCCTGGACTTTGACCCAGACCAGCCCACCACAACTGCCCTGTGAGTCTCTCGATGTACTGACTCCAATCCTCTGCATCTGCATTGTATGGATTAACCCTCCCAAATAGCTGCATTTTCAATACATTTGTTTGCTTAAGTAAAGATTTTAACTCTTCGTTACTCACACCAAACCAGAACAATTATTTTATCCTTGCCACCAATGTAATAACTCGGAGCAGATGTTTTTCAGCAAAGGGAATCAGTTGTAAAAAACAATTGTAATCATGCAGTACTATTGTACTTGTTTTTTTACCCTACAAATAACTTCTCCCTTGTGGAAATGGAAACAAACTCCACTGATTGAGATGGTGGGGTAGGGACAATAAACTCAATTACTACAAAAGCAAGTGAGCTAAAATTTGAGTCGAGTATGTATTGAGAAAAGGATGTATTCTGATGAAACCACAACATGTGTTTTGTGAGTAAGAGATTGATCAAGAATTTTACAAAGGGTTTTGATGGACAAAGTGGAGGCGAATGTGGTGGAGTTAAGGAGAATTGAGATAGGATGGTTAGTAGAGGGGAGGGAAGAAGGTATATGGAGGTCAGATTTAGAAATATTCAGCTTCAGATTATGCAAATCTATCTGGAATTAAACGGCTGAAAAGCAGACAGAGATGCATTAGATGTTTTAATGAAATGAGAGGAAGATCTGGATATCATGAAATGGTAGCAGAATTCATGAATGTAGATAATAGAACTCCAGGAGAGGGAGATGAGAGACAAGAGATGGGGTCCCAGCAACAATCCTTGGTGAAGAAAAAACAAGGTGAAAAGAACGAGCAATAACAGGAAATGTAAAAGGAACAATCACACAGATATACAGAGAACCCATCATGAGCAACGCATGAGGTTCTCAAATATGAAAGAGCAGAGGAAAACATAATTAACCATGTAAAAGATAACTGAGAGGATGAGAAGAATTAAAATATATAAGAACTTAAATGGGCAAACAGAAAGTAGATGGAGACAATGGAGAACAATTTCATTAGACTGATCAGGATGGAATTTGGACTGCAGTGGGTCACTTATACAGTGAGTGTAAACTGGTCAACTGCACGTTTGAGTTGCAACTATGAAAGGGGGTATAGAGATATGCAGATAGTTCTGGAAGGAAGTAGTGTGGCAGTGTGAGAGGCAAGGCTGTGGTCAGGGCGGGTCTTTCAGTGGAGGAGACTACAAAACCCCTCCAAGACTCCAAACCCCAAAAGCCAACAGGGCTCCTGATGGCCATAGCCCCGCCCAGCACTTCCCCTATAAAAGGATGCAGGAAGTGAACCAGTGTGTGCATGCATGGCTGGGGGTAGCAAGGTGCACAGGAGGGCGAGACGACGACGACGACGACGACGACGACGACGACGACGACGACGACGACGACGACGACGACGACGACGACGACGACGACGAGCAGGAGAGCAGGAGAGCAGGAGAGCAGGAGAGCAGGAGAGCAGGAGAGCAGGAGAGCGAAGTTCACAGTTGACGGATTCACTGGCTTACGACCCTTTTTCTGGACCTGGACCATTCTCCCTCTTAAACCCCGGACTGTCTGACAACCTCCCACTGGTATGAACTTTGATTACAGACTGTGACTAGAAACCTGCCTTGCCCCTGTCGTGCTTCTGTTTGCCCGGTGTTCGGCTCCACCGACCCGGGCATTTACTGTTATTGTTTGTTTTGTAGTTAGGGATTGTTTATGTTAAGTTAGTGCTTGGCCAGAGCTAGGTTTTGATTTGCTTTTTGACACTTGTACCTGACATTTAGGGAAGCAATAAAACAATAGCGAGCCTGTTTTGTACCCTTTGCCTGCCTGCCTTCCTACTGTGTGTTTCAAGACCAGACCCCGCCTACATACAGCATTTTCTTGCGACGGGCCCCCCAACCCGTTACAATTGGTGGAGAATGCGGGCATAGGCTGTGTGGTCTGGATCAAGAAAAGAGACACACACGCAAGGTTGTTTTGGGGAAAAAAAAATAAAAAAAAATGGGCCGAAAATCCAAAGCCAAACAACAAAGACAGGCACGCAAAATGGCAGCGGTGGAAAACACAGTGGAGATCAGTGCTGACTGGTTGTTTAATCCCAGCTCTCCACTGTGGCTGCAGACCGAAGGCCTCAAACACCTGCACCGAACCACTTGCTCCTTACTGTTGGAGTTTCTGTACCTGTCTGTTCCTGACAAAATGGAAGTTATCCAAGGAGGTCAGTCTGACATGAAGACCGCTGTGCAGGAGTTGCTGGATTTCATGGAGAAACGGAGCCAGCAACAGCAGGAGGACAAGGCCATTCAGCCAGAGGAGGCAAAGCTCTCGCAGGTGCCCTGTTTCCAGCCTGAAGGAGAAGAGGAAGGGCCTCTTCAACTGCAGTCTGCCCCAACCACTGATTGCAAGGTCTGTCCAGTGTGCCTTGCAGGGGAAGAGTGGTGTTTCCAGGTTGGACAACCTGGGCATGTTTCGCCTGACGGAGAGGAATACTGGGAAGGGGGAAGAGCCTTACCAGTAGAAGGCTGCTGTCTGGAGCCTGAGGAGGAAGAGGAGAAGCCTCTCTCTGTCCCTGAGCTGGAGACAGAGCAGGAGAGGTCGCTGACGTCCTGCATGGAGGAGGAGGTCAAGCTTCTCTCCCTCTCCACCCCAGAGAGAGGGGTGGAGTTAAATACCTTCCCTGAGCCTGAGGATGAGGTGGAGTTTTCCTCCCTCACAGAGCTGCAGTGGGAGGAAGAGTACTGTCTGGAGCCTGAGGAGGAAGAGGAGAAACCTCTGTCTGTCCCTGATCTGGAGACCGAGCAGGAGGACCTGAAATGGGAGGAACTGGTGCCTTGGCAAAAGACACCAGGAGAAGATGAAGAACTGCTTCTTCCACCATGGTGTGGACAAGAGGAAGACCTGCCAGGGAGAGAGGAAGAGGAGGACCTGCTTCTTACACCATGGCCAGGACAAGAGGAAGACCTGCCAGAGAGAGAGGAAGAAGAGGACCTGCTGTGGCTAGAGCAAGAGAGCCTCTGGCCGTGTCTGCCGCCGGAGCCACAGAGGGCCGAGGTGTTCCTGCTGCCGGAGCCACAGAGCGAGGAACCCGAGTATCCTGTGTCGGAGAGGGAGGAGCCCGAGTGTCCAGAGCCCCAGAGGGAGGAACCCGAGTATCCCGTGTTGGAGAGGGAGGAGTCCGAGTGTCCAGAGCCCCAGAGGGAGGAACCCGAGTATCCCGTGTCGGAGAGGGAGGAGCCCGAGTGTCCAGAGCCCCAGAGGGAGGAGCCTAATTGTCCAGAGCCCTGGAGGGAGGAACCCGAGTCTCCCGTGTCGAAGAGGGAGGAACCCGAGTGTCCAGCACCCTGGAGGGAGGAGCCAGAGTATCCTGAAGATGAGGAAGAGGTACTGCCTTCTTCGTCCCAATCCAAGGATGAGTGTCCGCCACCATACCTGGTGGAAAAGTATCCGCCACCGTGTCTGGCAGAAGAGTCTGCCCCTGAGCACTGAGGAGCTACCAGGAGAAGATGACTTCAGGAGGGAATCACCGAGGCCACACCAGAACAGGAGGTGCCTACAATCCAGGAGAGGGCTTCACCTGTTGTCCCCTGCACTGAATCAGAGGGGAAGATTATACCAGGCCCTGAATGTGGAGAGCAGCCGGAACAGCCGGAAAAGGAACAGCACTCGCAGACGCTGCAGTTAACTCAGTCAGGATCCCAGAAGACAGAGGAGTCGCAGCAACCAGAGGGTGAGACTCTTGTGCTTCCTCCATCAGATCTCCTGGACATCCAGAGTTCCTGTCCTCGACCTGAGTTCCTGGCTGGAGCAGAGACTGGAGGGGAGCCAAGTGAAGCTGTGGCAGTGGAGAGGTCTCTGCCAGACCAGCCTGGTTCCTGGAGGGACCACGGAGCAACAGGTCCTTACCCTGGACTTGGTGCTGTGGGGGAGCCACCTTCAATGAAACCGGGGACATGCCATTCCACCCCGAGGACCAGATGGGTGTGATCCAGAGAAGGACAGGACATGGGGGACTGGCACGTCCACCGTGAGGATGACCTAGCAGATGGAGACCCCAACTGGCTCTTCGGCCCTCCCGCCTGCCCCTTGTGTCTTTTGGAGGGGGGCTTAGCCGTCTTATGGCCGTCATCGTGTGCGCCCCTGGCTTTACTCTTGAGGGGGAGGCTATGTGGCAGTGTGAGAGGCAAGGCTGTGGTCAGGGCGGGTCTTTCAGTGGAGGAGACTACAAAACCCCTCCAAGACTCCAAACCCCAGAAGCCAGCAGGGCTCCTGATGGCCATAGCCCCACCCACCACTTTCCCCTATAAAAGGAAGCAGGAAGCGAACCAGTGTGTGCATGCTTGGCTGGAGTAGCAAGGTGCACAGGAGGGCGAGAAGACGACGGAGATAGGAGATAGGAGATAGGAGAGAGCGAGAGCGAGAGCGAGAGCGAGAGCGTGAAAGAGCAGGAGAAAGAAGGGATAAGTTCACAGCTGACGGATTCACTGGCTTACGACCCTTTTTCTGGACCTGGACCATTCTCCCTCTTAAAGTCCGGACTGTCTGATAACCTCCCACTGGTAACGAACTTTGATTATGGACTGTGACTATGAACCTGCCTTGCCCCTGTCGTGCTTCTGTTTGCCCGGTGTTCGGCTCCACCGACCCGGGCATTTACTGTTATTGTTATTGTTTGTTTTGTAGTTAGGGATTGTTTCTGTTTAGTTAGTGCTCGGACAGAGCTAGGTTTTGTTTTGCTTTTTGACACTGTGCCTGCCATTTAGGGAAGCAAGAAAACAACAGCAAGCCTGTTTTGTACCCTTTGCCTGCCTTCCTACTGTGTGTTTCAAGACCAGACCCCGCCTACATACAGCCTTTTCTTGTGACGGGCCACCCAATCCGTTGCAGTAGGTATTGGTATAAGAGAAGGTATTGTGACACTAGGTGATGCTGACCTTCAATCAGAAGGTTAGCTGCTGGAAAGCAGAGGAAAAAGTAAATTAAGAAAAACATTGATAGCAGACTGGAGAAGATGAATGGGGAATGGATTCAAGAAGGTTTGTGGGTGTTGTATTTTCAAGATACAGTAACTGACCATTGTTATGATTTTTAATTGGGCAATGACCTGACATTCCAAATATTTGTGGGTTATTTTATTTTATTTTTAATTTTAAAAAGACACAGGTTACAGTGATTGGTCATCTGGCAGGTAATTGTTGACTGGCTAGCACTCATAAAGGTTTACTGATGTTTAAATGGTTCTTGTTGTAAATGGTTAAAAACAAGCTGAAAGGATAATAATAGAGTGGATTTGGAATTTCTGCTGTCCTACAGACTGGACTCTGTCCTATTACCTAGTGTCTAATAGGTTACATTTATATACTACTGCTGATGTGTCTTTATTGTAATTCATTTTTGAATTTTATGACCTGTTTTTTTTTCAGTATACCTCTTCTGAACCTTAAGAAGTAATTAGATAACTATAGATAAAATGTAAGTAAAAATTATATATTATAATATTGATTGAATCTTAAACTTAAGTCTTACTAATAATAACTGAAAATAACTACACAATGTGAACATGGTGTATGTGAAAACCCTGAAAAGCAGGAAAGCAATACCTTGTCAAAAAATGCAATACCCGTTATCTTTCAAGTTGGAAGTACTGCCAAAAGGAACCATGGATACCTGTTGAAAACCGTTTCTATCAAAGGCGCCTATAGGCCTCTGTGTATGTCACTCAAACAGTCCCTTCCTGTTTCCGGTTTGTATATAACAGGAACTTCCTCTTTGACTTCTTCACCCTTGGAGATACCTTGATCACGTAAGCAAGAGTTTCCTTGTGGTCTTTCTTTATTATTATAAAGCACAAAAATTGTGACTCTGGTTAGGTTGCATATATATTATATACTGCACCTTTCAGCCCACATACATACATATTATTGTATTTTTAAACAGTTTGCATAAAACCGAAAAACTGTGTGTGCAAGCTTTCCGGCTGCGGCTCAGCTACATGCTCCGTTTTTTTTTTTTTATTATATTCTTCATTAATAGTTCCTACTAATTTATTTGTTAAATTATTTTAGATGCTGTTTTTTTCCTGTTTTCAGGGTTTTGCTACTACAGAGCAGGAACAAGCAAATGTAATTCTGAGACCCAGCTGTACCCAAGGCCTGCGGCTCACTGGTCTGTTGTAGAGATCTCACCTGCGTGAGGGGCTCCTCTGCCAACTTGCATCTGCACGATAGTCTGACAAAACCTTTAGGACCCCAACATGACCCAATCAGACACAAATTGGGAGAATCTATTCTTGCTATGCCTGTTAAATGTTTGTGATGTAATATGACAGTACTGGGATCTTTAGGGGTGATTTAAGAATGATGTTCTCCTGCTCACCTCAAGCTCCACACTTTTGCTGTCAATTTTGCTTGTGTCAGTGAGATAAAGGCTGTATTTCTTAAAGATGTTCAACGAGGCATCATGGGCATCTGATAGATGTTCTTCCAGCTCATGGAGTTCCATTGGCGAGTTCTCATTCTCAAGCTTGGCTTCTGACTCAAAGGTTTCCTTGGCCTTGAGAAAAGCTCGTTCCAGCTGGGATTGGGTCAGGTCTTGGGCAGCAGCCTCCAAACACACACTCTCATTGTTGTTGAGCATGGAGACATAAGAACGAGCCAGGGCTACAATGGCTTAACACAGAAATAACAGCATTATATGATGCTGACATTATAAACACATTCAACACAGTGTGTCATGTGAACATGTTTTGAATGCATCATCTGTGTGATTTTCTATTATTGTTTTTTTTGTGGGGGCTTTCTCATCACTGTTTTGTTGTTGTTTTATGTAAAGAAGCGTTCAAGGTGTATTGTCCAAATGCTTAGGACATTAAAGAGTAATGTAGATTAATTTGACTTAATCCAATATCAATTAAAACATAACAAAGCAGGGAAATTATTAAAGTTTAACATGTGATTCTCACATACAACATACAATTATCAGAATTCAAGTCTTAAAGCTCAAGTCAGTGTTTCTCATGTTTTAGGTTTAACATGAGACACACTGTTCAAAATATCTTGGAAAATTGTAGACATCATAAGAAAAATACAGTTTGCCTGTAGCTGAGAGAAAGCTGGAATTGTGGGAGAGCTACAGTGCTGTAACAGTAATGTAAGCTCTCTGTGCTTTGGTTGAGAGACACTTGAGCATTTATAAAGCATCCAGACAGCAACAGAATCTGCACTTTTACCTCCAGGCGTGCAGTATGTCTTCTCCTTGCCAATCATTTTAGGATTGCAGAGGTCATGTACATAGCTGATCAACCTGGAGAGAGATTTCTGGAAGTCGTCATCCAAGTCTGTGCGCTGCAGCTCTGGCAGCAACCTGTGAAATTGAGCAGCAAAAAGAGTCAGGACCCTCACTTACTGCCAAAATCAAAATACACTTAAAGACTTAAGCTTTCGAAGGCATTGTGCACGACCCATGTGCAACATTACCCAGGTGAATTTATCAAAGTGTAAAAATGGTTTGACGATGTCTGTGAGCGATGTTAAAATGCCAGCGCTGTACTTCACTACACTCTACCATGAATAAGCTGTATAGTCAACCATAGTCAACATGCCTTAGGAATATGCATGATGGCATATCATGGTATGCCCCTGGCCAGTAGTCTCTTTTAAGTGGACTTTGCACAAAGGCCTTACCTGAGTTTATTTTTCTCAACAGGAGTGGGCAGGATATGAATTTCCAGATGCGGGAAGGACGTCTCCAAGCTTTTACGCATTTCTGGTTTGAGGGACTGCAGCACCTCATCCAGGTATTCCTCCATCGTCTCGCTCTCTTGGAACTGGTAATCGCGGATCAAGAAGCAGAAGCAGTTTGGAAGATAATTTGCTGGTTCTTCACTGCCATCTGAGCTTTTGGAAACCACAATTTCACGTACCACTTGCTGCAGAACACTGTGGAGCCAGTTAAGAGTCTTCCATACACAGACTGGAATCAAAGACTCTGAATTCCTGCCTGCACTTTGATTAATCATACGAAGGCCTAGGCTACATCAAAACTTTGACCGATCCACAAATCATGACGTATAAACGTATTGCATTTTTATTTATAAATACTAGATAGTGGCTTAAAAAAATGATTTAATTTGCTGTAAGGTCCGTGTGTAATTTGCTGGCAAGTTTTAATTTGGTTCATGTCTATATTTTACAGCTTACACATTGTGGAGCCAAATTCCACATTGATGCTTAACAAAATTATCTGTTGATTTGGATTCTCCAAACTAGGTAAGAGCTACAGTTGCTGAGACAAAACACTGTTGTTCCTCAATCAAAGCAAGTCTGAATGCTAAATGTCATTATTTAAAGCTGCCACTTATAGAATCGTGATGTCGCACAAAAGCATAATATTGCAATAAGATGCTTCCTACTGTCGTCTCCTTCCTGGATGAACTGGACTTCCTTCTCTCCTCCCTCCCCTCACTGTCCTCACCTACCATCCTCCTGGGAGACTTCAGCATCCACCTCCCCAAATGCTCCTTATTAACTTGAAATATTATTTTGCCCGGGGCCCCCACATACCCTTGAATCGCCTCTGTGTGTATATGTCAGAAAAATGGTTGACAGGCATTAATCAACCAGGCGAGATGTCTATGTATGTGTCAGCTATCTCCTTGGTCTTCTCCAGGACAGTCCCTATTATATCATTTATCTTGTATTTATCCTATATTTTTAACACTTTAAATAGTCGTGTGCTAGGACCCAGAAGGAGAAATTGAAAACGGCAGGAATGCCAGGCAGGCGATAGTCTATCTTAATAAACTGTAATACACTGTAGTATACTCTAGGTTAAAAACATCTGTGATAACTCTTGTGCACCAGGAGTAGGTCTGTAATTGTTTTTCCCTGGTGGGTGCAAGTGGGGTGTGCAAAGAGTGCTTGTGCAGGAGCAAATGGCCCCCCTACGCCCCCCCTGTGGTGCTGCCAAAGTATACTTTATTAGACTACAATGCAAACCAAGGAAAACCATAGCAAAGCAGGAATACTACTATAAGTGTAACAGGCATGTTTATCAATCAGCCCTGTCATATTGGGATGTTCTTGTCTTGGTCTAGATCAGCTGCCATTAGAAAGGATACTTGAGGTCTTGCATAGCACTGGCATCGATGCACCTCATAGTGTTGTAGAGGAGAAAGCTGGATAGCAATGCAGCCAGTAAAATGATCTTCTGGTCATTAATTGGCTTCCCTTCATGGTCATCCAGTCCCTGAGTGTCCAGGAGGATCAGGGTGATGTTGTAATGGGTTGGGTGAGGTTGGGCCCAGAGCCAGATCCCTTTGGTACAGGGCTTTCTGGAGTGACCAACTGGAAACCCCTGACCACTCCCAAAGAACCGGGACAACAGGTAGGATTTCCCTGTCCTGTGCTTGCCCACGATGGCGATCACCTCTGCCTTGTTTGTCAGCTGCTCGAGATACGCCGTAACCTCCTCGTTGATCACCAGCCGATCATCTTGGAACTCGATGAAAAGCTTGGGCTCTTCCATGGCTTCAGGACAGAGAGGGAGAATGAGTTCACAGAATATCACAAGTCACATTTCAGGTAGAGGGACCGTATGGATCCATAGTCACTGAGGCAGATGAAAAGACTTTAACATGTCAAACAAATGATGCTTCAAATCAGGTGTGGTCAGTTCGCTTCAGATTGGTTTTATCCTGCCCCAGGTCATAACGGTCAACCTCCAGTTACTATCTATAGAATACATAATTTCACAGAATACAAAGATCAGCTTGTCATTGTCACTTTCCTGTACAGTAATTACTGTTGTTGGTTATAGTATACAAAGATCTGCCAATATCTGTTATTGTCCTGTTCTGAAGTACATTCAGTTTACACAGATTTCTGCTGAATCTTAACTTTTACAGATCCCTCCTTTTGGTCCTTGGCCAATCTTAAGAGAAGAGCAATTTAACATTGCGCTATAGGAGATAACTATTGTTTGCTTTTATTCAATTAGTTTGATTAATTTTACATCTACACCACAACACTTTTTAATTGAAACTATCAATACAAGGACTTATACTACTGCAGATGCCATTTGAGCTGTTTCACCATATATTAAAAATGTCCATAGTCTGGAAAACCTTTAATTATAATTTGGATTTGTTTCTACACTGAGTCAAACATCACTTCAGCATTGTGCACTTCAACATTGGTTTATTTCAGTTAAGCACTCAGTTGTGGTCAGCAGCATATTTCTTGTAAACACTCTCTTTTTGGGTGGAGCTATCAACCTGTCAAAGCAAAGTATCACTTTCTTCTTTTATATCTGATTATGGATATCTGAGACCATTTTAATTTTATAGTAATTAGTATGGCAGTATAGTTAATAGTTGTTAGGTTAGTGATGGCAGATATTAATCAATTAATCTTATCTAATTCACCATCATACTCATACATTTGTAATTAGTTTAATAATATCATCATGCATGTATTTGTATTTTACTCATGGACATATTGTCCCAATAGTTTTCCTTTTTCATATAAACTCTCATTATGAATTATGAAAGACAATTCCATCCTTATTCTGCAAAACCAAAACCTTGTGATGTCTGCTCAGTAAAAGCATTATATCTACAATTTCAAACCAAACTGAAAATGGCCACCTCTATCTCAACAGACTTGTTTTTCATTTAACACGATGCAGCATTATATGCATCTTTAACTAGAGCAGATATAAATGTCCAGTCATTACAATGCATTGGCTCTGTAACCACACAAGAACATACTTCCATGTTTTCACAATATTCCAAGATACAATACTTCAAAAGCTACCATAGTAATATTATTCAATGTGATTTTGTGTAAACCATCAACAATTTGCCTTTTGGTTGTATCTTTTTTCATTACACAACAGGTTTTCATATTCCCATCATGAAATGCCCATAGTCCCTTCTCCTATAAATTAACATTAATTAAAAAAAAAAAAATGTCCTGCTGAGTTTTAGAGGACACCATGACTATTTATTTATTTATCTGTTTAGTATTTTTTTTCTTCTGTGTTGAATATACTTTCTTATATTTTTCAGATACCTTAGCCTTTATGGCATTCTGAATACAATTAAATTAGTCTGTTAATACAACATAGTTCATTGTAGCTCTTTTAACTATGATCCTGTAATTATATGTTACTTTCATAGTCTTATTTTGGGCTATGCAATTTGATTTTATTCACTCAAAATATGGAAATGTATGCTACCTTATGCAACCTTTAGACTTACACATACACTCAGACACACATCCGAGTCACATAATTGTTGAAGAATTGAGGATTCACATTAGTTTTGGGTTCGAAGCAGTCAATTTGCTTTATTACTGTAATCACAGGCACAGGAGAGAAGGAACATTCTCGGCCTGCAAGTAGGAACCAGCAGCTTTTCATAAATAGAACCCACACAGTTTTTTGTTAGTACATTCCTTTAAATGGTGATCATATGTCATTTCCTCATTTAAAGCAAGCAAACAAAATAGAAAAACAAGTCTGTGGTTTAGCACTTATATTCTTAACTCTAAACCTTAGAAGCTTTAGCTTCCTCATTCTGCATGTACATCAAAATCTGCACCTACACAACAGAAACAAGTCTGAGGCCAAATGTTTGCTTCAACTCTTGTAAACTAAGCATCACAGCTTTGCCAAGTTGAATTTCAATGCATATGTACTCTGCACAGGAATCCAGCAACACTGATCAGCTGTTCACGATTCCAGTCACCCACCAAAGAGCTAAACCATGGCACCTGTGTGATCAGAAGAGTAATTGCATGGGAAGGGAACTGTGCAGGCATGGACAATGGCGCTGATGCTGTCAAAGCATTGATATGACTGTGTTACATTGATCTGATACACGCTGTTGTGAACCAGTGATGGATTTTTTTTTTTTTCCACTCTCTCTTCTCTTCTCCACTGGGGAGTCTTTCAAGGTTGGGAGAAAGGTTTGCCACTGGGGGTGTAGGGGGTGGTGGGAGTTGGGATATGGGGTGAAAATGTAAGAAAAGGGGGTAGTTGTTTTATTTGATCATTATAATGTATTCTTCTGTTATCTACCCAATACAAATATCTGATCACAGAAAAGTATAGTAATTGCTTATTATCTGCCAATTTACAGATTAACATTAGAAACAAAAAAAGGTCCTTTCAAGTAATCCAGACTAGGAGTCCACATTTAATGAAGTGCCATCGCACATAACCATGACAAAATGAAACAGTCTGGAATTATTTCCAGTACAAAATGAACAAGAAAGTAACTGCCAACAGATGGCAAAAATCATAATGAGAAGGAAAATAAATAACACTAAAACAAACAGAACAAAACAAACAAAAATCAATGTTTTCCTTAAGCTCTCTGGTAGGCTATTGGAACGTACTGTGGGCATGGGAACAGGAGAACCCAGTTGTGGTGCTGGTGGGATCATCAAGACAGGCAGGGGTCAGATACCAGCAGAACATTACAATCAAGGCAAGGCAAATATGTGGGTGTGGTCACAGGCAAGGGTCGGCGGATACAGTCAAGTCAAGGATACACAGTAGAATCAAGGCTAAACAAGGCACTATGAGACAGTTCGCAAATGTAGTTTACTCAAACAAAAATTTGCAACTAGGTACAGACAGTGAGGGGTTTATATGGGGACCAGAGGGAAGCAAGGAACCAGGTTTGGGAGATGCAGGGCGAATGTGGGCAGAAGGTGATTGAACAAGTACACATGGTGTTCAGGAATGTTGATTGATTGATTGATTGATTGATTGAATGACGGAAGTGACATCTAGTTGGGGAAAGTGCTTGGACTTGGAGAAGAGTACTGGTCATTGGCTGTCACAGCTATAGCCTATAAAAGACTCAATACTTGACCTGCAGTTTTCTCTTAGCTTAGAACAGCACTTGGGTTAATTGGGCTATTTAATGGAACACAAAGCCTCTAACCAAAACAGAAGGAAAGCAAAAGGTTATGCAGCAATAGAGTGCACAGCGAGAGACATGGGTGAGAATGAATAGTAAAGGAGGATACAGAATTGAAAATGGAAGACACAGGGCATGAAAACGTTTTCTACACACGCACCCACAGATGTTGCTATTGAATGTTCAGTATGAATGACAGGTACTAACAGTCTAAACACACATTCCAAACTAACCAGGAAATAACCAAAAAAAAACTTGAATTTAACAAAAGAAAATAGAAAAATATTTAGTCTCACTAAACCACACAGTTTTGCTGTGTAGGCCTTAAATAGGAATCAAGTCCAGGGTGAAGGAGGAAATGGCAGTAATGGTCTTCAGAAGGTGGAAAACATGGATGGAGTTGAAATGAATGTTTGGAAATTGCAGTAGTGATCTTCAGAAGGTGGAAAACATAAAAGGTATAAAAGGGTATTATCTTTTGGGTTGGGTTATCAGCATTCCAAGGGTTGCTTTCTCCCATGATAAATCAACTCCCAAAAATCATCATAGTACTTTTTAAGGTACAGTAGTTTTTTGCTGGGGAGCTATTTCCGGAACTGGAAACATACACCCAAAATCATTTACACTTTTTGTCCATTTGGTCGATTAATAAGGCTTGCCGAGGCATACTTTTCAGTAATTTATACATCAATAATTTTCCTTTTTAGATTCACAATGATCTTCTCCTCATTTAGGTTGTGGTCTGGAAGATCCTCTGCATACTTTCATGGGTATGTTACTTGAAAGTACCTTGTAGAGGTAGAGGCAGAGTATCCCCCTATGGAGTTAAAGACAAGATTGTGGCATAGGTGACAACTTAAGCATGAAATCCCAGTTCCACAAATAGTTCCACAGAAATCCAGAGAGAAATCCACTGCAACATAATACACTAAATTGTGGCATGGGGGATACCAGTTTGGGTGTCTATACCAAGTTCCACAAATTTCAGCCAAGCGTAACACTACTACTTAAAGGGGACCCTTTCTCCTATCAATGGAACCTAAAATGATTTTGGGGACTTTCTTTTAATTAAGATGAAGCAAGCCTCTGAATGCTAACAATGCATTTGAAGACACTAAGTTGTAGCATAGGGGTCACCAGTTTGGGTGTCTATTCCCCATTCCAAAAATTGCTCCACAGCATAAAACTACTATACTTGAAAAGGGGACCATTTCTACTATCATTGGGAGGAGGAATGGTTTTGGGGACTTTCTTTTAAATATTAGAAAGGAATCCTCTGAACACTCATATTGCAATATAATACCCTAAATTGTGACATGGGGGACACCAGTTTGGGTGTCTATTCCCAGTTTAACAAATTGCCCCACAGTATAAAACTTTAGAAAGCGACCCTATATACTATCAAAGGGAGCAGAAGTGGTATTGGGGACTTAAATAACAGAAAACCAACTTAGGAACATTCACAACGCAATTAAAAATACAATATTGTGCCATAGAGCAGCGATTCCCAGCCATTGGGCCACAGAGGTACTGCAGGTGGGCATGCATTTAAAATAGGAAGACATTTATTGTTAAATAAAATAATCTGTGCTGTCTTCTAAGATTTGTTCGGTCTCCTTAGAATGTTGATCATTCTCTCTAGGTAGAAGAACTTAGCAGTATTCAAAACCGTATACTACCCATACTACAAGTACTACATATCAACATTACTGAAATGTTGGTATGTGTAGTATAGGTAATATGCAGTTTTGAATACTGACTGATGAACTGCATTTCTTTCCCTGTGTGTCTGTGTAAACATGCTCACTGTCTCACTGTGCTACGGTACTGTGCTATAGTTCAACCCTGATACCTAGAAGAACAGGGTCTGATAAGAACCAGTTTTCACCCGCAATTTGGCATGATACATCGTACAAACCCCCCTTATATTAAACATTAAGAATGCCTTAATTCTCCCCAGTTTGACTATACACTCACCTAAAGGATTATTAGGAACACCTGTTTAATTTCTCATTAATGCAATTATCTAATCAACCAATCACATGGCAGTTGCTTCAATGCATTTAGGTGTGTGGTCCTGGTCAAGACAATCTCCTGAACTCCAAACTGAATGTCTGAATGGGAAAGAAATGTGATTTAAGCCATTTTGAGCGTGGCATGGTTGTTGGTGCCAGACGGGCCGGTCTGAGTATTTCACAATCTGCTCAGTTACTGGGATTTTCACGCAAAACCATTTCTAGGGTTTACAAAGAATGGTGTGAAAAGGGAAAAACATCCAGTATGCGGCAGTCCTGTGGGCGAAAATGCCTTGTTGATGCTAGAGGTCAGAGGAGAATGGGCCGACTGATTCAAGCTGATAGAAGAGCAACTTTGACTGAAATAACCACTCGTTACAACCCAGGTATGCAGCAAAGCATTTGTGAAGCCACAACACGTACAACCTTGAGGTGGATGGGCTACAACAGCAGAAGACCCCACCGGGTACCACTCATCTCCACTACAAATTGGAAAAAGAGGCTACAATTTGCACAAGCTCACCAAAATTGGACAGTTGAAGACTGGAAAAATGTTGCCTGGTCTGATGAGTCTCGATTTCTGTTGAGACATTCAGATGGTAGAGTCAGAATTTGGCGTAAACAGAATGAGAACATGGATCCATCATGCCTTGTTACCACTGTGCAGGCTGGTGGTGGTGGTGTAATGGTGTGGGGGATGTTTTCTTGGCACACTTTAGGCCCCTTAGTGCCAATTGGGCATCGTTTAAATGCCACGGCCTACCTGAGCATTGTTTCTGACCATGTCCATCCCTTTATGACCACCATGTACCCAACCTCTGATGGCTACTTCCAGTAGGATAATGCACCATATCACAAAGGTCGAATCATTTCAAATTGGTTTCTTGAACATGACAATGAGTTCACTGTAGTAAACTGGCCCCCACAGTCACCAGATCTCAACCCAATAGAGCATCTTTGGGATGTGGTGGAACGGGAGCTTCATGCCCTGGATGTGCATCCCACAAATCTCCATCAACTGCAAGATGCTATCCTATCAATATGGGCCAACATTTCTAAAGAATGCTTTCAGCACCTTGTTGAATCAATGCCACGTAGAATTAAGGCAGTTCTGAAGGCGAAAGGGGGTCAAACACAGTATTACTATGGTGTTCCTAATAATCCTTTAGGTGAGTGTATATGGGTCTTCCTGAGCAGTTGTCAGGCAGAAACCAAACTTGCACTCATCCCGGGACAGACATGTGGGTCCTGTTATCTTTCTCTCCAGTCTGGTCGACATAAAAGTGCCTGTAGTTTGTAACTTCTCTAAGACTGTTCTTGAGATCACCTCTTGAACCTCTTCCTTGCAGCTACTTGTAATAAAAACTTTTTGACTGGAGGTACAACTCTCTCTGGATTTCTGCGACTCTTCACTGCCATAGGCTACGAGTGACATCTGAAGTCAATCCACAGGGGATTGGGGCCATGGCAATTTTGAACCAAACAGTAATTATTTTGTAGGTCTAAGCTCCCCACTCGGGAATCAAACCGCGCATGTCAGGCTCTCCTCTGCGCATATATACAAAAATAAGGTTGTGAAACGAATAGATGGAGATGTTTTGTTATTGATGAATTCGGGTGTCACAACTAGAGACTTGCATTCACCCATAAACTAATACATCAATGGTGGAAACAGCTTATTTCCAATGAAGACACATATTTCTAGCAGAACACAATGAAAGTTATGCATCCTCACCCGTTTCAAGTACAGAGATCCACCGAAATACATCTACATTGTATACAACACATTGACAAGCACCAGTAAGTTTGCCTGCATAATGCCGGTTGATTTTGTGAGATTTTGTGATTTTTTGTTCCCCCAGAAGTCACTGCGGGGTGTGTGGGCTTAGTGACTTCCTTATTCCACTTATTCCACAAGTTCAAAAGAGTTGGAATTGGACTAGGATACATATAACATATTTTGAAAATGGACGAATACACTGATAATTTAACTATTTGTTTCTTCTGCACACTACCAGCATGCATATGGACCACTCTGTTATTCTGCGTTATTATTATTTTAATCTGCCATCGTGCAAAGTGTTGTGCATAATAATGCAAACGTAAATAAACAAAACAAATGTGTCGAAAAACATCTGCTGTTTGGGACTTTCTGTTAAATGCACAGAAGACCCCCAAAAAGTTGAATGTATCTCTGCAATTGAAAAGTGGTACATCACTAAGCGAACACCCAATCTCTGGGATCATTTAATCAATGTAAGTTTAAATGATGCATACTTTATTAGGCTTAATGTGTCAGTTGCAACGATGAGAAAGCAGCGTAATAAGCGGAAATGACCCCGTGGTTAGTACGCAGCTCTGTACTAAGTTAATTGCAATTGACCCATTATTATTAGTAGCAGTAGTATATACCGAAAAATATATAATGTTGGCACAAACTGTAGAAGGTAGTCTTTTACTTATAGTTAACCCAACTATTAAGGTTACTGTATTCCAGTATCTTTAGCATGCATTACTTTCAGTATAGTTGTGTATTTTTTAATGTTACTGAACACCGGGGTATAGTCATTCTAGTGGTTCACATCGATTACCTACTTCCAACACTATTTTCGGTATTGAATAAAATACAAATTAAAGTTAAAATCCGTACGTCACCATACAGTTTATTATCGGTAAAATTAAATTAATAGCATGTTAAAGCAATAGCCTACCTCTATATAAACTGTGTGCTTGTAAAAAAAATGTTCGAGATAAACGATAAGGGGATGTTTATTTATTTTTTTAAAGCTAAACCAAATAAAAACAAAAGATTGTATTCAATTATATACACTTATTCTAGGCAATGTGATGTAATTGACAAAGTACGCACGTTTATAGAATTTAAATTAAAATGTGTTTTTGAATGGATTGTGTGGGTAGTGTTTATGATGTTGATCAAGTGGGCCTTGGGATGGAAAAGGTTGGGAAGCCCTGGCATAAGGGACACGAGTCTATTCTATTCGTTCTCAAGCCTGAAACTATTGTAGCAATTACAAAGTCTGCTCAGTTTAACAAATTATTGAAATGTGAATACATATTATCATTGTTAATATTATTTAAAATATTGAATTTCAAGATTTTCAATTTAAACAAGTTTGCTGAAAGACCAGAATAAGTATTTTTCAGTTTCGCGACGTCTTTGTAAATCTTTCCACTGTTCCCTCGTTCTGGGTTTTATCCAGTCCGGAAACAATCTGCGTGGTAAACTCTTCCCAGTCCCATTGTTAGATGTATTTATTAATTGGTGTATTTGTTTAGCAGATGCTATTATCCAAACATTTTTAAAAGCTTTACAGTACATACAATAAGTGCCAATTACGTGAAGATAACCGGGGCAGTGGTTTGGGACGCAGCCTCGGTCCTGTGTAAGTATGTCATCCGCACATAGTCTATTCTCAAACCACAACTATAATTTCTTAGGGCTGTTAAATAAAAATACAATCATACTTAAAAACATATTGACTTTTGTGGGAAAAGCAGTGTCTGTAAAAGAAATACAGCCGATCCCAATCTGAGGCAGTGACACAAACACTTCCCTATTGAAAACAGCGCATTTTAACATATGTCAAGTAACAGTCGTAAAAGCAGTGGGTGAAGAGATCCAGTTCAAATGGGAAGCCAAGAAAAGTTAGTTTAACAGTAAAACAGCGCAATCCAAATCCTTTCAATGCTACCTTTTTGTGCAGAATGAATCCTCTGTACTGTGGTTTCTTCCAGGCGCACCGAGCCGATCGGCTTGTCAATCTGTACCCAGTGCAGTCTGTGTTCAGTGGCTATGGGACGTCATATATAAAGGCATGCACACAGCCCTGCCCCTTTCTCATTATGACTTGCTGTTTTCTTACTTTTACAGGGAGCCAGGTGAGGAGGAACGAGATCAAACGTGTCTCACCTCCCCCGACACAGAGCCAAGCATTTCTAAGCACAGCATAACCAAATGTCAGCCCAAATTCAAGTGGCAGCCTAATCTCGCCTAATGGGAGTATTTAGTATTTGGTATTGTTGCGAGCTATTGTTCAGTGTAACTGCGTGTGTCTCCACGTCTTTATCTGTATTTAGACTCAAAGCGGCCATTAATTGTACTATTAGCACTCCTGCCTGGGAGGAATTGTGCCATCATGACAGCCTTGTGTCATTCTACACAATGCAGGTGTGTACTGTCCTAATCAGTTACAGGTGGAGTATTTAACAGACCTCTGGACCTCTGTGCCAGCAGTCAGCGCCAGCAGCCTTCAGTGCCCCCCTTCCGAAGGGCCCCGTCTCCAGAAGGCAGGGACTCTATCTGTGGGACTCCAGTGAGGAGAAGCCTGCGAGGAGACCCGGCACAGCAACACCAGGCAACCATGACGGTCTCTCCAATTCCTGTCCTGCTCATTGCTTCCCTAATCCCTCCAACCTCATCTCTCTGCCTCTCCCCTCCTCCCCCGTCCCCTCTACTCCACTCTCTGGAGGCCCGTGGAACTGCCACTCAGCTTCCAACAAGGCTGACGTCATCTGCACCTTTGCCTCGCACCCATACCTGTCAACACTACCGTTTGTCCCGGAGTCTTCCGTATTTCACCCCCATCTCCCGCCCCCCTCCCGTTTTGTTATTTCTCCCGGGAAACTCCCGTAATTTTTATGGCCCAAACCTCATTATATGAATAATCACATCAATATATTATTCCAAGGTTGTCCAGTTGCCAGGTCTTGTATGAAACACATCCTCACACAATCGACACATCATACACATTTCAACCCATTTGTAACCTCAACCTGGCAACCTACAACCCAATTGGGCTGTTGATATCTGCGCAGGTAGTAGAGGCAAGTTGAATCAAGGATCACTGGTAGAAATGAGCAACATACGCCGGATCCGTCCCTTCCTCACCGACTACTCGACTCAGCTGCTCGTCCAGTCCCTGGTCCTCTCCCGCCTGGATACAGCAACTCCCTCCTGGCCGGCCTGCCTGCATCCACTACCCGCCGCTCCAGCGCATCAGGACTGTGCGGCTCGTCTGGTGTCTCTCTGCCCCGATTCGCACACGCTACTCCACTGCTCCGCTGCCTCCACTGGCTCCCGATAGCGGCACGCATCCAGTTCAAGACACTGACCCTCACCTACCTCTGTCTCACCGCACTGCACCAAGATACCTTCAGACACTCGTCTCTCCATACATCCCCTCCAGACCACTGCGCTCCTCCAGCGCCAGAAGACTAACTCTGCCTCCTCTCCACTCTCCTTCCTCCAGAGACGCTCCTTCTCTTCCCTGAACCCTAAGTGGTGGAACGACCTGCCCACCGAAGTCAAAACAGCAGAGTCCTTGACCTCATTCCGGCGCTTATCAAGACGCATCTTTTCCGACAGTAGCCCTTGACGGTGACCTAACATCTTGACAGCACTTTCCAGGATATATGACCTCACGTATTGTATTCACTTATGTAAATTGTAATGTGTACAGTTTATTATGCTTTGAATTGCATTGTATAATGTAAATTTGAATTTGTAACATTTGATGACTTGTACTGAACGGTATTGCACTTATATTATAAGTATATGGATAAGAAATAATAATAATAATAATAATAATAATAATAATAATAATAATAATAATAATAATAAAAATTCAAGATGGAAAACAGGAGACATTTCTTCACACAGAGAGTCATCACAATCTGGAACAAACTCCCCAGCAATGTGGTTGAAGCTGAAAATTTGGGAACATTTAAAAATTCTTGAAGCACTCAGTTTTTAATGGACACCAAATGAGCACGATGGGTCGAATGGCACTGGGTATTATATGTTTATTTCCTGCTATTCAACACAAGCTTAATGTAACATTTTATGAATATAATCAAATTATATTAGTTTCACATTCATTGTCACCAATAAATGATTATTGCACACCTTTGATTTGACTGTGGGGTGATAATATGAGTTTCAGTTAAACTGTTATACAGATTGACTGGAAATAATATTCTGTTTAGTATTTAACTTATTTTGCTGTCATTGTCATTTAACAATAATTACACCATTCCATTATGATTAACACAGGATCACAAGTGTTTAAAGCAGAAAATAAAAGTGCCGCAGGTCCTATAGTTGAAATGTACTTTTATTTTAATTAATTGTTCTTCAGTTATGCTTTTAAGTTGCAGTTCATTGAACATTAAGTAACACAAAAGACTGCTCAGAACCAAATGATATGAATGTGGCACATTAAGGCTTAACGAAGAAGTTAACCTCATTCCTTCTGAGAAATACACTTCAAAGGAAATCAACAAGCAACAAGCAACAAGTTGAAGCAGCAATTTGATTCAGCAAAAGAGGAAAAACATGGGATTTATGCAGAGAACAATAAGGCAATGAATGGAGTGGTGAGTTTTGTTTTCCATTGTTAGTAAGTTTATGAGTACAATGAAGCACTCGACTGATAACTGAAGGCAGAAGAAACCTAATCTGCAGGAGTTGGTGAATGGGGGATGGGAGGACTGGAAGATTAATTTAATTGCGACTGGACTGGTCATGAATACCCCTACGGAAAAATATCAAGTAAACAATGAAGGCAGACAGGTTACATTCACTTCCGTTTCTTGTTTTTGGACCTTGATTTGTGCTCACATTGAAATGCTGAACGGGACTTTATTTTTCTCAGCAAGGATTCAGCTCCTCCTGAAATGTAAAAGTATCTAATGCCTGCTTGCCTGTCTCACATGGCATGAGAACAATGTTGCTGCAACATTGGCCTGACCACAGGGTGTTGTTAATGTTCTCCTATTCCAGCACGGCAATGTTGTCTGCACATTTCAGAGGTCCACCTCACAAATTACAATCCATATCACACATCATTTATTATTTTGCCTGCACTGATACAACACATTTTCTTTATGTTTTTCCATTTTGCCTAACTAACAATGCAAAAGTTATTTTATTTGTAAATTCTGTCACTCAAATGAAGTTTTGTCAATTTAATGCTATAATGTTATTTAACAACAACCCCTTCATTCCTACACCATATTTGTCCACTTCATTACAATGTAATTCTGCTAATTGGCTGATCACTGCATTGTGTTAATCTGGAAAGTCCATGGACAGTTTGGAAGAAGGTCCATATGCTTCAGAAGTGACTTCAATGGAGAAGTTGTTTATCTCCCATACTTTTAAAATTGGAAATGAAGTTTCCGATCTCATCAAGGTTGAACTGAATGTCCTTGACTTTGTTGCGAACCTCTTGGGCAACTTCAGTCTTGCACCCTGCATGCAGATCTTTGGCCTTCCGGATGATGTTGACCATATCAATTATCAGGGCGATGCCAGCAAGTATGCCGCCCACCACCGCTGTGACCCTGGCTGCAGCGTTGGCTCCCAGAGCGATGACATCATCAAGCAGACTAACTGCCCGGGCGAGGGAAAAAACGCTGGTCAGTATGCCCACTCCCCCCGGTAACACCGACATGCCACTGACCTCCTCCTGCAACTGCGACAGTGTCTGGCAGACGGTTTTGATGGACTCCTGTAGATTGCTAAAGTCTATTTCAATGCTCTGTATCTTAGCTTCAAGCTCCTCCTTGTATTGCTTGTTCTTGATGTGTCTCCCAACGTCAGAAGAGATTGACGTGATGCCGCCAGCTACGCCAATTCCCGCCCCGACCCCGCTGATTATTAACGAGGTCCCGAAGGTGACAGGCATCAGCGCCAAGCCAACGATGGTCAGAATGGACCCGGCTGCCGCCACAGAACTTCCTGTGATACTGCCTATGGTGGTGCCCTTGTGAGTAAAGTCCATCCAATCTGCAATGGCTTCCATCTCCTTCAGCAAGTCTTCAATGACCCTCCTCTTGTCCAAGTACTGGCTTTCCATGGATCTGATCATTTCCTGTTGGGTAAAAGACACACCTGTTACAATCACCCGAGTGAAACCAGTGCCCTGTGAAACTCACCATGAACCATTTCAAAACAGTAGTCAAGAATTATAATCACTTGAATTACTGGTTGATCATATATCCTGTTTGTTTTTGGTTTGTTGCTCTTTTTGTAATAGGTTTGTAATTTTGTGAAATGTGTATATCACACATTGGTATGGGCATCTGCCAAGAAATTTAAAATAATAATATGCTAAAACAAGGCACTGTTATAGCAGAAACTGTAGTTAAGCTTTTTTCTTGAATGTAGAATGGCCTTATATCTACTTACCAGTTGAGACTAAAATGAGTCAGCAGCTGATGTTTTACTCAAATTGGTTTTATTCATGTATGATCTTTGATTTCTTAAGATTTCCCAAATTCCCCTTGAATTTCACAGAGACCTACCACCCGATCAATAAACTCAGAATACATTCTATAGGAATTATGACCAAGACCAAATAAAAACCGTGACAGTTCTACCAAGTGTAATGAGCAAACGCTGCACTTGATGGTGAGACTGCATGAAATACTAATTAAGTCATGAAAAAAGACCCAATTAAGCACTGTAAGTGGAATTGGAAATTGGTACATTTTTCATTTGATACAAGTCTATATAACATCATTCAGGACAGCAGTTTCAATACATAATTCTGTGATTTTCATGCATAATATTGTTTTATTTCTGATTCAGCTTTAAACACTTTTTTAAACCAGAGGCATGCGCTAGGTACAATGAATAAGAAGGCATCCATTCAGGTGATCATCACCTTGCATTCATTTAGAAAAAGAAAACCTACAGTAATCACTCAGTCACCTTTTCAAATTTCATGTCACTGGGAATAGAGAACATATACCTGAAATGCTTTTCTTAGAAGATCATCAAAGAACGGCCTGCAGAATTTTACATAGGAAGCTACCTTGCTTGGCCCCAGACCTAAAAAGACACATTGGATTAGATTAGGTGTAATTACATGAAAGGATTCACTGGGTTTTTCCTTGAATACTTACATGTTTTAATTAAATAAACATCATTCATCTACCAACAAATATGCATACAGGAAACACTTATCTGACACAAGGCCACTACCTTTGTATGAAAAGGAATATCACAACAGGTCAGTGATATTTAATTCTTTTAATATCATTTATTTTCTGAGATAATTTGGAAATCCATTTGTTTCTGAAAGCTTTTTATTCTATGTAGAATTTTCAATTGTCTGCCTTTTTAGAAAGACATTGCTGTGAATGTCTACCTTAGCCTTAACCTATGTTTAATTAAACCATTTAATCAATTTCAATTTGTCATGTAAAGCATGACATCTTGCATGACTGAAACCGGCTTTTAAACACGGCCAGCGAGCTTATGGTCCTCTGGTTTTCTTTCCACCAGTTTCCCTACATAGTTGCATTTATTTGTTTCTTAATTTCAATTAAAGACCTCAAAATCTAATGGACTGGAGACCAGAGCTGGGCCATGATTGGACACATCGTAATGGGTGGCTATTTGCTAGTTTGACCATTGTTGCCAATTCAGGATGTTATGGCCAGTTGTGGCTCACCTTGAAGAGCAATGTATTCCTCATCGAAATCCTCAATCCTCTTCTTCATTTCGGTGAAGGCATGAAGGCCTCTGCAGTCAAAGCAGGAAGTCAATCCGTGGTTCATCTTTAGTGCTTCAATCTTCTCCCAGCACTTCAATTTTGACACCTCCTCCACACGCCCATTCTTCAGGTTGCCCAGCAGAGTCTGAGCAAAAACTCAGCAGTCAATACACATTATAGAAATCATTCTAACCAAAGAATGATGTGCCAACATTGTCATCAAGTGAAGACAGAGTCAGATAACAATACAGGATTTGTTGACTCCAGGAGATGTCACAATATTGTAAAACAATGTAATTTGATAGCATATATCTACATTCCTGAGAAAACAATTGGACCGACCACAAAACAGAGAAAATGAAAAACTAATTTAAATTGAAGAAATGCATTTATCAAAATTGACTATTTATCCAGCTGACAAAACTGAACTGTGGATGATGTGTGTTGAAAAACCTGAAATCAACATATTTCATGCAGCAGAGAATGTTAATACACGTTTCACTTTCTAATTATATATATATATACACACTTACCTAAAGGATTATTAGGAACACCATACTAATACTGTGTTTGACCCCCTTTCGCCTTCAGAACTGCCTTAATTCTACGTGGCATTGATTCAACAAGGTGCTGAAAGCATTCTTTAGAAATGTTGGCCCATATTGATAGGATAGCATCTTGCAGTTGATGGAGATTTGTGGGATGCACATCCAGGGCACGAAGCTCCCGTTCCACCACATCCCAAAGATGCTCTATTGGGTTGAGATCTGGTGACTGTGGGGGCCAGTTTACTACAGTGAACTCATTGTCATGTTCAAGAAACCAATTTGAAATGATTCGACCTTTGTGACATGGTGCATTATCCTGCTGGAAGAAGCGATCAGAGGATGGGTACATGGTGGTCATAAAGGGATGGACATGGTCAGAAACAATGCTCAGGTAGGCCGTGGCATTTAAACGATGCCCAATTGGCACTAAGGGGCCTAAAGTGTGCCAAGAAAACATCCCCCACAACATTACACCACCACCACCAGCCTGCACAGTGGTAACAAGGCATGATGGATCCATGTTCTCATTCTGTTTACGCCAAATTCTGACTCTACCATCTGAATGTCTCAACAGAAATCGAGACTCATCAGACCAGGCAACATTTTTCCAGTC
Organism: Amia ocellicauda; assembly: GCF_036373705.1. NCBI lineage: Eukaryota > Metazoa > Chordata > Actinopteri > Amiiformes > Amiidae > Amia > Amia ocellicauda. The sequence goes on along the minus strand of NC_089861.1, from coordinate 27,926,874 downwards.
TTCAACTGTCCAATTTTGGTGAGCTTGTGCAAATTGTAGCCTCTTTTTCCAATTTGTAGTGGAGATGAGTGGTACCCGGTGGGGTCTTCTGCTGTTGTAGCCCATCCGCCTCAAGGTTGTACGTGTTGTGGCTTCACAAATGCTTTGCTGCATACCTGGGTTGTAACGAGTGGTTATTTCAGTCAAAGTTGCTCTTCTATCAGCTTGAATCAGTCGGCCCATTCTCCTCTGACCTCTAGCATCAACAAGGCATTTTCGCCCACAGGACTGCCGCATACTGGATGTTTTTCCCTTTTCACACCATTCTTTGTAAACCCTAGAAATGGTTGTGCGTGAAAATCTGAGCAGATTGTGAAATACTCAGACCGGCCCGTCTGGCACCAACAACCATGCCACGCTCAAAATTGCTTAAATCACATTTCTTTCCCATTCAGACATTCAGTTTGGAGTTCAGGAGATTGTCTTGACCAGGACCACACACCTAAATGCATTGAAGCAACTGCCATGTGATTGGTTGATTAGATAATTGCATTAATGAGAAATTAAACAGGTGTTCCTAATAATCCTTTAGTTGAGTGTATATATATATATATATATATATATATATATATATATATATATATATATATTATATACAGTGAGGGGAAAAAGTGTTTGATCCCCTGCTGATTTTGTATGTTTGCCCACTGACACTGACTGTATTTTAACAGTGAGAGACAGACTTAGTACTTGGTGGCAAAACCCTTGTTGGCAATCACAGAGGTCAGACATTTCTTGTAGTTGGCCACCAGGTTTGCACACATCTCAGGAGGGATTCTGTCCCACTCCTCTTTGCAGATCCTCTCCAAGTCATTAAGATTTCGAGGCTGACGTTTGGCAAATCGAACCTTCAGCTCCCTCCACAGATGTTCTATGGGATTAAGGTCTGGAGACTGGCTAGGCCACTCCAGGACCTTAATGTGCTTCTTCTTCAGCCACTCCTTTGTTGCCTTGGCTGTGTGTTTTGGGTCATTGTCATGCTGGAATACCCATCCACGACCCATTTTCAATGCCCTGGCTGAGGGAAGGAGGTTCTCACCCAAGATTTGACGGTACATGGCCCCGTCCATCGTCCCTTTGATGCGGTGCAGTTGTACTGTCCCCTTAGCAGAAAAACACCCCCAAAGCATAATGTTTCCACCTCCATGTTTGATGGTGGGGATGGTGTTCTTGTGGTCATTCCTCCTCCTCCAAACATGGCGAGTTGAGTTGATGCCAAAGAGCTCGATTTTGGTCTCATCTGACCACAACACTTTCACCCAGTTCTCCTCTGAATCATTCAGATGTTCATTGGCAAACTTCAGACGGGCCTATACATGTGCTTTCTTGAGCAGGGGGACCTTGCGGGCTCTGCAGGTTTTCAGTCCTTCACGGCGTAGTGTGTTACCAATTGTTTTCTTGGTGACTATGGTCCCAGCTGCCTTGAGATCATTAACAAGATCCTCCCTTGTAGTTCTGGGCTGATTCCTCACCGTTCTCATGATCATTGAAACTCCACGACGTGAGATCTTGCATGGAGCCCCAGACCGAGGGAGACAGTTATTTTGTGTTTTTCAATTTGTGAATAATCACACCAACTGTTGTAACCTTCTCACCAAGCTGCTTGGCGATGGTCTTGTAGCCCATTGCAGCCTTGTGTAGGTCTACAATCTTGTCCCTGACATCCTTGGACAGCTCTTTGGTCTTGGCCATGGTGGAGAGTTTGGAATCTGATTGATTGATTTGCTTCTGTGGACAGGTGTCTTTTATACAGGTAATGAGCTGAGATTAGGAGCACTCCCTTTAAGAGAGTGCTCCTAATCTCAGCTCGTTACCTGTATAAAAGACACCTGGGAGCCAGAAATCTTGCTGATTGATAGGGGATCAAATACTTATTTCCCTCATTAACATGCAAATCAATTTATAACTTTTTGGAAATGGGTTTTTCTGGATTCTTGTGTTGTTATTCTGTCTCTCACTGTTAAAATACACCTACCATTAAAATTATAGACTGATAATTTCTTTGTCAGTGGGCAAACATACAAAATCAGCAGGGGATCAAATACTTTTTCCCCTCACTGTATATATATATATATATATATATATATATATATATATATATATATATATATATATATATATATATATACACAAACAGAGGCTCTCAAAAGAATTCTACCCCTTGGAATTGTACATATTTCATTGTGTTACAACACGAAATCAGAATGGATTTAATCAGGAGTTTTTGACACTTATCAACACAGGAAATGTCCATCTTTTCAAAGTGAAAAATACAATCTGCCAATTGTTCTAAATTAAATACAAATACAAAACATAAAATAATTAAATGCATGAGTAATCATGAGTATTTGGTAGAGGCACCTTTGGCAGCAATTACAGCCATGAGTCTATGTGTATAAGTCTCTACCAGCTTTGCACATCTGGACACAGCATTTTTTGCCCATTCTTCTTTGCAAAAAAAAGCTCCATCTAATTGGATGGGGACCTTTGGTAAACAGCAATTTTCAACTCTTTCCACAGATTCTCAATTGGATTGAGGTCCAGGCTTTGACTAGGCCACTCCAGGATATCAACCTTTTTGTTTTTAAGCGATTCCAGTTTGGCCGTGGCTGTGTGTTTGAGGTCATTGTCCTGCTGGAAGATAAATCTTCTCCCAATTCCAATTTCTCTTGCAGGGTTTCTTCAAGGATTTCTCTGTACTTTGCTGCATCCATTTTGCCCTCTATTTTTACAAGGTTTCCAGGCCCTGATGCAGAGAAGTATCCCCATAGCATGATGCAGCCACCACCATGCTTCACGGTAGGGATGGTGTTCTCCGGATGATGTGTGACATTTTGCCACTCTCCCATAAAGGCCACTTTTCTGAAGCACCTGGGCTATTGCTGCAGTATGCACAGTGTCTCCCAGCTGAGCTGTGGAAGACTGTAACTCCTTTAGAGTTGCCATAGGCCTCCCTGACCAGTGCCCATCTAGCCCAAATACTCCGTTTTTGAGGACAACCTGATGTAGGTAGATTTACAGTTGTGCCATATTATCTCAATTTCTTAATAATGGACTTTACTGTGCTCTGGGGGATATTCAATGCCTTTGAAATGTTCTTATATCCTACCCCTGATTGGTGCTTTTGAAGAACCTTATTCCAGATGTCCACTGAATGTCCCCTCGTCTTCATGATGTAGTTTTAGGAGGACTACTAAGGAATTGTAATAACCAACTGTGGGACCTCCCTGAAACACACACTTAATTGCACAGAGATGGATTACATTCAACTAATTACGTGACTTCTAAAGACAACTGGTTTTGCCACAGCTCAATCAGGTGTGTCATAGCAAAGGCACGGATGACTTATGCATTTAATTATTTTCCGTTTTGAATTTGTAATTAGTTTAGAACTATTTGCAGATTATATTTTTCACTTCTACATTATGGACATTTTCTGTGTTGATCAGGAGCAAAAACTCCTGATTAAATCCACTCTGATTTCATATTGAAATGTGGAAAAGTCCAATGGGGGTGAATACTTTTGAGAGCCACTATATATATCTCAACACTGCCAGAAGCAAATATGTTTACTGGGTTCCCATTTTTTCAACTACAATCCACACGTTCCTCACATCAGGTGCAGCTGAATACCAAATATCCCTCAGTAATGAGAGAAAGTATATTCTTTACTGACACAGAATATTGGTAATTAAATAGTAATGAGAATAGAGAAAGATGGTAAAATTTCTCCCCCTAAAAATAAATGTAACCTACACCACCTTGCCAATTCCCAATACACAACCTGTTAATGCTGCTGGAAAACCCTTAGGACCCCAACATGACAGACACAACCCATTCAGAGGCAAATTGGGATCATCTATTCTTGCTTTACCAGTAAAATATTTGTGATGTAATATGACAGCACTGGGATCTTTAGGGGTGATTTAAGAATGATGTTCTTCTGCTCACCTCAAGCTCCACTCTTTTGCTGTTGATTTTAATTGTGTCATTGAGATAAAAGCTGTATTTCTTAAAGATGTTCAACGAGGCATCATGGGCATCTGACAGAAGTTCTTCCAGCTCTTGGAGTTCCATTAGCAAGTTCTCATTCTCAAGCTTGGCTTCTGACTCAAAGGTTCCTTGGCCTTGAGAAAAGCTCGTTCCAGCTGGGATTGGGTCAGGTCTTGGGCAGCAGCCTCCAAACACACACTCTCATTGTTGTTGAGCATGGAGACATAAGAACGAGCCAGGGCTACAATGGCTTAATGTATAGAAATAGCAGCATTACATGATGCTGACATTATAGACACATTCAACACAGTGCAAAACATAACAAAGCAGGAGAACGATTAAAGTTTAGCAAGTGATTCTCATATGCAAAAAATTATCAGAATTCAAGTGCTAAACCTCAATTCATGTATTGTCTATTCATGTACTGTTATACAAGCATTAAAGCATCCAGATGGACAGAATCTGCACTTTTACCTCCAGGCGTGCAGTATGTCTTCTCCTTGCCAATCATTTTAGGATTGCAGAGGTCATCTACATAGCTGATCAACCTGGAGAGAGATTTCTGGAAGTCTTCATCTAAGTCTGTGAGCTGCAGCTCTGGCAGCAACCTGTGAAATTGAGAAGCAAAAAGAGTCAGGATCCTCACTTACTGCCAACATCAAAATACACTTAAAGACTTAAGCTTTCGAAGACATTGTGCACGACCCATGTGCAACATTACCCAGGTGAATTTATCAAAGGGTGTTAGAAAATATAAGACATTTTCCAGTAAGTTAGTAGTTAAAACTTGTTCTTATTAGGATTTCTTAGCTATCATTTTGATTTCTCTGCTCAGACTTATCTTTGTGGCAGATGAAAACAATTTCTGCTGCCGTGGCAAATTCTTTGGGTAACGAACCAAAATGATCTATCTTATAAGTTCTTATTAGTACAGTGTGTCCTTGGTAACAGTGCGTCCATGTCTGAACTAATTACAAAGAAAAACGTATGAAATTTCGTTACTGTGTCTTTGATATTAAACTAATTATAGGAATACCTTATTAATTATCGCTTCCCTTATCTCGGAAGTGCCCCGGACATATGCCAAGAAGATATCATCCAGTTTCGGGACTGCCCCGAAACTCCTTTGAAATACTGCTTGTAGATGTATAAAAGGCTATGTGAAACTTTCAATAAGTTAAGATAAACGAACAGACTTCGGTGTCTGTGAATTTTTCCTTTCCGAGCGCTCGTCTCCTGTTGAAAAGTCTCATCTGTTACTGGAAGCTCTGACTGGGGTGCCTGATTCACTAGGATCCGAAGGGTTGCTTCAACTGAAGTGTTGAAGCATTAGGGGCTCATCCCGGGATTACAATCAGGTGAGTGGTGTCTTAATTGCCTTTGTGCTGTATCTTGCGCGTAACAGTTGAGACTTGACGCAGGAGAAAACAAATTGTACATAGGTGTTGTGTTTTCTGTGGTGTGTTGGTAATCCTGGTGTATAGTAATGGGAGGTTCTGGAAGTAAACAACCTGACTCCCCAAAGCTGGGAGAGACCCCCGTGTCTTGGGTTTCCACAGTTTCTGCTGGTTATTATGTAAATCCTTTTGTGGATCAATTAGCTGGATGGTCTGAGGGCATGTCCCCACAGGTGATGCCATATCCTCGGGAGGGTAGTTTTGAGGATGATTATGTTCAGGAAATGCATGCAATGGTGTTTGAAGGTTGGGGAGATCCAGAGTGGGATTACGATTACATGAAAAAATGTTGTTTAGAATAGGAGCATTTGAGACCATATTGGCTAAAACACTGGAGTCTGAAAACTAAAGTAGACCCGAAAGAGTTGGCTAAGATTAATGTTAAGCAGGAACCTAAACTTCCAAAAGGACCGAGGAAGAAAAGTGCTGTACCAGCCCCTCTACCCACTCCTCCGCCTTATGCCTCAGCACCGCTGTGCACCCCCATGGAAACTAAATTGTAATCCAGCTGTAGTGAAAGTCAAAGGAAGGATAGTGCAAGTGAGGGTGAAAATGAGTCAGATGTGTTTCAAGGCGTTATCCAGGTGACTTCTTGTGAGATCAAGGTTATTCCCCTGACTTTACAACACCTGTCATTGATTATTACAACTCTGCCTTCCCCGTTTGTTAACCCCGGAAAATATGTCGGCACTTTAATGAGAATAAGTAAACACAGCAACCTGACTGTGGCAGATTATCGATTTATTCTGGCCCAGACCTTAGGGGATCATTATGATGAGGATGAGCTCATACAGAACGTGCCATTGTTGCATCAGAATAATGACAATCCTCGTATGATAGGAGATGAAGAGGAATTTGAAGTAACTGAGGAGCCAGGAAAGGGAAAGGTTGTTATACCAAAAAAAGAGCGTGAAGAGGAAAAAAAGAAAAAGAACCGGGAGCTAGTACAGAAAAGGGAAAGAAAACAGATGTCCGAAAAAGAAGGGTTAAACCGAAACTGAAATTTATATGGAATGAGCCAGGTGAGGACAAAGAGATGGACAAGGATTTAAGAAATTATTTGTTGAAAGTGGCCGGTAAGAAACAGGATATAACGGGTTCTGTGGCCTGATGGGTGTACCTCTCTGTTTTTCACTCGATTTCATAAGACATGGACTGAGGAGTGTCTGTTGCCCCTCAACTCCTCGCAAATGCAGGCTACGTTTGTAAACACGTTTCTTACTAATTGCTGTCCTCAGGTGGCCTCTGTCATCAGATTGCATGTTCAGGACAGATATAAAAAGGAAGTAAGAGAATGGAAACAGATATTAGCAGAGTTGGGGGAGGATAATGCCTTCCCCAGTGGTACGGGAAAGAAAGCGGCTGTACAAATGTACCAGCAGATACACAGGGACAAGGGGAAGGCAGAAAACTGGGAAACTGCCATTAATGTGGAATACGAGGACACTGGGTGCGAGAATGTCATAAGAAACAGAGAGATCGACGGAACGGACAGTATCTGCCTGTCCAACAACAACGCAGAGAGGAAGGGTGCCTGCAGTCAGGCTACACCCCTCCTTTTGCTCAAAGCACCATTCCTCCACAATAGGGATGCCCGCAGGGTGATATCGCCCCTTCTAGCTTTCTCCAGTTGTCTGTACAGGCTTCCTCTGAACATGATATGCCCTTATTACATTTAGAGCTGAATGGTGTGACCACTGCATTTTTAGTTGACACTGAGGCTACCCTCTCCTCGCTTTCACAGGATTATAGAGGGCAGTTAAACGAATGCCAACAGCGCTCTGTGGGAATAACTGGGGTTTATATGTATTGTTATGAGACACAGCTAATTTCAGTCACATGTGAATTAGATCCACACATACATTTTCAGCATACATTTATTGTACTGCCCCAATGTCCCTATAATCTGCTGGGGAGAGATTTGTTAATTAAAATGGGTCTAGTGATTAGTTCTGACGGGCCGCATATTGTCTTACAAACCAGACACCAGCGACCCGTGGCTTTGCTCTCTGCCTGCCCACAGTTAGCGTCCTCTCGATCGTGGATGGAGCAGGTGCCTGAGACTGTCTGTTAGGGCTCAGCATAGAGATGAAGTAGGATTAGTCGATGTAGAACCATATAAAGCTGTTCTGAAAACCCAGGAACCTGTGTATGTGAAGCAGTACCCCATGTCACAAGAAAAATTTGAAGCGATCGATGCACTTCTGTCCTCTCTATTTCAGCAGGGTGTTATTATTTCTGTTTCTCTGTATAATACTCCAGTTAATCCTGTAAAAAAGGTCACAGGGGGGTGGTGTTTTACACAAGATTTGAGACGAATAAACAATATCGTTCTCCCCGTCCCCCCTGTAGTCCCTGATGTGCCATCTTTAATTACTTCCATTCCACATAATCACACACATTTTTCCGTTATTGACTTATGTTCAACCTTCTTTTCAGTTCCCGTTCATCCTGAAACACAGCCGCTGTTCGCATTCACGCACAGGGGAAAACAATACACATGGACACGTTTGCCGCAGGGATTTGTGGACTCTCCTGCTGTGTTTGCTGTCACAGTGTGTCGAGCGCTTTCTGATCTCATCCTCCCAGACGGATGCACAGTTTTGCAATATGCAGATGATTTGCTTGTCTTTGCTGAAAGTGAATCCCTTTGTCAACAGGCTTCTATAGCACTCCTCAAACATTTGGGAAAAAAGGGATTCAAGGTTGCTAAAGCAAAAATACAATTTGCACAAGAGACTGTGAACTACTTGGGATTTGTGTTATCCAAGGGACAGCGCACACTGGCCCCCTCGTGGGTTCAAGCTGTCGAGACCCTGGCTTTTCCCAAAACTGTGACTCAATTGTTGTCTTTTCTGGGACTAATAAACTATTGCAGACACTGGATTCCAGACTGTTCCACGTACGACAAGGCTCTGCACGCCTGCATTGACGGAACTACTGTGGTCCCATCGGAGGAGGGAGAGCAGGCTTTCCAGCACTTAAAGCATGCCGTCATCTTGGCCCCAGCTCTGGGGCTCCCAAACTATCAACTCCCTTTTCACCTCTATGTGACCGAGGGTAAAGGTATGGCGGCTGCGGTCCTGGCACAAGAACATGGGGGGCTGATGCGTCCCTGTGCTTTCCTCTCCAAATCCCTGGATGCTGTCGCCTGCGGACTGCCCCAGTGTTTGCGTGCAGTGGCTGCTAGCGCAATAATGGTGCGGGGAGCTGAAAGGTTGGTCTTATCACATCCACTTATACTACACACATCTCATCAAGTCAAAAATATATTGACAAATATACAGACGCAACACATGACGGCACAGTGGCGCTCGGGGTATGAGACTATTTTGTGTTCTACCGAGAATTTGCAAATGAAACCTTCCAATTCCTTAAATGCTGCAGCATAGCACCTGCATCAATTATTACATGGCTGTCGAAGGACATGACTGTACATGGGAGATTGCTCACACCACAGGCATTAGAGACGATTTGCAGGAGGCCCCCCTGAGAGGAGGGGAGGCGTTAAATGTTGATGGCTCCTGCTACAAGCCTAGTACATTGTAACGCTGTGTGCTTATGCGGTCTGTACTCTACAGGATGTGGTAGAAGCTTATGCTCTGTCTTTCAGCTCTGCACAAGCAGCAGAGCTTTTTGCATTAACTAGAGCTTGCTTTTGGTCTGAAGGAATAACTGTCACAATTTATACAGACAGGCGCTATGCTTTTGGGGTAGCACATGATTTTGGTTGCATATGGCAGACTAGGGGATTTACTGCCGCAAACGGAAAAGGGATCTCGAATGCATTCCTAGTGGAGAATTTGATTTTAGCTTGCGAGAAGCCAAAGAAACTAGCTATAGTCAAAACAAAGGGGCATAGTGTGTTAGACACAGAGGAGGCTAGGTGAAACGAGGGCTGATGAGGCTGCTAAGGCAGCTGCGCAAGCACAGCAGATGCCGCCATTTCTTGACAACAAGGGTTTTCTCTCCTCCTGTTTCTTCTCTACTATACTGCCATGAGACATAGATTTTTACCTTTGGTAAACAGCAATTTTCAACTCTTTCCACATATTCTCAATTGGATTGAGGTCCAGGCTTTGACTAGGCCACTCCAGGATATCAACCTTTTTGTTTTTAAGCGATTCCAGTTTGGCCGTGGCTGTGTGTTTGAGGTCATTGTCCTGCTGGAAGATGAATCTTCTCCCAATTCCAATTTCTCTTGCAGGGTTTCTTCAAGGATTTCTCTGTACTTTGCTGCATCCATTTTGCCCTCTATTATTACAAGGTTTCCAGGCCCTGATGCAGAGAAGTATCCCCATAGCATGATGCAGCCACCACCATGCTTCACGGTAGGGATGGTGTTCTCCGGATGATGTGTGACATTTTGCCACTCTCCCATAAAGGCCACTTTTCTGAAGCACCTGGGCTATTGCTGCAGTATGCACAGTGTCTCCCAGCTGAGCTGTGGAAGACTGTAACTCCTTTAGAGTTGCCATAGGCCTCCCTGACCAGTGCCCATCTAGCCCAAATACTCCGTTTTTGAGGACAACCTGATGTAGGTAGATTTACAGTTGTGCCATATTATCTCAATTTCTTAATAATGGACTTTACTGTGCTCTGGGGGATATTCAATGCCTTTGAAATGTTCTTATATCCTACCCCTGATTGGTGCTTTTGAAGAACCTTATTCCAGATGTCCACTGAATGTCCCCTCGTCTTCATGATGTAGTTTTAGGAGGACTACTAAGGAATTGTAATAACCAACTGTGGGACCTCCCTGAAACACACACTTAATTGCACAGAGATGGATTACATTCATCTAATTACGTGACTTCTAAAGACAACTGGTTTTGCCACAGCTCAACCAGGTGTGTCATAGCAAAGGCACGGATGACTTATGCATTTAATTATTTTCCGTTTTGAATTTGTAATTAGTTTAGAACTATTTGCAGATTATATTTTTCACTTCTACATTATGGACATTTTCTGTGTTGATCAGGAGCAAAAACTCCTGATTAAATCCACTCTGATTTCATATTGAAATGTGGAAAAGTCCAATGGGGGTGAATACTTTTGAGAGCCACTATATATATCTCAACACTGCCAGAAGCAAATATGTTTATTGGGTTCCCATTTTTTCAACTACAATCCACACGTTCCTCACATCAGGTGCAGCTGAATACCAAATATCCCTCAGTAATGAGAGAAAGTATATTCTTTACTGACACAGAATATTGGTAATTAAATAGTAATGAGAATAGAGAAAGATGGTAAAATTTCTCCCCCTAAAAATAAATGTAACCTACACCACCTTGCCAATTCCCAATACACAACCTGTTAATGCTGCTGGAAAACCCTTAGGACCCCAACATGACAGACACAACCCATTCAGAGGCAAATTGGGATCATCTATTCTTGCTTTACCAGTAAAATATTTGTGATGTAATATGACAGCACTGGGATCTTTAGGGGTGATTTAAGAATGATGTTCTTCTGCTCACCTCAAGCTCCACTCTTTTGCTGTTGATTTTAATTGTGTCATTGAGATAAAAGCTGTATTTCTTAAAGATGTTCAACGAGGCATCATGGGCATCTGATAGACGTTCTTCCAGCTCATGGAGTTCCATTGGTGAGTTCTCATTCTCAAGCTTGGCTTCTGACTCAAAGGTTCCTTGGCCTTGAGAAAAGCTCGTTCCAGCTGGGATTGGGTCAGGTCTTGGGCAGCAGCCTCCAAACACACACTCTCATTGTTGTTGAGCATGGAGACATAAGAACGAGCCAGGGCTACAATGGCTTAATATATAGAAATAGCAGCATTACATGATGCTGACATTATAGACACATTCAACACAGTGCAAAACATAACAAAGCAGGAGAATGATTAAAGTTTAGCAAGTGATTCTCATATGCAAAAAATTATCAGAATTCAAGTGCTAAACCTCAATTCATGTATTGTCTATTCATGTACTGTTATACAAGCAATAAAGCATCCAGATGGACAGAATCTGCACTTTTACCTCCAGGCGTGCAGTATGTCTTCTCCTTGCCAATCATTTTAGGATTGCAGAGGTCATCTACATAGCTGATCAACCTGGAGAGAGATTTCTGGAAGTCTTCATCTAAGTCTGTGAGCTGCAGCTCTGGCAGCAACCTGTGAAATTGAGAAGCAAAAAGAGTCAGGATCCACACTTACTGCCAACATCAAAATACACTTAAAGACTTAAGCTTTCGAAGACATTGTGCACGACCCATGTGCAACATTACCCAGGTGAATTTATCAAAGGGTGTTAGAAAATATAAGAAACTTTCCAGTAAGTTAGTAGTTAAAACTTGTTCTTATTAGGATTTCTTTGTTATTATTTTGATTTCTCAGCTCAGACTTATCTGTGTGGCAGATGAAAACAATTTCTGCTGCCGTGGCAAATTCTTTGGGTAACGAACCAAAATGATCTATCTTATTAGTTCTTATTAGTACAGTGTGTCCTTGGTACCAGTGCGTCCATGTCTGAACTAATTACAAAGAAAAACGTATGAAATTTCGTTACTGTGTCTTTGATATTAACGCCTCCATGCTTAAACTAATTATAGGAATACCTTATTAATTATCGCTTCCCGTGTCTCGGAAGTGCCCCGGACATATGCCAAGAAGATATCATCCAGTTTCGGGACTGCCCCGAAACTCCTTTGAAATACTGCTTGTAGATGTATAAAAGGCTATGTGAAACTTTCAATAAGTTAAGATAAACGAACAGACTTCGGTGTCTGTGAATTATTCCTTTCCGAGCGCTCGTCTCCTGTTGAAAAGTCTCATCTGTTACTGGAAGCTCTGACTGGGGTGCCTGATTCACTAGGATCCGAAGGGTTGCTTCAACTGAAGTGTTGAAGCATTAGGGGCTCATCCCGGGATTACAATCAGGTGAGTGGTGTCTTAATTGCCTTTGTGCTGTATCTTGCGCGTAACAGTTGAGACTTGACGCAGGAGAAAACAAATTGTACATAGGTGTTGTGTTTTCTGTGGTGTGTTGGTAATCCTGGTGTATAGTAATGGGAGGTTCTGGAAGTAAACAACCTGACTCCCCAAAGCTGGGAGAGACCCCCGTGTCTTGGGTTTCCACAGTTTCTGCTGGTTATTATGTAAATCCTTTTGTGGATCAATTAGCTGGATGGTTTGAGGGCATGTCCCCACAGGTGATGCCATATCCTCGGGAGGGTAGTTTTGAGAATGATTATGTTCAGGAAATGCATGCAATGGAGTTTGAAGGTTGGGGAGATCCAGAGTGGGATTACGATTACATGAAAAAATGTTGTTTAGAATAGGAGCATTTGAGACCATATTGGCTAAAACACTGGAGTCTGAAAACTAAAGTAGACCCGAAAGAGTTGGCTAAGATTAATGTTAAGCAGGAACCTAAACTTCCAAAAGGACCAAGGAAGAAAAGTGCTGTACCAGCCCCTCTACCCACTCCTCCGCCTTATGCCTCAGCACCGCTGTGCACCCCCATGGGAACTAAATTGTAATCCAGCTGTAGTGAAAGTCAAAGGAAGGATAGTGCAAGTGAGGGTGAAAATGAGTCAGATGTGTTTCAAGGCGTTATCCAGGTGACTTCTTGTGAGATCAAGGTTATTCCCCTGACTTTACAACACCTGTCATTGATTATTACAACTCTGCCTTCCCCGTTTGTTAACCCCGGAAAATATGTCGGCACTTTAATGAGAATAAGTAAACACAGCAACCTGACTGTGGCAGATTATCGATTTATTCTGGCCCAGACCTTAGGGGATCATTATGATGAGGATGAGCTCATACAGAACGTGCCATTGTTGCATCAGAATAATGACAATCCTCGTATGATAGGAGATGAAGAGGAATTTGAAGTAACTGAGGAGCCAGGAAAGGGAAAGGTTGTTATACCAAAAAAAGAGCGTGAAGAGGAAAAAAAGAAAAAGAACTGGGAGCTAGTACAGAAAAGGGAAAGAAAACAGATGTCCGAAAAAGAAGGGTTAAACCGAAACTGAAATTTATATGGAATGAGCCAGGTGTGGACAAAGAGATGGACAAGGATTTAAGAAATTATTTGTTGAAAGTGGCCGGTAAGAAACAGGATATAACGGGTTCTGTGGCATGTAAACAGGGGCCTGATGGGTGTACCTCTCTGTTTTTCACTCGATTTCATAAGACATGGACTGAGGAGTGTCTGTTGCCCCTCAACTCCTCGCAAATGCAGGCTACGTTTGTAAACACGTTTCTTACTAATTGCTGTCCTCAGGTGGCCTCTGTCATCAGATTGCATGTTCAGGACAGATATAAAAAGGAAGTAAGAGAATGGAAACAGAGATTAGCAGAGTTGGGGGAGGATAATGCCTTCCCCAGTGGTACGGGAAAGAAAGCGGCTGTACAAATGTACCAGCAGATACACAGGGACAAGGGGAAGGCAGAAAACTGGGAAACTGCCATTAATGTGGAATACGAGGACACTGGGTGCGAGAATGTCATAAGAAACAGAGAGATCGACGGAACGGACAGTATCTGCCTGTCCAACAACAACGCAGAGAGGAAGGGTGCCTGCAGTCAGGCTACACCCCTCCTTTTGCTCAAAGCACCATTCCTCCACAATAGGGATGCCCGCAGGGTGATATCGCCCCTTCTAGCTTTCTCCAGTTGTCGGTACAGGCTTCCTCTGAACATGATATGCCCTTATTACATTTAGAGCTGAATGGTGTGACCACTGCATTTTTAGTTGACACTGAGGCTACCCTCTCCTCGCTTTCACAGGATTATAGAGGGCAGTTAAACGAATGCCAACAGCGCTCTGTGGGAATAACAGGGGTTTATATGTATTGTTATGAGACACAGCTAATTTCAGTCACATGTGAATTAGATCCACACATACATTTTCAGCATACATTTATTGTACTGCCCCAATGTCCCTATAATCTGCTGGTGAGAGATTTGTTAATTAAAATGGGTCTAGTGATTAGTTCTGACGGGCCGCATATTGTCTTACAAACCAGACACCAGCGACCCTTGGCTTTGCTCTCCGCCTGCCACAGCTAGCGTCCTCTCGATCGTGGATGGAGCAGGTGCCTGAGACTGTCTGTTAGGGCTCAGCATAGAGATGAAGTAGGATTAGTCGATGTAGAACCATATAAAGCTGTTCTGAAAACCCAGGAACCTGTGTATGTGAAGCAGTACCCCATGTCACAAGAAAAATTTGAAGCGATCGATGCACTTCTGTCCTCTCTATTTCAGCAGGGTGTTATTATTTCTGTTTCTCTGTATAATACTCCAGTTAATCCTGTAAAAAAGGTCACAGGGGGGTGGTGTTTTACACAAGATTTGAGACGAATAAACAATATCGTTCTCCCCGTCCCCCCTGTAGTCCCTGATGTGCCATCTTTAATTACTTCCATTCCACATAATCACACACATTTTTCCGTTATTGACTTATGTTCAACCTTCTTTTCAGTTCCCGTTCATCCTGAAACACAGCCGCTGTTCGCATTCACGCACAGGGGAAAACAATACACATGGACACGTTTGCCGCAGGGATTTGTGGACTCTCCTGCTGTGTTTGCTGTCACAGTGTGTCGAGCGCTTTCTGATCTCATCCTCCCAGACGGATGCACAGTTTTGCAATATGCAGATGATTTGCTTGTCTTTGCTGAAAGTGAATCCCTTTGTCAACAGGCTTCTATAGCACTCCTCAAACATTTGGGAAAAAAGGGATTCAAGGTTGCTAAAGCAAAAATACAATTTGCACAAGAGACTGTGAACTACTTGGGATTTGTGTTATCCAAAGGACAGCGCACACTGGCCCCCTCGTGGGTTCAAGCTGTCGAGACCCTGGCTTTTCCCAAAACTGTGACTCAATTGTTGTAATTTTCTGGGACTAATAAACTATTGCAGACACTGGATTCCAGACTGTTCCACATACGACAAGGCTCTGCACGCCTCCATTGACGGAACTACTGTGGTCCCATCGGAGGAGGGAGAGCAGGCTTTCCAGCACTTAAAGCATGCCGTCATCTTGGCCCCAGCTCTGGGGCTCCCAAACTATCAACTCCCTTTTCACCTCTATGTGACCGAGGGGGGCTGATGCGTCCCTGTGCTTTCCTCTCCAAATCCCTGGATGCTGTCGCCTGCGGACTGCCCCAGTGTTTGCGTGCAGTGGCTGCTAGCGCAATAATGGTGCGGGAAGCTGAAAGGTTGGTCTTATCACATCCACTTATACAACACACATCTCATCAAGTCAAAAATATATTGACAAATATACAGACGCAACACATGACGGCACAGTGGCGCTCGGGGTATGAGACTATTTTGTGTTCTACCGAGAATTTGCAAATGAAACCTTCCAATTCCTTAAATGCTGCAGCATAACACCTGCATCAATTATTACATGGCTTTCAAAGGACATGACTGTACATGGGAGATTGCTCACACCACAGGCATTAGAGACGATTTGCAGGAGACCCCCCTGAGCGGAGGGGAGGCGTTAAATGTTGATGGCTCCTGCTACAAGCCTAGTACATTGTAACGCTGTGTGCTTATGCGGTCTGTACTCTACAGGATGTGGTAGAAGCTTATGCTCTGTCTTTCAGCTCTGCACAAGCAGCAGAGCTTTTTGCATTAACTAGAGCTTGCTTTTGGTCTGAAGGAAAAACTGTCACAATTTATACAGACAGGCGCTATGCTTTTGGGGTAGCACATGATTTTGGTTGCATATGGCAGACTAGGGGATTTACTGCCGCAAACGGAAAAGGGATCTCGAATGCATTCCTAGTGGAGAATTTGATTTTAGCTTGCGAGAAGCCAAAGAAACTAGCTATAGTCAAAACAAAGGGGCATAGTGTGTTAGACACAGAGGAGGCTAGGTGAAACGAGGGCTGATGAGGCTGCTAAGGCAGCTGCGCAAGCGCAGCAGATGCCGCCATTTCTTGACAACAAGGGTTTTCTCTCCTCCTGTTTCTTCTCTACTATACTGCCATGAGACATAGATTTTTACCTTTGGTAAACAGCAATTTTCAACTCTTTCCACATATTCTCAATTGGATTGAGGTCCAGGCTTTGACTAGGCCACTCCAGGATATCAACCTTTTTGTTTTTAAGCGATTCCAGTTTGGCCGTGGCTGTGTGTTTGAGGTCATTGTCCTGCTGGAAGATGAATCTTCTCCCAATTCCAATTTCTCTTGCAGGGTTTCTTCAAGGATTTCTCTGTACTTTGCTGCATCCATTTTGCCCTCTATTATTACAAGGTTTCCAGGCCCTGATGCAGAGAAGTATCCCCATAGCATGATGGAGCCACCACCATGCTTCACGGTAGGGATGGTGTTCTCCGGATGATGTGTGACATTTTGCCACTCTCCCATAAAGGCCACTTTTCTGAAGCACCTGGGCTATTGCTGCAGTATGCACAGTGTCTCCCAGCTGAGCTGTGGAAGACTGTAACTCCTTTAGAGTTGCCATAGGCCTCCCTGACCAGTGCCCATCTAGCCCAAATACTCAGTTTTTGAGGACAACCTGATGTAGGTAGATTTACAGTTGTGCCATATTATCTCAATTTCTTAATAATGGACTTTACTGTGCTCTGGGGGATATTCAATGCCTTTGAAATGTTCTTATATCCTACCCCTGATTGGTGCTTTTGAAGAACCTTATTCCAGATGTCCACTGAATGTCCCCTCGTCTTCATGATGTAGTTTTAGGAGGACTACTAAGGAATTGTAATAACCAACTGTGGGACCTCCCTGAAACACACACTTAATTGCACAGAGATGGATTACATTCAACTAATTACGTGACTTCTAAAGACAACTGGTTTTGCCATAGCTCAACCAGGTGTGTCATAGCAAAGGCACGGATGAGTTATGCATTTAATTATTTTCTGTTTTGAATTCGTAATTAGTTTAGAACTATTTGCAGATTATATTTTTCACTTCTACATTATGGACATTTTCTGTGTTGATCAGGAGCAAAAACTCCTGATTAAATACACTCTGATTTCATACTGAAATGTGGAAAAGTCCAATGGGGGTGAATACTTTTGAGAGCCACTATATATATCTCAACACTGCCAGAAGCAAATATGTTTACTGGGTTCCCATTTTTTCAACTACAATCCACACGTTCCTCACATCAGGTGCAGCTGAATACCAAATATCCCTCAGTAATGAGAGAAAGTATATTCTTTACTGACACAGAATATTGGTAATTAAATAGTAATGAGAATAGAGAAAGATGGTAAAATTTCTCCCCCTAAAAATAAATGTAACCTACACCACCTTGCCAATTCCCAATACACAACCTGTTAATGCTGCTGGAAAACCCTTAGGACCCCAACATGACAGACACAACCCATTCAGAGGCAAATTGGGATCATCTATTTTTGCTTTACCAGTAAAATATTTGTGATGTAATATGACAGCACTGGGATCTTTAGGGGTGATTTAAGAATGATGTTCTTCTGCTCACCTCAAGCTCCACTCTTTTGCTGTTGATTTTAATTGTGTCATTGAGATAAAAGCTGTCTTTCTTAAAGATGTTCAACGAGGCATCATGGGCATCTGATAGACGTTCTTCCAGCTCATGGAGTTCCATTGGTGAGTTCTCATTCTCAAGCTTGGCTTCTGACTCAAAGGTTCCTTGGCCTTGAGAAAAGCTCGTTCCAGCTGGGATTGGGTCAGGTCTTGGGCAGCAGCCTCCAAACACACACTCTCATTGTTGTTGAGCATGGAGACATAAGAACGAGCCAGGGCTACAATGGCTTAATATATAGAAATAGCAGCATTACATGATGCTGACATTATAGACACATTCAACACAGTGCAAAACATAACAAAGCAGGAGAATGATTAAAGTTTAGCAAGTGATTCTCATATGCAAAAAATTATCAGAATTCAAGTGCTAAACCTCAATTCATGTATTGTCTATTCATGTACTGTTACTTCATTGCATTAAAGCATCCAGATGGACAGAATCTGCACTTTTACCTCCAGGCGTGCAGTATGTCTTCTCCTTGCCAATCATTTTAGGATTGCAGAGGTCATCTACATAGCTGATCAACCTGGAGAGAGATTTCTGGAAGTCTTCATCTAAGTCTGTGAGCTGCAGCTCTGGCAGCAACCTGTGAAATTGAGAAGCAAAAAGAGTCAGGATCCTCACTTACTGCCAACATCAAAATACACTTAAAGACTTAAGCTTTCGAAGACATTGTGCACGACCCATGTGCAACATTACCCAGGTGAATTTATCAAAGGGTGTTAGAAAATATAAGAAACTTTCCAGTAAGTTAGTAGTTAAAACGTGTTCTTATTAGGATTTCTTTGTTATTATTTTGATTTCTCAGCTTAGACTTATCTGTGTGGCAGATGAAAACAATTTCTGCTGCCGTGGCAAATTCTTTGGGTAACGAACCAAAATGATCTATCTTATTAGTTCTTATTAGTTCTTATTAGTACAGTGTGTCCTTGGTACCAGTGCATCCATGTCTGAACTAATTACAAAGAAAAACGTATGAAATTTCGTTACTGTGTCTTTGATATTAACGCCTCCATGCTTAAACTAATTATAGGAATACCTTATTAATTATCGCTTCCCGTGTCTCGGAAGTGCCCCGGACATATGCCAAGAAGATATCATCCAGTTTCGGGACTGCCCCGAAACTCCTTTGAAATACTGCTTGTAGATGTATAAAAGGCTATGTGAAACTTTCAATAAGTTAAGATAAACGAACAGACTTCGGTGTCTGTGAATTTTTCCTTTCCGAGCGCTCGTCTCCTGTTGAAAAGTCTCATCTGTTACTGGAAGCTCTGACTGGGGTGCCTGATTCACTAGGATCCGAAGGGTTGCTTCAACTGAAGTGTTGAAGCATTAGGGGCTCATCCCGGGATTACAATCAGGTGAGTGGTGTCTTAATTGCCTTTGTGCTGTATCTTGCGCGTAACAGTTGAGACTTGACGCAGGAGAAAACAAATTGTACATAGGTGTTGTGTTTTCTGTGGTGTGTTGGTAATCCTGGTGTATAGTAATGGGAGGTTCTGGAAGTAAACAACCTGACTCCCCAAAGCTGGGAGAGACCCCCGTGTCTTGGGTTTCCACAGTTTCTGCTGGTTATTATGTAAATCCTTTTGTGGATCAATTAGCTGGATGGTCTGAGGGCATGTCCCCACAGGTGATGCCATATCCTCGGGAGGGTAGTTTTGAGGATGATTATGTTCAGGAAATGCATGCAATGGTGTTTGAAGGTTGGGGAGATCCAGAGTGGGATTACGATTACATGAAAAAATGTTGTTTAGAATGGGAGCATTTGAGACCATATTGGCTAAAACACTGGAGTCTGAAAACTAAAGTAGACCCGAAAGAGTTGGCTAAGATTAATGTTAAGCAGGAACCTAAACTTCCAAAAGGACCGAGGAAGAAAAGTGCTGTACCAGCCCCTCTACCCACTCCTCCGCCTTATGCCTCAGCACCGCTGTGCACCCCCATGGGAACTAAATTGTAATCCAGCTGTAGTGAAAGTCAAAGGAAGGATAGTGCAAGTGAGGGTGAAAATGAGTCAGATGTGTTTCAAGGCGTTATCCAGGTGACTTCTTGTGAGATCAAGGTTATTCCCTTGACTTTACAACACCTGTCATTGATTATTACAACTCTGCCTTCCCCGTTTGTTAACCCCAGAAAATATGTCGGCACTTTAATGAGAATAAGTAAACACAGCAACCTGACTGTGGCAGATTATCGATTTATTCTGGCCCAGACCTTAGGGGATCATTATGATGAGGATGAGCTCATACAGAACGTGCCATTGTTGCATCAGAATAATGACAATCCTCGTATGATAGGAGATGAAGAGGAATTTGAAGTAACTGAGGAGCCAGGAAAGGGAAAGGTTGTTATACCAAAAAAAGAGCGTGAAGAGGAAAAAAAGAAAAAGAACCGGGAGTTTGTACAGAAAAGGGAAAGAAAACAGATGTCCGAAAAAGAAGGGTTAAACCGAAACTGAAATTTATATGGAATGAGCCAGGTGTGGACAAAGAGATGGACAAGGATTTAAGAAATTATTTGTTGAAAGTGGCCGGTAAGAAACAGGATATAACGGGTTCTGTGGCATGTAAACAGGGGCCTGATGGGTGTACCTCTCTGTTTTTCACTCGATTTCATAAGACATGGACTGAGGAGTGTCTGTTGCCCCTCAACTCCTCGCAAATGCAGGCTACGTTTGTAAACACGTTTCTTACTAATTGCTGTCCTCAGGTGGCCTCTGTCATCAGATTGCATGTTCAGGACAGATATAAAAAGGAAGTAAGAGAATGGAAACAGAGATTAGCAGAGTTGGGGGAGGATAATGCCTTCCCCAGTGGTACGGGAAAGAAAGCGGCTGTACAAATGTACCAGCAGATACACAGGGACAAGGGGAAGGCAGAAAACTGGGAAACTGCCATTAATGTGGAATACGAGGACACTGGGTGCGAGAATGTCATAAGAAACAGAGAGATCGACGGAACGGACAGTATCTGCCTGTCCAACAACAACGCAGAGAGGAAGGGTGCCTGCAGTCAGGCTACACCCCTCCTTTTGCTCAAAGCACCATTCCTCCACAATAGGGATGCCCGCAGGGTGATATCGCCCCTTCTAGCTTTCTCCAGTTGTCGGTACAGGCTTCCTCTGAACATGATATGCCCTTATTACATTTAGAGCTGAATGGTGTGACCACTGCATTTTTAGTTGACACTGAGGCTACCCTCTCCTCGCTTTCACAGGATTATAGAGGGCAGTTAAACGAATGCCAACAGCGCTCTGTGGGAATAACAGGGGTTTATATGTATTGTTATGAGACACAGCTAATTTCAGTCACATGTGAATTAGATCCACACATACATTTTCAGCATACATTTATTGTACTGCCCCAATGTCCCTATAATCTGCTGGTGAGAGATTTGTTAATTAAAATGGGTCTAGTGATTAGTTCTGACGGGCCGCATATTGTCTTACAAACCAGACACCAGCGACCCTTGGCTTTGCTCTCCGCCTGCCACAGCTAGCGTCCTCTCGATCGTGGATGGAGCAGGTGCCTGAGACTGTCTGTTAGGGCTCAGCATAGAGATGAAGTAGGATTAGTCGATGTAGAACCATATAAAGCTGTTCTGAAAACCCAGGAACCTGTGTATGTGAAGCAGTACCCCATGTCACAAGAAAAATTTGAAGCGATCGATGCACTTCTGTCCTCTCTATTTCAGCAGGGTGTTATTATTTCTGTTTCTCTGTATAATACTCCAGTTAATCCTGTAAAAAAGGTCACAGGGGGGTGGTGTTTTACACAAGATTTGAGACGAATAAACAATATCGTTCTCCCCGTCCCCCCTGTAGTCCCTGATGTGCCATCTTTAATTACTTCCATTCCACATAATCACACACATTTTTCCGTTATTGACTTATGTTCAACCTTCTTTTCAGTTCCCGTTCATCCTGAAACACAGCCGCTGTTCGCATTCACGCACAGGGGAAAACAATACACATGGACACGTTTGCCGCAGGGATTTGTGGACTCTCCTGCTGTGTTTGCTGTCACAGTGTGTCGAGCGCTTTCTGATCTCATCCTCCCAGACGGATGCACAGTTTTGCAATATGCAGATGATTTGCTTGTCTTTGCTGAAAGTGAATCCCTTTGTCAACAGGCTTCTATAGCACTCCTCAAACATTTGGGAAAAAAGGGATTCAAGGTTGCTAAAGCAAAAATACAATTTGCACAAGAGACTGTGAACTACTTGGGATTTGTGTTATCCAAAGGACAGCGCACACTGGCCCCCTCGTGGGTTCAAGCTGTCGAGACCCTGGCTTTTCCCAAAACTGTGACTCAATTGTTGTAATTTTCTGGGACTTATAAACTATTGCAGACACTGGATTCCAGACTGTTCCACATACGACAAGGCTCTGCACGCCTCCATTGACGGAACTACTGTGGTCCCATCGGAGGAGGGAGAGCAGGCTTTCCAGCACTTAAAGCATGCCGTCATCTTGGCCCCAGCTCTGGGGCTCCCAAACTATCAACTCCCTTTTCACCTCTATGTGACCGAGGGGGGCTGATGCGTCCCTGTGCTTTCCTCTCCAAATCCCTGGATGCTGTCGCCTGCGGACTGCCCCAGTGTTTGCGTGCAGTGGCTGCTAGCGCAATAATGGTGCGGGAAGCTGAAAGGTTGGTCTTATCACATCCACTTATACAACACACATCTCATCAAGTCAAAAATATATTGACAAATATACAGACGCAACACATGACGGCACAGTGGCGCTCGGGGTATGAGACTATTTTGTGTTCTACCGAGAATTTGCAAATGAAACCTTCCAATTCCTTAAATGCTGCAGCATAACACCTGCATCAATTATTACATGGCTTTCGAAGGACATGACTGTACATGGGAGATTGCTCACACCACAGGCATTAGAGACGATTTGCAGGAGACCCCCCTGAGCGGAGGGGAGGCGTTAAATGTTGATGGCTCCTGCTACAAGCCTAGTACATTGTAACGCTGTGTGCTTATGCGGTCTGTACTCTACAGGATGTGGTAGAAGCTTATGCTCTGTCTTTCAGCTCTGCACAAGCAGCAGAGCTTTTTGCATTAACTAGAGCTTGCTTTTGGTCTGAAGGAAAAACTGTCACAATTTATACAGACAGGCGCTATGCTTTTGGGGTAGCACATGATTTTGGTTGCATATGGCAGACTAGGGGATTTACTGCCGCAAACGGAAAAGGGATCTCGAATGCATTCCTAGTGGAGAATTTGATTTTAGCTTGCGAGAAGCCAAAGAAACTAGCTATAGTCAAAACAAAGGGGCATAGTGTGTTAGACACAGAGGAGGCTAGGTGAAACGAGGGCTGATGAGGCTGCTAAGGCAGCTGCGCAAGCGCAGCAGATGCCGCCATTTCTTGACAACAAGGGTTTTCTCTCCTCCTGTTTCTTCTCTACTATACTGCCGTGAGACATAGATTTTAAACACATGCAAAAGTATGCTGGGGTCTGCTGTACGATAAAGAGGGCCAGCTGGCCCTCCCAACTTCCGTGCTTCCTTTTTTAGTACATGATTTACATGGTTTAACACGCAGAGATAGGCGCACAGTAGAGAGACAGATACAACAGCAGTATTGTATTTAGCATAGAGAGATTAATCGGAGTGCCGTGGAGTTTTCTTTCTCCTGACCCTGGCTGCTGCACACGTCGCTGCTGCACCAAAGAAACCAGATGCCTTCTCCTACCACAAGAGAAAATATGGAAATATGCCCATGACATCGCCAGAGAAAACGACATCAAGACACCCTGCTTTCTGTGCTCCTTGATGCCTCATGGAACGGAATCTCCTTTTCTTTTGAGGACTTTGCACCTTTGGACAATAATGAAGTAGACTGTTGGGTTCTGGCCGGAACTGGGAAAGTTGATCAAGTGTTAAGACACAATTCATCTTGTCCATATGTTATTCCTGTAAGTACTAGTAGTTCACCAGACCCTTTTATGTTTGTATAGCATGTACACCTTCCGCGACGGCTATCCGGACTCCCTGCTCCGGTATCCCTATGTTGGTCGAAACAGCATGACACCAATGGCACTTACACCACTGTTGGAAACCTTCCCCTAACCTTATGTAACCACACCCACACCCCTCCTGTCTTAAACAGTGACAGTTCCGGGCTCACATGTTCCGGACAGCCCGATACCTGTAACACCACCTTCCCACTTTGGGGAACCTTTATCATTAAAGATTGGTATTGGGTCTGTGAAAACAAAGCTTATTCTCACCTGCCCACTTACTGATTAGAATAATGTACTTTTACGCGCTTAACAGATGGCTTATACATAGTTCATAAGAATGACTCTACAGGAAATTGGCCACAGAATATAGCTAAGCATTTGAGGTGACACAAGAGGGCTGCCTCTGTTGATAGATCTGCATATGAAATACCTGAGGAACACCGTCTCACCACTAGGGCACGACGATTTTGGACCTCAATGCTCTCTCCATTAGGAACTGTACAACAGTGGCATATTATTGAGCGTTTACATTATAGACTGGCACAGTTTACTAATGACACTATTCTTGCTATAGAGGCTATTAAGGCTGAATTAATGGCTACTCGTCTTATGACCATACAAAATAGTTCTCGATATGTTATTAGATAAGAAAGGGGTGTCTGTCATTTGATAGGAGACTATTGCTGTACATATATTCCCCCTTATGACACCGAGGTTGGTGATATAACTGCTGTCCTTAATGATATGAAAGTGGTCTCGCAGAAACTGCAGGAGGAAGAAGTGGGGGAAAAGACCTGGGGTTGGTGGTGGTTTCTTTTTGGTTGGATGGCCCCCTATGTTACTCTAGCCATCCCGTTTATTATTATTTAGCTTTTAATAATGGGGTTTGGAACCTGTATTTGCATGTGCTTTCAGAAGTGTATGGCTCGTCTGATATACTCTTCCCTGTATGCCCTTAACCCGAAACGATTGGGTGCATATCGTGCTCAATTATTGCAACAACAGACCCAAAACTGACATATTGACATATACATTATGTGTAAAACATCCCATTAAAGAGGGCAACTGTTAGAAAATATAAGAAACTTTCCAGTAAGTTAGTAGTTAAAACTTTGCTCTTATTTTGATTTCTCTGCTCAGACTTATCTGTGTGGCAGATTTCTGCTGCCATGGAAAATTCTTTGGGTAATGAACTGAAATGATCTATTAATACGTTCTTATTAGTACAGTGTGTCCTTGGTACCAGTGCGTCCATGTCTGAACTAATTACAAAGAAAACCTTATGAAATTTTGTTACTGTGTCTTTGATATTAACGTCTCCATGCTTAAACTAATTATAGGAATAAATTATCGCTTCCCGTGACTCGGAAGTGCCCCGGACATATGCCAAGATGATATCTTCCAGTTTCGGGACTGCCCCGAAACTCCCTTGAAATACTGCTTGTAGATGTATAAAAGGCTATGTGAAACTTTCAATAAATGAAGATAAACGAACAGACTTCGGTGTCTGTGAATTTTTCCTTCCCGAGCGCTCGTCTCCTGTTGAAAAGTCTCATCTGTTACTGGAAGCTCTGACTGGGGTGCCAGATTCACTGGGATCCGAAGGGTTGCTTCAACTGAAGCGTTGTTCTTTAACAAAGGGTAAACATGGTTTGACAATATTTGTGAGCGATGTTAACATGCCAGCGCTGTGCTTCACTACACTCAACCATGAATAAGCTGTATATTCAACCATAGTTAACATGCCTTAGGAATATGCATGATGGCATATCATGGTATGTCTATGGCCCTGTGTAGTTAACCGCAGTTAAATCATGTTGAACTTCTGAATCTCTGAATTTCTGCCTGCACTTTGATGAATCATACGAAGGCCTATGCTTCATCAATACTTTGACCGATCCACAAATCATGACATATAAACGTATTGCCTTTTTAGTTATAAATACTAGATTGTGGCTTTAAAAACTATTTAAGTTGCTGTAAGGTCAGTCTGTAATTTGCTGGAAAGTCAAAGCTTTTAATTTGGTTCATGTCTAAATTTTACAGCTTACACATTGTGGAGCCAAATTCCACATTGATGCTTAACAAAATTATTTGTTGATTTGGATTCTCCAAACTAGGTAAGAGCTACAGTTGCTGAGACAAAACACTGTTGTTCCTCAATCAAAGCAAGTCTGAATGCTAAATGTCATTATTTAAAGCTGCCACTTATAGAATCATGATGTCGCACAAAAGCATAATATTGCAATAAGATGCTTCCTACTGTCGTCTCCTTCCTGGATGAACTGGACTTCCTTCTCTCCTCCCTCCCCTCACTGTCCTCACCTACCATCCTCCTGGGAGACTTCAGCATCCACCTCCCCAAATGCTCCTTATTAACTTGAAATATTGTTTTGCCCGGGGGCCCCCACATACCCTTGAATCGCCTCTGTGTGTATATGTCAGAAAAATGGTTGACAGACATTAATCAACCAGGCGAGATGTCTATGTATGTGTCAGCTATCTCCTTGGTCTTCTCCAGGACAGTCCCAATTATATAATTTATCTGGTATTTATCCTATATTTTTAACACTTTAAATAGTCGTGTGCTAGGACCCAGGAGGAGAAGTTGAAAACAGCAGGAAAGCCAGGCAGGCCAAAGCCTATCTTAATAAACTGTAATACACTGTAGTATACTCTATGTTAAAAACATCTGTGATAACTCTTGTGCACCAGGAGCAGGTTTGCAATTGTTTTTCCCTGGTGGGTGCAAGTGGGGTGTGCAAAGAGAGCTTGTGCAGGAGCAAATGGCCCCCCTACGCCCCCCCTGCGGTGCTGCCAAAGTATACTTTATTAGACTACAATGCAAACCAAGGAAAACCATAGCAAAGCAGGAAAACTACAATAAGTGTAACAGGCATGTTTATCAATCAGCCCTGTCATATTAGGATGTTCTTGTCTTGGTCTAGATCAGCTGCCATTAGAAAGGATACTTGAGGTCTTGCATTGCACTGGCATCGATGCACCTCATAGTGTTGTAGAGGAGAAACCTGGAGAGCAATGCAGTCAGTAAAATGATCTTCTGGTCATTAATTGGCTTCCCTTCATGGTCATCCATTCCCTGAGTGTCCAGGAGGATCAGGGTGATGTTGTAATGGGTTGGGTGAGGTCGGGCCCAGAGCCAGATCCCTTTGGTACAGGGCTTTCTGGAGTGACCAACAGGAAACCCCTGACCACTCCCAAAGAACCGGGACAACAGGTAGGATTTCCCTGTCCTGTGCTTGCCCACGATGGCGATCACCTCTGCCTTGTTTGTCAGCTGCTCGAGATACGCCGTAACCTCCTCGTTGATCACCAGCCGATCATCTTGGAACTCGATGAAAAGCTTGGGCTCTGCCATGGCTTCAGGACAGAGAGGGAGAATGAGTTCACAGAATATCACAAGTCACATTTCAGGTAGAGGAACCCTATGGATCCATAGTCTCTGGGGAACAAGATGGGATTACGTAGCAGAAGAAAATACTTTAACATTTATATTTAGCATGACACCTTTGCCAAGTTGAATTTCTACACATATTTACTCTGCACAGGAATCCAGCAACACTGATCAGCTGTTCACAATTCCAGCCACCCATCGAAGAGCTAAACCACATTACCAGAGTGATCAGGAGAGTAACTGTTTGGGAGGGACAGTGCAGGCATGGTCAATGGATTGTCAAAGCATTCATGACTGTGTTACATTGATCTGATACACTGTTGTGAACCTGTGATCTGTTATCTCCCCCACATAAATCTTTGATCCCAAAAAAAACAATAGTGTATGCTTAAAATCTGCCAATTTACAAATTAATAATAACTTGTTAATTAACAAATGAGAACCGAGTCTGACCAATACAAATATCCAAGATGTTTTAGTCTTTTAGTTTAGATCTTATTTTAGTCATTTTGTTGCTATTCAGTAAGATTAGGCCAATACTTGTTCAGTATAGATAAGGTCTAATGCTTAAACTTAATTTTAAAGACAATTTTAAAATCCCTGTGACCTTAAACTTACGAGGTATAATATGTATTGAAATCAACACCTGTGTGTGTGTGTGTGTTCAGTGTGGGACAGAGTATTCTTACTCTGCTGGTTTTTACTCCTCTCTCGTGATTCCCTGGAGAAACACAACACACACAAAATAGACTGACTAAACGGAAATACCTCTTATTACACAAGTTTTATTCACAATACATCTTCACTATGGCCCAGTGTTAGAAAAAAGGTAATTTGAAGCAATGGAGTCTAGAAGTCCAGGTTTAATAAGTGGCATGATGCAAAATGAAACATAGGCCTGAATTAGTTACAGTACAAAATGAACAACCAGGTAACGACCAACAGAGGAAAACAAAACACAATGAGAAGGAAAATAAATAATACCATAGTTTTCCGTAAGCTCTCTGGTAGGATAGCCTATAATAGACTCAATACCTAAACATGCTCTGCAATTTTCGCTTAGCTTAGAAAAGCACTAATATATTATTTATTTATGTATTTATTTCTCTTAGCAGATGCACTTATCCAGGGCGACTTACATCATATGAGCGCAATATAAAGTACAAACTGTACAAGAATACAGTGCAGATCAAGGCATAAAACATTACATATTCCAATCTACATAATACAGTTTACATATGTAGGAGCAGACTCGGACGCCGTCCACATTAATAGGACAGTTTTTATTAAAACACAGGCGTTCAGGTGCGCAAGGAGAAATAATTAAACAAGACATACAACTGAATACATTAAAACTGCAATTGAATTGAATCACTTAAAAATAAATAACTCAAGTCATAACTATGACTCCATTGATTCAGACAAGCTTTCTAATAAACACAACAAACAAAACCAATCAAACTCTAATATAATTGGAGTATTAATGTTGTACACATACATTACTAAAACTTGCATGTTATTCTAATGAGATGGCAGAAAACTAAAATGAACTTAGTACCTTAAGCTCATTCCCAAAAATAAACGTGTGCCAAGATTGTATCTCTACTAAAACTTACAGCAATGTTTGTGTGTATTAAACATACTAAATATCATTTCATATGTACAAAGACACCGCAACACACCCGCGTTAAGCCCGCAAGTTGAAGGTTCATTTCCACACCCCCTGGGTGCGACAGAGGTCATGTGACATGTAACATGTACTTTTACATGTAGTTATTTATTTACTTATTCGTGTACCTGTTTAGCAGATGCTGTGATCCAAACCTGTGAACAGTTGTATTGTTGCTCTTTTACAGCTGTAGTCAACAGCAGTGGGGAGCCAGGTGAGGAGGAACGGGATCAAATGTGTCACAACCCAGGACACAGACAGAGCCAAGCATTTCTAAGCACAACCCAGCTGGCACCCCTGTCTGTCACAGTCAACGCCAGACAAACCACCACACTGCCTCTGTGCCACCTGATAAGAGTCCACCACATTGCCTGAGCAAATAAAAAGAGCACAGTCTCATATGCAGCCCTTGACTGTGACCCTACATCTTGACAGCACTTAGCTTTTAACTATTTGCACTTATACCCTTCTAAGGGAAACAAACAGGTCCAAGATATGCAGAATGTGTAAGGATAAACAACCTCCTGCTGAATGAACCGCTACACAAGAAAACATAACATATCAAATGTCCCAAACTTCTCCCTCCGAGCTGTCCACTGTTCAGTTCCTGTTGAATTAACCAGCCAGTAACACAGTCCACCATTCCAAAGAAGCTAGCTGAGTATTAAAAGTGTTCAGCAAGGCCAGTAAACATTGCACTGTTCTTATGAGTAACTAACGTGTAGTTAATGAATGCCTACTATGTAAATAAAACTAATTTGGGAGACCTATTGTCTCAGGTCGAGGAGAATTTGGATGTTGAGGGCATCTGCATGAGTGAGGAGGTCATTAACAACTTTGAAGAGGGCAGTTTCAGTACTGTGGAGGGGGCGGAATCCAGACTGAAGGGATTTGAATATGTTGTTATTCAGCAGGTGAGTTTTTACTGTTTTATTTGGTAAAAGTATTTTACATTTTCAGAATAAAAACATTCAAAATTGTAATACTTATGATTTTTTTTTTTTAAATCAGTTACTAAAATCACAAAAAAAAAATCTCAGTGATAAAATTCAAACAACAAAACATGTGCTTAAGGAAAAACAAATGTGATAAAAGCAAAACTGCTAACCAACACAAAGTGTCAAATACATTGAAATTAACTGAAAATGAATCGGAAAAATCTATAAACAAATAAAATGAAAAAATAATAAACAAAGCAGGTGAGTTTTTAATTGGGAGGCAACAGTCCATATCAGGGTCTTTGCAAGGAATGGGAGGTTGGATATGGGACAGAAGTTATTAAGGAGGGTGGCATCCAGTCCGGACTTTTTCAAGATGGAGGTCACTACAGGCATTTTGTAGTTGGAGGGGACAGTTCCAAGGGAGAGGAAGAGGGAGAGGGAGAGGTTGACAATGTGTGTGATATATGGACACAGAGCAGGGAGGCAGGTTTTGATGAGAACAGTGGTGAGGGGAATTATTTAGACACACCTGCCATGCTGATGCAGATGGAAGTCAGTGCTCTCACCACAGCTGTGCCTCACTCAATTTTAACCTCCCTGATCTTAATATCAGGGAAATCCCCCAGATCACAGGTTTTATCCCATGCTTTCTTTTGGAAGTTCTCTCTGCACCTCTGTGAGTGTTGAACCTTTGAGTGTTAGCCATAAACTCCTGTGCTTGTTTGTTTTATTTGCCTTTCTTGTGTTAGTTTATTTTGTTAATTTAAATTTTTTGTTGTTGTTTTTAAACTCCTCTTGGAGTTTGAAGGCTCCTCTGTGAGGAGGATGTCGTTCTTTTATTTTCTAAAGAGAATATCAGTGCCATATTAAATAATCAGCTAATCTGAACCCTCCATGTCTGGCTATGCTGTTACACAGATATATTAGACTTATAAACTCAGCAAAAAAAGAAATGTCCCTTTTTCAGGACACTGTATTTTAAAGATAATTTTGTAAAAATCCAAATAACTGTACCGAACTTTATTGTAAACTTTATGTTTTCCATGCTTGTTCAATGAACCATAAACAATTAAGGAACATGCACCTGTGGAACAGTCATTAAGACACCAACACCTTACAGATGGTAGGCAATTAAGGTCATAGTTATAAAAATGTAGGACACTAAAGAGACCCTTCTACTGACTCTGAAAAACACCAAAAGAAAGATGCCCAGGGTCCCTGCTCATCTGTGTGAACGTGCCTTAGGCATGCTGCAAGGAGGCGGACTGCAGATGTGGCCAGGGTAATAAATTGCAATGTCCGTACTGTGATATGCCTAAGACAGCACAACAGGGAGACAGGAAGGACAGCTGATTGTCCTTGCAGTGGCAGACCACGTGTAACAACACCTGCACAGGATCGGTACATCCCAATATCACACCTGCGGGACAGGCACAGGATGGTAACAACTGCCCAAGTTACACCAGGAACACACAATCCCTCCATCAGTGCTCAGACTGTCCGCAATAAACTGAGAGAGGCTGGACTAAGGGCTTGTAGGCCTGTTGTAAGGCAGGTCCTTACCAGACATCACCGGCAACAACGTCGCCTATGGGCACAAACCCTCCTTCGCTGGACGTGATTTCCTGCAAGACAGGAATGTCAGTGTTGTGCCATGGCCAGCGAAGAGCCTGGATCTCAATCCCATTGAGCACATCTGGGACCTGTTGGATCGGAGGGTGAGGGCTAGGGCCATTCCCCCCAGAAATGTCCAGGAACTTGCAAGTGCCTTGGTGGAAGAGTGGGGTAACATCTCACAGCAAGAACTGGCAAATCTGGAGCAGTCCATGAGGAGGAGATGCACTGCAGTACTTAATGCAGCTGGTGGCCACACCAGATACTGACTGTTACTTTTGATTTTGACCCCCCCCCTTTGTTCAGGGACAGATTATTCAATTTCTGTTAGTTACATTGTCTGTGAAACTTGTTCAGTTTATGTGTTAGTTGTTGAATCTTTTCATGTTCATACAAATATTTATGTTAAGTTTGCAGTTTGCTAAAAATAAAAGCAGTTGAAAGTGAGAGGACATTTCTTTTTTTTTTGCTGAGTATATTTTGTAATTATTTATCTGCTGTCAAATATATAACAATATATTAAAACGTCAATAATTAGTATATTACAAATATATTAAAAATATATTTAAATTTAGAAAATAGGTTTTATAATCTATTTTGACAATATATTATTTCTAAATATATTCTGGATAAAAATATATTTTACAAAATATATTAATACATATTTTTTCTGTATTGGTTTGTAGTACTGCTTCTGTGATCAGCTGTCCAGAATGTGGTCAAAATGTGAACTAACACAAGCTGCAGTGATTTGAAACCTGAATAGTTTTACCTGGCTCTCTGACAGGTTTAGGGATCTGACAAATACATTCAAATCCTTATGGCCAGGTGAGCAAAAGTTGATCTCTGTGTTTTATATCCTTGGGGTAACAACAATAACAATGGAAAAAAAATCGGCATGAGAAAGGAAGAAACAGTCCTCTGTCTTGCGTTAATCATCGATACCACACAGGATTTTAATGTGAAGCAATGATGGATCAGCTTCCCTGCATTGCTGAAACCCAGAAACACAAACAGACAGATATATGTAGGAATGCCTTGGCGTGTATTTATTGTAAAAAAAATCGAACCCTTCTCTGGGTCCTCAGATATACACCAAATGATATAAACTGAGCAGGGACAGCTACGTCTGTTTACCCTGTGCAAAATGTATTCTATTTTAAAGAAAATGAAAAGTAGTTAAAAGAAAAAAAAAACAGAAGATAATCAGAAATTCTGTAGCTCTGTTGAAGCTTTTTAAAATGTAAAAAATACAGAAGCAAACACTTCTAAAAATATAATATGCTAACTTACAACTTATACTTATCCATTGTTATCCACATCACAATACAAAAACCCAATCCAGCTACAACAATAACATTGTGGCAATATAAACAGAGAGCAATATCACATTGTGGAAAATCAACATTGTAGACTCCAGGAGATATTGTTGGTAAAACATTGTAAAATAACATTTTAAAATCACAATTATTATTAAATGTACATTGCAGAGAAACTATTTTCTATCCCCCAGCCCCCATAAGATTTAAATCAGTAGAATCGTATTTGATTGACACTGTGCAGTGATAGAGCAATATTAATAGAATTCTTATTTTTAAAACTGGAAATTTAAATCAAGCATTGGCATGCAGATGTGCAGCTCAGTGAATATGAATGCAGACTACAATGGATGTACATTTTACTGAGGAGAGCACAATGTCTGACTATTGCACACTGAGAAATCACTTTACTTCTTAGACTTAAGGAGTGCATACTGAGAGGTTTGCATCATCATGGGTTTTAATTTGATCAATGAAGCTTCTTATCTCACAGAGATGGATCTGAATTTCCTCGACTTGTTCACGGACCTTCTTTGCAGCTTCAGTTTTGCACCCTTCATGCAGCTCTTTGCATTTCGTGACAAGGGAAACCACATCTATAATCAGAGAGATGCCAGACAGCACCCCACCCACTACTGCAGTAACTCTTGAGATTGCCCTAGCTCCTAAACTGATGACATCATCAATCAGAGTAGTTAATCGTAACAATGAGAAGACATTGGTCAGTAGGCTTAAACTCCCCTGAAATACTGGAAAGTTTATATCATCTTCCCTTAACTCTACCATAACAGTATTATAATACTGGATAGATTCTTCAAGTTCTTTCCAGTCATTTTCAATGACTTTCATCTTAACTTCCAGGTCTTTCTTGTACTCTTTGTTTTTAAAGAATCGCCCCACATCAGCGAAGAAAGTTGTGAGGCCTCCTGCTACCCCAATTCCTGCCCCTTCCCCAGTTACAATCAGTGATGTCCCCAGGGTGAAAGGTATTAGTGCCAAGCCAACAATGGTGAGAATGGACCCTGCAGCACCCACAGTGCTACCTGTAATGTTACCAACAGTGGTGCCTTTATGAGATTTGTCCATCAATGCGGCTGTTTCCAAAAGATCGTTGTTAATGACTTCAATTTTCTTTAACTTCTCTAAGAATTGAGTTTCGATGAATGTTACCATTTCCTGTTGGGGAAACACATTAAAGATAATTCCATGCTTACTCCCACATTGTATTAATATTATATTTCTAAGCAGTCACCCTTATCCAGGGCAACTTAAAATTGTTACAATATATCACATTATTTTTACATACAGTAACCCTTTTATACTGGAGCATTTTAGGTACAGTACCTTGCTCAAGGGTACCACAGCTGTGTCCCCCACCTTGCTTGGTGGGTGGTGGGGGGACACAGCTGTTGTACCCTTAACTTCACATGCTACATAATATGGGGGAAATTTGCTAAATCCGCTTCCCTGTTTGTTCATTCAAACCCATACCTCTCCAATCCCTGAGCTCCTATCTAGCTAGCACCTAGCTAGCACCTGAACAAATGCTGATAAGGTTGACCTGGCTCTCTCTCTTCCACCTTGCACTCAACTTTCTTTGTTAGATGCCAATGTAATAGTTAAACTTTAATAACAAGTGAACCTGCTTATTTGTTAACAAAAGGAGTACAGAGTTTGTCTTTATTAAATTAGTTTCTTCTTTTGTCTAAGGATTTGTGCAGCTCCTGTGCTACCTGTTTATATTCAGTGTTTGTTGCTTTGTAGTTGTTTTCTTGTCTAGGTAATACTTTTTTTAAAGTTTTGTTTCAATTCTGAACATCCTTTATTACCAAGGAAACCAATTACTAAGCAATTGTGGTTTCTGACTCTTTATTCTAGAAAATGTTTTCATCTTAATAAAAGGCAATCACAATAGTACTAGAAAGATGCAGGAAAACATACTTTGTAAGATTCTTTTAGAAGACTGCCAAAGTGCTCTGTGCAGAGCTGCTCATATGAGCTTTGCTTTGAGGGCCCCAGATCTGAAATGAAAATCATTGCAATTAGCAGAAAAAAATAACATATTGAAAGATATAAAATGTTTAACAAGAAGTAACAAGAACAATTAAGCAAGCCCAATGAATGATTACTACGTTACCATTTAATTCAGAGATGCAAGTAAAATTCAGCATATCAA
The DNA here is from genome assembly GCF_036373705.1 of Amia ocellicauda. Taxonomy (NCBI): domain Eukaryota; kingdom Metazoa; phylum Chordata; class Actinopteri; order Amiiformes; family Amiidae; genus Amia; species Amia ocellicauda. Next base: position 27,891,750 of record NC_089861.1, on the reverse strand, counting down.
CAATGTGTAATATAATTAACCATTTTAACAGTTAAACATTTGTGTCTTTTTGACTCAGGACCCTGTAATAAGTGGTAGTTTTCAGATAAAGTATAGCATAATGATTACTGAATATATGAGACTGATCCATATAGAACCTGATCATCTTCAATCAAATTTAGTGAATTGGTTAGTGCTTTACCTTCAAGCTTAGAGTATTCAATATTGAAATTTTTGATCCTGTTCTTCATTATGCTGAAAGCATCCAGACCTTTGCAGTCAGTGTTGGAAAGCAGTTTGTGCTTGATTTTGAGCTCCATAATTTTTAAATGACACTTCTGTTTTGATTGTGCCATATTCTGCTGCAGATATCCATTCCTCATAGTTTGTAATAGGTCCTGAGAAAGAAATCAACACAACATTTCATGATCAATGTAATCTAGAGGCTAGAGAGAGGTAGAACTGGTGGGGCATGTAATATGGGCAAGGGGCAAGGACATGTCTGAATTAAAGAGGGGGGTAATGTAAACTTAATTTATCTGGTAAATATAGTTACTGTTAGTTTTACTCTGCTTTATCGGCCCACCTCTCTTGCTCTGTTTATCTTGGGGCCTGTAACCAGACACAGGCTTGTCATTTGCACTGTGGCTGGCTGGTGGATGTACAATATTGACTGGGGAATGGAGCGGAGTTGTGGACTGGAACTATGTCTGAAGGAACCATGTGAGAGGCTGGAACTGTGAGTTTGAGTGGAGGGGTCAACCAGAGTTGAATATGGAAGAACCGAGAAGCAATTACAGATGAGTGATCTGTGTTTGGCACTGTGGGTTGTATTCTAAAACTATGCTGCTATATTAATGAGTGTTTCTAACGTATGGCTGTTCCTAGTATTCTTGTCTTGTGAAGCTGTTTCCTATTTTTCTTTATAGACAAGCATGATTAGTCACTTCCACCACTCTACATTTCTCCTGGTCTCTGTTGTGCGCATCACGTCCCAACTGCTGTCCAGATCGCCACTGTTTCTACATGCTCCGGAGTAACGATCTCTATTGGCAACAATCATACATCTGATCTTAGAGCTGGATAAAATAGGTTTATAATGGGCATTGTAGATGGTTTCTTTGTGTAATTCAGTTGTGAGTCCCCATGGGTACAGAGGGTGGTTGACAGCACACAGGGAGGGGCTATTTTAGCTTTTGTTTGGGGGTAATTTAATTGGAAAAGGAAGGTAGATTGAGGGGTTAAGAAGAGTCCTTACACCCTCCCATTCTTTTTAAAAGGGTAGTGTGCTGGATGACATGATTTTGGTGGAAATTATTCCTCTGTATCAAGGGGGCCTGAGATATTTAGTTTTCAATATTTTTAATGTATCTACTTGTATGACTATCCATCTGCCTAAAGTGGATGTTGTAATAAATGATTTGGTTTTAGTGTCCTGAATAACTGAAGTATTGAACAAGTATATTTGTACTGAAGTGCAATTTGCTTGCTTCATTTGTGGTGATTAATTAAAGTTGATATTGAAACTTATGGGGCACTTTTACAATTGTGGTGTTGGACCCATTGCTGCTGTTAGCTGGATTTACGTTAAATTATTGCACTTTGTTTGGTGGCTGTGATTGTAAGAATTGAACAACTGCAGGAGTTTTCATTGCATATGCACCGATTCCTTGCCGCTCAGTCTGTATCAAAAATCGCTGTTGCTCTTTATCTGGAGTATGATAGGACCTTGTTCAAGAGCTGAATAAACAAATTTGAGATCATACTGTTGTTTGTTCTGTTACACCTGAAGAACTGCAAGTTACTGTACATTAGGGCTACAGGGATGGACTGGGACTAAAAATCTGCCCTGGACTTTGACCCAGACCAGCCCACCACAACTGCCCTGTGAGTCTCTCGATGTACTGACTCCAATCCTCTGCATCTGCATTGTATGGATTAACCCTCCCAAATAGCTGCATTTTCAATACATTTGTTTGCTTAAGTAAAGATTTTAACTCTTCGTTACTCACAGCAAACCAGAACAATTATTTTATCCTTGTCACCAATGTAATAACTCGGAGCAGATGTTTTTCAGCAAAGGGATTCAGTTGTAAAAAACAATTGTAATCACGCAGTACTATTGTACTTGTTTTTTTACCCTACAAAAAACTTCTCCCTTGTGGAAATGGAAACTAACTCCACTGATTGAGATGGTGGGGTAGGGACAATAAACTCAATTACTACAAAAGCAAGTGAGCTAAAATTTGAGTCGAGTATGTATTGAGAAAAGGATGTATTCTGATGAAACCACAACATCTGTTTTGTGAGTAAGAGATTGATCAAGAATTTTACAAAGGGTTTTGATGGACAAAGTGGAGGAGAATGTGGTGGAGTTAAGGAGAATTGAGATAGGATGGTTAGTAGAGGGGAGGGAAGAAGGTATATGGAGGTCAGATTTAGAAACATTCAGCTTCAGATTATGCAAATCTATCTGGAATTAAACGGCTGAAAAGCAGACAGAGATGCATTAGATAATGTTTTAATGAAATGAGAGGAAGATCTGGATATCATGAAATGGTAGCAGAATTCATGAATGTAGATAATAGAACCCCAGGAGAGGTAGATGAGAGACAAGAGATGGGGTCCCAGCAATAATCCTTGGTGAAGAAAAAACAAGGTGAAAAGAACGAGCAATAACAGGAAATGTAAAAGGAACAGTCACAGAGATATACAGAGAACCCATCATGAGCAACGCATGAGGTTCTCAAATATGAAAGAGCAGAGGAAAACATAATTAACCATGTAAAAGATAACTGAGAGGATGAGAAGAATTAAAATATATAAGAACTTAAATGGGCAAACAGAAAGTAGATGGAGACAATGGAGAACAATTTCATTAGACTGATCAGGATGGAATTTGGACTGCAGTGGGTCACTTATACAGTGAGTGTAAACTGGTCAACTGCACGTTTGCAAGGGGGTATAGAGATATGCAGATAGTTCTGGAAGGAAGTAGTGTGGCAGTGTGAGAGGCAAGGCTGTGGTCAGGGCGGGTCTTTCAGTGGAGGAGACTACAAAACCCCTCCAAGACTCCAAACCCCAGAAGCCAACAGGGCTCCTGATGGCCATAGCCCCGCCCAGCACTTCCCCTATAAAAGGAATATATAATTACTGTTATTGTTTGTTTTGTAGTTAGGGATTGTTTATGTTATGTTAGTGCTTGGCCAGAGCTAGGTTTTGATTTGCTTTTTGACACTTGTACCTGCCATTTAGGGAAGCAATAAAACAATAGCGAGCCTGTTTTGTACCCTTTGCCTGCCTGCCTTCCTACTGTGTGTTTCAAGACCAGACCCCGCCTACATACAGCCTTTTCTTGTGACAGGCCCCCCAACCCGTTGCAATTGGTGGAGAATGCGGGCATAGGCTGTGTGGTCTGGATCAAGAAAAGAGACACACACGCAAGGTTGTTTTGGAAAAAAAATAAAAATAAAAAATGGGCCGAAAATCCAAAGCCAAACAACAAAGGCAGGCACGCAAAATGGCAGCGGTGGAAAACACAGTGGAGATCAGTGCTGACTGGTTGTTTAGTCCCAGCTCTCCACTGTGGCTGCAGACCGAAGGCCTCAAACACCTGCACCGAACCACTTGCTCCTTACTGTTGGAGTTTCTATACCTGTCTGTTCCTGACAAAATGGAAGTTATCCAAGGAGGTCAGTCTGACATGAAGACCGCTGTGCAGGAGTTGCTGGATTTCATGGAGAAATGGAGCCAGCAACAGCAGGAGGACAAGGCCATTCAGCCAGAGGAGGCAAAGCTCTCGCAGGTGCCCTGTTTCCAGCCTGAAGGAGAAGAGGAAGGGCCTCTTCAACTGCAGTCTGCCCCAACCACTGATTGCAAGGTCTGTCCAGTGTGCCTTGCAGGGGAAGAGTGGTGTTTCCAGGTTGGACAACCTGTGCATGTTTCGCCTGACGGAGAGGAATACTGGGAAGGGGGAAGAGCCTTACCAGTAGAATGCTGTCTGGAGCCTGAGGAGGAAGAGGAGAAGCCTCTCTCTGTCCCTGAGCTGGAGACAGAGCAGGAGAGGTCGCTGACGTCCTGCATGGAGGAGGAGGTCAAGCTTCTCTCCCTCTCCACCCCAGAGAGAGGGGTGGAGTTAAATACCTTCCCTGAGCCTGAGGATGAGGTGGAGTTTTCCTCCCTCACAGAGCTGCAGTGGGAGGAAGAGTACTGTCTGGAGCCTGAGGAGGAAGAGGAGAAACCTCTGTCTGTCCCTGATCTGGAGACCGAGCAGGAGGACCTGAAATGGGAGGAACTGGTGCCTTGGCAAAAGACACCAGGAGAAGATGAAGAACTGCTTCTTCCACCATGGTGTGGACAAGAGGAAGACCTGCCAAGGAGAGCGGAAGAAGAGGACCTGCTTCTTTCACCATGGCCAGGACAAGAGGAAGACCTGCCAGGGAGAGAGGAAGAAGAGGACCTGCTGTGGCTAGAGCAAGAGAGCCTCTGGCCGTGTCTGCCGCCGGAGCCACAGAGGGCCGAGGTGTTCCTGCTGCCGGAGCCACAGAGCGAGGAACCCGAGTATCCTGTGTCGGAGAGGGAGGAGCCCGAGTGTCCAGAGCCCCAGAGGGAGGAGCCTGATTGTCCAGAGCCCTGGAGGGAGGAGCCAGAGTATCCTGAAGATGAGGAAGAGGTACTGCCTTCTTCGTCCCAATCCAAGGATGAGTGTCCGCCACCATACCTGGTGGAAAAGTATCCGCCACCGTGTCTGGCAGAAGAGTCTGCCCCTGAGCACTGAGGAGCTACCAGGAGAAGATGACTTCAGGAGGGAATCACCGAGGCCACACCAGAACAGGAGGTGCCTACAATCCAGGAGAAGGCTTCACCTGTTGTCCCCTGCACTGAATCAGAGGGGAAGATTATACCAGGCCCTGAATGTGGAGAGCAGCCGGAGCAGCCGGAAAAGGAACAGCACTCGCAGACGTTGCAGTTAACTCAGTCAGGATCCCAGAAGACGGAGGAGTCGCAGCAACCAGAGGGTGAGACTCTTGTGCTTCCTCCATCAGATCTCCTGGACATCCAGAGTTCCTGTCCTCGACCTGAGTTCCTGGCTGGAGCAGAGACTGGAGGGGAGCCAAGTGAAGCTGTGGCAGTGGAGAGGTCTCTGCCAGACCAGCCTGGTTCCTGGAGGGACCACAGAGCAACAGGTCCTTACCCAGGACTTGATGCTGTGGGGGAGCCACCTTCAATGAAACCGGGGACATGCCAGTCCACCCCGAGGACCAGATGGGTGCGATCCAGAGAAGGACAGGACATGGGGGACTGGCATGTCCACCGTGAGGATGACCTAGCAGATGGAGACCCCAACTGGCTCTTCGGCCCTCCCGCCTGCCCCTTGTGTCTTTTGGAGGGGGGCTTAGCCGTCTTATGGCCATCATCGTGTGCGCCCCTGGCTTTACTCTTGAGGGGGAGGCTATGTGGCAGTGTGAGAGGCAAGGCTGTGGTCAGGGCAGGTCTTTCAGTGGAGGAGACTACAAAACCCCTCCAAGACTCCAAACCCCAGAAGCCAGCAGGGCTCCTGATGGCCATAGCCCCGCCCACCACTTTCCCCTATAAAAGGAAGCAGGAAGCGAACCAGTGTGTGCATGCTTGGCTGGAGTAGCAAGGTGCACAGGAGGGCGAGAAGACGACGGAGATAGGAGATAGGAGATAGGAGATAGGAGATAGGAGATAGGAGATAGGAGATAGGAGATAGGAGATAGGAGATAGGAGATAGGAGAGAGCGAGAGCGAGAGCGAGAGCGAGAGCGTGAAAGAGCAGGAGAAAGAAGGGATAAGTTCACAGCTGACGGATTCACTGGCTTACGACCCTTTTTCTGGACCTGGACCATTCTCCCTCTTAAAGTCCGGACTGTCTGATAACCTCCCACTGGTAACGAACTTTGATTATGGACTGTGACTATGAACCTGCCTTGCCCCTGTCATGCTTCTGTTTGCCCGGTGTTCGGCTCCACCGACCCGGGCATTTACTGTTATTGTTAGTGTTTGTTTTGTAGTTAGGGATTGTTTCTGTTTAGTTAGTGCTCGGACAGAGCTAGGTTTTGTTTTGCTTTTTGACACTGTGCCTGCCATTTAGGGAAGCAAGAAAACAACAGCAAGCCTGTTTTGTACCCTTTGCCTGCCTTCCTACTGTGTGTTTCAAGACCAGACCCCGCCTACATACAGCCTTTTCTTGTGACGGGCCCCCCAATACGTTACAGTAGGTATTGGTATAAGAGAAGGTATTGTGACACTAGGTGATGCTGACCTTCAATCAGAAGGTTAGCTGCTGGAAAGCAGAGGAAAAAGTAAATTAAGAAAAACATTGATAGCAGACTGGAGAAGATGAATGGGGAATGGATTCAAGAAGGTTTGTGGGTGTTGTATTTTCAAGATACAGTAACTGACCATTGTTATGATTTTTAATTGGGCAATGACCTGACATTCCAAATATTTGTGGGTTATTTTATTTTATTTTTAATTTTAAAAAGACACAGGTTACAGTGATTGGTCATCTGGCAGGTAATTGTTGACTGGCTAGCACTCATAAAGGTTTACTGATGTTTAAATGGTTCTTGTTGTAAATGGTTAAAAACAAGCTGAAAGGATAATAATAGAGTGGATTTGGAATTTCTGCTGTCCTACAGACTGGACTCTGTCCTATTACCTAGTGTCTAATAGGTTACATTTATATACTACTGCTGTTGTGTCTTTATTGTAATTCATTTTTGAATTTTATGACCTGTTGATTTTTTTTTTCAGTATACCTCTTCTGAACCTTAAGAAGTAATTAGATAAAATGTAAGTAAAAATTATATATTATAATATTGATTGAATCTTAAACTTAAGTCTTACTAATAATAACTGAAAATAACTACACAATGTGAACATGGTGTATGTGAAAACCCTGAAAAGCAGGAAAGCAATAACTTGTCAAAAAATGCAATACCCGTTATCTTTCAAGTTGGAAGTACTGCCAAAAGGAACCATGGATACCTGTTGAAAACCGTTTCTATCAAAGGCGCCTATAGGCCTCTGTGTATGTCACTCAAACAGTCCCTTCCTGTTTCCGGTTTGTATATAACAGGAACTTCCTCTTTGACTTCTTCACCCTTGGAGATACCTTGATCACGTAAGCAAGAGTTTCCTTGTGGTCTTTCTTTATTATTATAAAGCACAAAAATTGTGACTCTGGTTAGGTTGCATATATATTATATACTGCACCTTTCAGCCCACATACATACATATTATTGTATTTTTAAACAGTTTGCATAAAGCCGAAAAACTGTGTGTGCAAGCTTTCCGGCTGCGGCTCAGCTACAAGCTCCGTTTTTTTTTTTTTATTATATTCTTCATTAATAGTTCCTACTAATTTATTTGTTAAATTATTTTAGATGCTGTTTTTTTTCCTGTTTTCAGGGTTTTGCTACTACAGAGCAGGAACAAGCAAATGTAATTCTGAGACCCAGCTGAACCCAAGGCCTGCGGCTCACTGGTCTGTTGTAGAGATCTCACCTGCGTGAGGGGCTCCTCTGCCAACTTGCATCTGCACTATAGTCTGACAAAACCTATAGGACCCCAACATGACCCAATCAGACACAAATTGGGAGAATCTATTCTTGCTATGCCTGTTAAATGTTTGTGATGTAATATGACAGTACTGGAATCATTAGGGGTGATTTAAGAATGATTTTCTCCTGCTCACCTCAAGCTCCACACTTTTGCTGTCAATTTTGCTTGTGTCAGTGAGATAAAGGCTGTATTTCTTAAAGATGTTCAACGAGGCATCATGGGCATCTGATAGACGTTCTTCCAGCTCATGGAGTTCCATTGGCGAGTTCTCATTCTCAAGCTTGGCTTCTGACTCAAAGGTTTCCTTGGCCTTGAGAAAAGCTCGTTCCAGTTGGGATTGGGTCAGGTCTTGGGCAGCAGCCTCCAAACACACACTCTCATTGTTGTTGAGCATGGAGACATAAGAACGAGCCAGGGCTACAATGGCTTAACACAGAAATAACAGCATTATATGATGCTGACATTATAAACACATTCAACACAGTGTGTCATGTGAACATGTTTTGAATGCATCATCTGTGTGATTTTCTATTATTGTTTTTTTGTGGGGGCTTGCTCATCACTGTTTTGTTGTTGTTTTATGTAAAGAAGCGTTCAAGGTGTATTGTCCAAATGCTTAGGACATTAAGGAGTAATGTAGATTAATTTGATTTAATCCAATATCAATTAAAACATAACAAAGCAGGGAAATTATTAAAGTTTAACATGTGATTCTCACATACAACATACAATTATCAGAATTCAAGTCTTAAAGCTCAAGTCAGTGTTTCTCATGTTTTAGGTTTAACATGAGACACACTGTTCAAAATATCTTGGAAAATTGTAGACATCATAAGAAAAATACAGTTTGCCTGTAGGTGAGAGAAAGCTGGAATTGTGGGAGAGCTACAGTGCTGTAACAGTAATGTAAACTCTCTGTGCTTTGGTTGAGAGACACTTGAGCATTTATAAAGCATCCAGACAGCAACAGAATCTGCACTTTTACCTCCAGGCGTGCAGTATGTCTTCTCCTTGCCAATCATTTTAGGATTGCAGAGGTCATGTACATAGCTGATCAACCTGGAGAGAGATTTCTGGAAGTCGTCATCCAAGTCTGTGAGCTGCAGCTCTGGCAGCAACCTGTGAAATTGAGCAGCAAAAAGAGTCGGGATCCTCACTTACTGCCAAAATCAAAATACACTTAAAGACTTAAGCTTTCGAAGGCATTGTGCACAACTCATGTGCAACATTACCCAGGTGAATTTATCAAAGTGTAAAAATGGTTTGACGATGTCTGTGAGCGATGTTAAAATGCCAGCGCTGTACTTCACTACACTCTACCATGAATAAGCTGTATAGTCAACCATAGTCAACATGCCTTAGGAATATGCATGATGGCATATCATGGTATGCCCCTGGCCAGTAGTCTCTTTTGAGTGGACTTTGCACAAAGGCCTTACCTGAGTTTATTTTTCTCAACAGGAGTGGGCAGGATATGAATTTCCAGATGCGGGAAGGACGTCTCCAAGCTTTTACGCATTTCTGGTTTGAGGGACTGCAGCACCTCATCCAGGTATTCCTCCATCGTCTCGCTCTCTTGGAACTGGTAATCGCGGATCAAGAAGCAGAAGCAGTTTGGAAGATAATTTGCTGGTTCTTCACTGCCATCTGAGCTTTTGGAAACCACAATTTCACGTACCACTTGCTGCAGAACACTGTGGAGCCAGTTAAGAGTCTTCCATACACAGACTGGAATCAAAGACTCTGAATTCCTGCCTGCACTTTGATTAATCATACGAAGGCCTAGGCTACATCAAAACTTTGACCGATCCACAAATCATGACGTATAAACGTATTGCATTTTTATTTATAAATACTAGATAGTGGCTTAAAAAAATGATTTAATTTGCTGTAAGGTCCGTGTGTAATTTGCTGGCAAGTTTTAATTTGGTTCATGTCTATATTTTACAGCTTACACATTGTGGAGCCAAATTCCACATTGATGCTTAACAAAATTATCTGTTGATTTGGATTCTCCAAACTAGGTAAGAGCTACAGTTGCTGAGACAAAACACTGTTGTTCCTCAATCAAAGCAAGTCTGAATGCTAAATGTCATTATTTAAAGCTGCCACTTATAGAATCGTGATGTCGCACAAAAGCATAATATTGCAATAAGATGCTTCCTACTGTCGTCTCCTTCCTGGATGAACTGGACTTCCTTCTCTCCTCCCTCCCCTCACTGTCCTCACCTACCATCCTCCTGGGAGACTTCAGCATCCACCTCCCCAAATGCTCCTTATTAACTTGAAATATTGTTTTGCCCGGGGGCCCCACATACCCTTGAATCGCCTCTATGTGTATATGTCAGAAAAATGGTTGACAGGCATTAATCAACCAGGCGAGATGTCTATGTATGTGTCAGCTATCTCCTTGGTCTTCTCCAGGACAGTCCCTATTATATCATTTATCTTGTATTTATCCTATATTTTTAACACTTTAAATAGTCGTGTGCTAGGACCCAGAAGGAGAAGTTGAAAACAGCAGGAAAGCCAGGCAGGCGATAGTCTATCTTAATAAACTGTAATACACTGTAGTATACTCTAGGTTAAAAACATCTGTGATAACTCTTGTGCACCAGGAGCAGGTCTGTAATTGTTTTTCCCTGGTGGGTGCAAGTGGGGTGTGCAAAGAGTGCTTGTGCAGGAGCAAATGGCCCCCCTACGCCCCCCCTGTGGTGCTGCCAAAGTATACTTTATTAGACTACAATGTAAACCAAGGAAAACCATAGCAAAGCAGGAAAACTACTATAAGTGTAACAGGCTTGTTTAACAATCAGCCCTGTCATATTGGGATGTTCTTGTCTTGGTCTAGATCAGCTGCCATTAGAAAGGATACTTGAGGTCTTGCATTGCACTGGCATCGATGCACCTCATAGTGTTGTAGAGGAGAAAGCTTGAGAGCAATGCAGCCAGTAAAATGATCTTCTGGTCATTAATTGGCTTCCCTTCTTGGTCATCCATTCCTTGAGTGTCCAGGAGGATCAGGGTGATGTTGTAATGGGTTGGGTGAGGTCGGGCCCAGAGCCAGATCCCTTTGGTACAGAGCTTTCTGGAGTGACCAACTGGAAACCCCTGACCACTCCCAAAGAACCGGGACAACAGGTAGGATTTCCCTGTCCTGTGCTTGCCCACGATGGCGATCACCTCTGCCTTGTTCGTCAGCTGCTCGAGATACGCCGTAACCTCCTCGTTGATCACCAGCCGATCATCTTGGAACTCGATGAAAAGCTTGGGCTCTTCCATAGCTTCAGGACAGAGAGGGAGAATGAGTTCACAGAATATCACAAGTCACATTTCAGGTAGAGGGACCGTATGGATGCATAGTCACTGAGGCAGATAAAAAGACTTTAACATGTCAAAGAAATGATGCTTCAAATCAGGTGTGGTCAGTTCGCTTCAGATTGGTTTTATCCTGCCCCAGGTCATAACGGTCAACCTCCAGTTACAATCTATAGAATACATAATTTCACAGAATACAAAGATCAGCTTGTCATTGTCACTTTCCTGTACAGTAATTACTGTTGTTGGTTATAGTATACAAAGATCTGCCAATATCTGTTATTGTCCTGTTCTGAAGTACATTCAGTTTACACAGATTTCTGCTGAATCTTAACTTTTACAGATCCCTCCTTTTGGTCCTTGGCCAATCTTAAGAGAAGAGCAATTTAACATTGTGCTATAGGAGATAACTATTGTTTGCTTTTATTCAATTAGTTTGATTAATTTTACATCTACACCACAACACTTTTTAATTGAAACTATCAATACAAGGACTTATACTACTGCAGATGCCATTTGAGCTGTTCTACACTGAGTCAAACATCACTTCAGCATTGTGCACTTCAACATTGGTTTATTTCAGTTAAGCACTCAGTTGTGGTCAGCAGCATATTTCTTGTAAACACTCTCTTTTTGGGTGGAGCTATCAACCTGTCAAAGCAAAGTATCACTTTCTTCTTTTATATCTGATTATGGATATCTGAGACCATTTTAATTTTATAGTAATTAGTATGGCAGTATAGCTAATAGTTGTTAGGTTAGTGATGGCAGATATTAATCAATTAATCTTATCTAATTCACCATCATACTCATACATTTGTAATTAGTTTAATAATATCATCATCATGCATGTATTTGTATTTTACTCATGGACATATTGTCCCAATAGTTTTCCTTTTTCATATAAACTCTCATTATGAATTATGAAAGACAATTCCATCCTTATTCTGCAAAACCAAAACCTTGTGATGTCTGCTCAGTAAAAGCATTATATCTACAATTTCAAACCAAACTGACAATGGCCACCTCTATCTCAACAGACTTGTTTTGCATTTAACACGATACAGCATTATATGCATCTTTAACTAGAGCAGATATAAATGTCCAGTCATTACAATGCATTGGCTCTGTAACCACACAAGAACATACTTCCATGTTTTCACAATATTCCAAGATACAATACTTCAAAAGCTACCATAGTAATATTATTCAACATGATTTTGTGTAAACCATCAAAATATGGAAATGTATGCTACCTTATGCAACCTTTAGACTTACACATACACTCAGACACACATCCGAGTCACATAATTGTTGAAGAATTGAGGATTCACATTAGTTTTGGGTTCGAAATAGAAAATAGAAAAACAAGTCTGTGGTTTAGCACTTATATTCTTAACTCTAAACCTTAGAAGTTTTAGCTTCCTCATTCTGCATGTACATCAAAATCTGCACCTACACAACAGAAACAAGTCTGAGGCCAAATGTTTGCTTCAACTCTTGTAAATTAAGCATCACAGCTTTGCCAAGTTGAATTTCAATGCATATGTACTCTGCACAGGAATCCAGCAACACTGATCAGCTGTTCACGATTCCAGTCACCCACCAAAGAGCTAAACCATGGCACCAGAGTGATCAGAAGAGTAATTGCATGGGAAGGGAACTGTGCAGGCATGGACAATGGCGCTGATGCTGTCAAAGCATTGATATGACTGTGTTACACTGATCTGATACACGCTGTTGTGAACCAGTGATGGATTTTTTTTTTTTCCACTCTCTCTTCTCTTCTACACTGGGGAGTCTTTCAAGGTTGGGAGAAAGGTTTGCCACTGGGGGTGTAGGGGGTGGTGGGAGTTGGGATATGGGGTGAAAATGTAAGAAAAGGGGGTAGTTGTTTTATTTGATCATTATATTGTATTCTTCTGTTATCTACCCAATAAAAATATCTGATCACAGAAAAGTATAGTAATTGCTTATTATCTGCCAATTTACAGATGAACATTAGAAACAAAAAAGGTCCTTTCAAGTAATCCAGACTAGGAGTCCACACTTAATGAAGTGCCATCGCACATAACCATGACAAAATGAAACAGTCTGGAATTATTTCCAGTACAAAATGAACAAGAAAGTAACTGCCAACAGATGGCAAAAATCATAATGAGAAGGAAAATAAATAACACTAAAACAAACAGAACAAAACAAACAAAAATCAATGTTTTCCTTAAGCTCTCTGGTAGGCTATTGTAACGTACTGTGGGCATGGGAACAGGAGAACCCAGTTGTGGTGCTGGTGGGATCATCAAGACAGGCAGGGGTCAGATACCAGCAGAACATTACAATCAAGGCAAGGCAAATATGTGGGTGTGGTCACAGGCAAGGGTCGGCGGATACAGTCAAGTCAAGGATACACAGTAGAATCAAGGCTAAACAAGGCACTATGAGACAGTTCGCAAATGTAATTTACTCAAACAAAAATTTGCAACTAGGTACAGACAGTGAGGGGTTTATATGGGGACCAGAGGGAAGCAAGGAACCAGGTTTGGGAGATGCAGGGCGAATGTGGGCAGAAGGTGATTGAACAAGTACACATGGTGTTCAGGAATGTTGATTGATTGATTGATTGATTGATTGAATGACGGAAGTGACATCTAGTGGGGGAAAGTGCTTGGACTTGGAGAAGAGTACTGGTCATTGGCTGTCACAGCTATAGCCTATAAAAGACTCAATACTTGACCTGCAGTTTTCTCTTAGCTTAGAACAGCACTTGGGTTAATTGGGCTATTTAATGGAACACAAAGCCTCTAACCAAAACAGAAGGAAAGCAAAAGGTTATGCAGCAATAGAGTGCACAGCGAGAGACATGGGTGAGAATGAATAGTAAAGGAGGATACAGAATTGAAAATGGAAGACACAGGGCATGAAAAAGTTTTCTACACACGCACCCACAGATGTTGCTATTGAATGTTCAATATGAATGACAGGTACTAACAGTCTAAACACACATTCCAAACTAACCAGGAAATAACCAAAAAAAAACTTGAATTTAACAAAAGAAAATAGAAAAATATTTAGTCTCACTAAACCACACAGTTTTGCTGTGTAGGCCTTAAATAGGAATCAAGTCCAGGGTGAAGGAGGAAATGGCAGTAATGGTCTTCAGAAGGTGGAAAACATGGATGGAGTTGAAATGAATGTTTGGAAATTGCAGTAGTGATCAACAGAAGGTGGAAAACATAAAAGGTATAAAAGGGTATTATCTTTTGGGTTGGGTTATCAGCATTCCAAGGGTTGCTTTCTCCCATGATAAATCAACTCCCAAAAATCATCATAGTACTTTTTAAGGTACAGTAGTTTTTTGCTGGGGAGCTATTTCCGGAACTGGAAACATACACCCAAAATCATTTACACTTTTTGTCCATTTGGTCGATTAATAAGGCTTGCCGAGGCATACTTTTCAGTAATTTATACATCAATAATTTTCCTTTTTAGATTCACAATGATCTTCTCCTCATTTAGGTTGTGGTCTGTAAGATCCTCTGCATACTTTCATGGGTATGTTACTTGAAAGTACCTTGTAGAGGTAGAGGCAGAGTATCCCCCTATGGAGTTAAAGACAAGATTGTGGCATAGGTGACAACTTAAGCGTGAAATCCCAGTTCCACAAATAGTTCCACAGAAATCCAGAGAGAAATCCACTGCAACATAATACACTAAATTGTGGCATGGGGGACACCAGTTTGGGTGTCTATTCCCAGTTTAACAAATTGCCCCACAGTATAAAACTTTAGAAAGCGACCCTATATACTATCAAAGGGAGCAGAAGTGGTATTGGGGACTTAAATAACAGAAAACCAACTTAGGAACATTCACAACGCAATTAAAAATACAATATTGTGCCATAGAGCAGCGATTCCCAGCCATTGGGCCATAGAGGTACTGCAGGTGGGCATGCTTTTAAAATAGGAAGACATTTATTGTTAAAAAAAATAATCTGTGCTGTCTTCTAAGATTTATTCGGTCTCCTTAGAATGTTCATCATTCTTGGTAGAAGAATTTAGCAGTATTCAAAACCGTATACTACAAGTACTACATATCAACATTACTGAAATGTTGGTATGTGTAGTATGGGTAATATGCAGTTTTGAATACTGACTGATGAACTGCATTTTTTTCCCTGTGTGTCAGTGTAAACAAGCTCCAGGTCCTGGGCCCACGACAAGGGGGCAGCAAAAGATTATACTCAATTATTATGTGAACAATGGGGACAAGCCATTGCAGGACCCCATTTGTCTGTTCTGTGTTGTCTGTTGTCTGTCCTAGGAACCTCCTAATGTAGAGCTTACACAATCAACATTTTATTGATAGGATAATACCTAATGAGCCCCTGAAGGAGCCTGAGGGAGACAGGGTAAAGAACTTTAATGCCCGGCTATCAGTTCTGAACAGTAATGTCCATCTAATAGGCAGTGATGCCTTGGCTCAGATTGTGCCCATTCCCCCATTCGATACACCATGGTGTCACGCCACTAACACTTTTATTTTCAGGTTGGTGCCCACTGGCATGAAGATCATCAATAATTTTGAATTTTTATAGGGAAAAAGACCACTGAGAGGTCTCGAATGGAATTAACTGCTAGCAACCTCTCTTCCCAATGGACAGATCATAACTTGATAACAATATACAGACCCCAATCCCCATTAACTTATCACCTGCAGTTATGTGTCTATGTCCGGCTTCCAGCCAGTATTATAGTGAACACATTTCAATGCCCATGGAAGGACAGCTTTTCAACCTTATGCTACTTCCACTGCCTCAGGCTCAGTGGACGTGATCGGGCCCAACTACACTTCAGGAACCACTGCTCATCATAGAAGTGCTTTATAATGAATGTAATACCTGCGTAATCTTTGAATGTTTCATGTTTTATGTATCAGACGCTGTGCAAATGGTTGGCGAGCATTCTGAACTGATACCATCAAATACAGCTCAATGCAGATTGTCACAAGTCACAAGCACGACAGCTGGATACAGGAGGGAATATGCAGAATGGACGCACACACTTCAGATCTGGGATTCTGTGACTTGGCAGAAACATAAAATCAGACAAACTCACACTACAATATACACAACAGCTCACACCATATATCACTACATGAGACATGCTGACCACAAGCCTGTCGAGACCTGGCTTGAGATCTACTTGTTAGTTCTGCACCTGAGAGATTGTGCCTCTCCACACTACAAAAGGGTCAATAATATAGTGCAGCATTATATTATTCACCATTCTAGAATGATACGGTAAGACTCAACATCGTTTCCCCTCTTCCCTTGAGACAATCGCATTTCACTCACTGAGGCCCAGTTTAGTGCTGAGCCCTACTGAAAGCAGCTCAGTCCAACACTATGGGTATAGTTGAGAACTCCAGGTTGCACACCTGGCTAGACGGGGGTCACACTAATGCCCACTGTCGATATGCTACCATGAGTCTCCCCCATGACGACAGGGTAAGGCTGTAGTAGTTCTGAGGCACCTAGTGGTTGTGTTGTGTCCCCTATCCCACGGTACCTCTATCATCTACATTGCCAATGATCCTGGATAAATTCATCATGGGAATCTACATATTCCCCTACACAGACTGCTATCATATCTCCATCTCCGAGACCGGCACAAGTGTTAAGAGGGCATGGCATAGGTAGTACAGAACACTCTGACATGAACATTGACATTAACTGTCAGAGGGCCAGAATAATGGTGAACGCTGCTACAATCACTGTGAGTGCATGGGTGGTAGTGTGGACAAAGAGGATATCACGGCACTAAAGGAGGGACTGGTTTGTCTGGGGTATAGCAGTTGCTTTCATATTGATACTGATAATAAATATAGTCTTGTGTTTCTGTTTAGGACAAGCATTTGAAAACTACATTTCATGGTTTACATGCACACATTTACTTATATTCTGCAGCTGCCTGCTCTCAGTTCCCTGCTGAAGTGGTGCGAGATTGTTATCTCCAAAGATTAGCAAAGGCACCTTGCTCCTCCTGTAAGAGAAATCTGTATTTTAGTAGGGGTTTAGATTTGTTTGTGGATTTTCCGTTACTGAAAGTACGCAGAATTATTATTTTAAATGTTACTAGGTGTTTGAGTACGCTCTGTGTACGTTCTGCTTTTTCATGCTGCTATGGCGGTACTATTATCGGCCTTCCTTCCTCTATCTCACTGTCTGAGTTTGTTTTTGTACACAGGGTACTCTGCTGATTAGGCTTAGTGTCCTTCAGGGCCTTCTAGTCTGCCATGTTTTTTTATTTCTTTATGGATGTTTTCATTTCTTGGCCGAATGACAACCCGCTGGATTTCTTATTAGGATTTCGGAAACCGAATTAGGATATGACTGTTGCATTACCATAGAAACTTAGTGTCCAATATCAGTTTTCTTATTCTGCAACTGTGATGTTATTGAATGCTGTTATCAATTAACTGTTTAGAGGGACTGCCCTATGGCCTCTGTTGGGAGTCTGTTGCAGGGATTCCTCGATAACACTCTCCTGGGTGTGTGAGGCCTCTTGATTATGGCTAATATGACATGTTGAATATTTGTTTGAGAACTCCTCCCCTCTTTATGTCTGCTGATGCAACATTGTGTTTCCATTCCAGTGATGATCATTTATGGTTTCTCCCCAAAGCTTTCCAATAATAATAAACCCACAGGAGCAGTACACAATTGCTTGCTTGGGACCTACTAGCTTCATGTTGTCATTTTCAGACGACCTTTATGACTACAACAACTGATTGTTGTTATCTTTCTCTCCAGTCTGGTCGACATAAAAGTGCCTGTAACTTCTCTAAGACTGTTCTTGAGATCACCTCTTGAACCTCTTCCTTGCAGCTACTTGTAATAAAAACCTTTTGACTGGAGGTAAAACTCTCTCTGGATTTCTGCGACTCTTCACTGCCATAGGCTACGAGTGACATCTGAAGTCAATCCACAGGGGATTGGGGCCATGGCAATTTTGAATCAAACAGTAATTATTTTGTAGGTCGGAGCTCCCGCACGTCAGGCTCTCCTCCGCGCATATGTCCAAAAATAAGGTTGTGAAACGACTATATGGAGATGTTTTGTTATTGATGAATTCGGGCATCACAACGGGAGACTTGCATTCACCTATAAACTCCTACATCAGTGGTGGAAACAGCTTATTTCAAATGAAGACACATATTTCTAGCAGCACACAACGAAAGTTATGCATCCTTCCCCCAGAAGTCACTGCGGGGTGTGTGGGCTTAGTGACTTCCTTATTCCACTTCGTTGTCTTTTTTCACCCCCCGGACATTCCTGGCTACGCCACTGGCCCATTACTTAAATCAAAGATGTGCGATATAACAAAGTTCAAAAGAGTGGGAATTGGAGTAGAATACATATAAAATATTTTGAAAATGGACGAATACACTGATAATTTAACTATTTGTTTCTTCTGCACACTACCAGCATGCATATGGACCACTCTGTTATTCTGCGTTATTATTATTTTAATCTGCCATCGTGCAAAGTGTTGTGCATAATAATGCAAACGTAAATAAACAAAACAAATGTGTCGAAAAACATCTGCTGTTTGGGACTTTCTGTTAAATGCACAGAAGACCCCCAAAAAGTTGAATGTATCTCTGCAATTGAAAAGTGGTACATCACTAAGCCAACACCAAATCTCTGGGATCATTTAATCAATGTAAGTTTAAATGATGCATACTTTATTAGGCTTAATGTGTCAGTTGCAACGATGAGAAAGCAGCGTACTAAGCGGAAATGACCCCGTGGTTAGTACGCAGCTCTGTACTAAGTTAATTGCAATTGACCCATTATTAGTAGTAGCAGTAGTATATACCGAAAAATATATAATGTTGGCACAAACTGTAGAAGGTAGTCTTTTACTTATAGTTAACCCAACTATTAAGGTTACTGTATTCCAGTATCTTTAGCATGCATTACTTTCAGTATAGTTGTGTATTTTTTAATGTTACTGAACACCGGGGTATAGTCATTCTAGTGGTTCACATCGATTACCTACTTCCAACACTATTTTCGGTATTGAATAAAATACAAATTAAAGTTAAAATCCGTACGTCACCATACAGTTTATTATCGGTAAAATTAAATTAATAGCATGTTAAAGCAATAGCCTACCTCTATATAAACTGTGTGCTTGTAAAAAAAATGTTCGAGATAAACGATAAGGGGATGTTTATTTATTTTTTTAAAGCTAAACCAAATAAAAACAAAAGATTGTATTCAATTATATACACTTATTCTAGGCAATGTGATGTAATTGACAAAGTACGCACGTTTATAGAATTTAAATTAAAATGTGTTTTTGAATGGATTGTGTGGGTAGTGTTTATGATGTTGATCAAGTGGGCCTTGGGATGGAAAAGGTTGGGAAGCCCTGGCATAAGGGACACGAGTCTATTCTATTCGTTCTCAAGCCTGAAACTATTGTAGCAATTACAAAGTCTGCTCAGTTTAACAAATTATTGAAATGTGAATACATATTATCATTGTTAATATTATTTAAAATATTGAATTTCAAGATTTTCAATTTAAACAAGTTTGCTGAAAGACCAGAATAAGTATTTTTCAGTTTCGCGACGTCTTTGTAAATCTTTCCACTGTTCCCTCGTTCGGGGTTTTATCCAGTCCGGAAACAATCTGCGTGGTAAACTCTTCCCAGTCCCATTGTTAGATGTATTTATTAATTGGTGTAGTTGTTTAGCAGATGCTATTATCCAAACATTTTTAAAAGCTTTACAGTACATACAATAAGTGCCAATTACGTGAAGATAACCCGAGGCAGTGGTTTGGGACGCAGCCTCGGTCCTGTGTAAGTATGTCATCCGCACATAGTCTATTCTCAAACCACAACTATAATTTCTTAGGGCTGTTAAATAAAAATACAATCATACTTAAAAACATATTGACTTTTGTGGGAAAAGCAGTGTCTGTAAAAGAAATACAGCCGATCCCAATCTGAGGCAGTGACACAAACACTTCCCTATTGAAAACAGCGCATTTTAACATATGTCAAGTAACAGTCGTAAAAGCAGTGGGTGAAGAGATCCAGTTCAAATGGGAAGCCAAGAAAAGTTAGTTTAACAGTAAAACAGCGCAATCCAAATCCTTTCAATGCTACCTTTTTGTGCAGAATGAATCCTCTGTACTGTGGTTTCTTCCAGGCGCACCGAGCCGATCGGCTTGTCAATCTGTACCCAGTGCAGTCTGTGTTCAGTGGCTATGGGACGTCATATATAAAGGCATGCACACAGCCCTGCCCCTTTCTCATTCACAACTCAAATTAGGAGACTGAATTGACAGAATTTTCCGTTTTTGTGAATCCTGCACTGTGCATTCTTTTTTCTTCAAAATCTAGAATTTCAGTCCCCGGCTTAATAATACATTTTAAGTCACCCTACTGTATTTCCTTATTGGTATTAAGCTGCATTTTTTATGACGCAGTCTCACTCAGTTGCTTTACAGTAGTCTATGTGTGGGAGTTTTGTTTCAAGGGGAGTGGGAGCCGTCTGTTGAGAGACACCTGACATAGACATCTTAAAAAAGACATCTCAGCCTGTCTCCTTCCCGTAGGCACAACGTCCCGGGCCCAGTCTCAACACCAGCACTGCTCCGCAGAACCATCCCTTCTCCTACAACCCGGCAGCCTACAGAAGCCACTCAAACTTATCAGGAAAGCATAGAGATCAGTCCGAATACTCAACTTCTATGCACTCCATCCATATCAGTCCAATCCTGCGGATCGCTTCAGTCGTGCAGCTGATCCTACACACTCAGTCTTTGCGATTATTATTATTATTTCTTGGCAGACTTACAACATAAGTGCAAAACAAAGGGAGGTAAGTGAGGTCCTACATCCTGGACATTACATTAGTTGTCATTTAGCAGACTCTCTTATCCAGGGCGACTTATGCCTCGGGTCCACTGGCTTAAGCGCCTTGTCGTGCCATGCCGTGGCGGATGCGTCCCAGAGCTTTTTTGCAAAACCAGGCTTTTGTGAAGTCCGTCCATCTGAAGGGAGGAGCAGCGACTGTGGGTTTGGTTTGTGTTTCGTTTTAAAAACAGACAGAGATCAACACTAGAGCGACACAGCCTGACGAGGACAGGACTTTGTGTCTGTTTTATTATTTATGCTTTACATGATTGTGAACAGCGCAATAAATACACGTTTCTGTTCATAGATATTAGGAAGAGCTGAACGTGTAGACAACATTATATTCAGACAAGCATGTTCACATAAGAATACGTTTCCATGCGCAACAATAATACTACATAGCGAATATGTAATGATATTATTATCATCATCATTTGTGCGAGTATATATGTATTTTAAACGGCACAGCGTGACTCCCTTCATTTATTACTTACTACAGATTTGTAACTTCAAACAATACTTTTTGCGGTATTATTTATAATGTACTTATCAGACGTCCTAAACCAGGGCAAGTTACAGTTTAAACAAAATACACACGTTTCACATTAATCATCCAGATACAATATAGCCGGTTTAATTGAACTAAAGTGCGCGTCTCAGTCATGGCGTTTATGGACGCATTTATTAAACCAGTGCTTATGTTTTAGAGGAAACCCAGATCTGCTGTATTATTTTATTCATTAATGTATCTTGTAAATGGACACGTTAACTGAATCGTGTTGTCTTCACACTGACTGTCTCTGGATTGCCCTGCACACATTCACACACACAGCCTGAACACCGGCAGCTGTTCATACAATATTAATACCATCGGCTGCTACGATGCGATTATTATCCTTCAGTTTATTGTAACTAGTCAGGCGCTGCACCGGTCTGTGAATCAGTGTTTAATGCACTCGGATATTAACTGTATCAGTCATTGTCTCTGTACGTGGATTGCACTCCATCTTCGTGATCGCACTCGGCACTTGAGATTATATCTTCCGACACAATGTATCTGATCTCCTCCTGTGTCTCAAGTCAAACACACACCTCCGCTGCTGATAGCGAATCATGTCCTCAATGATGACGGACGCTTACGGACGCGTCCAGCACCGGCAAGTTAACTGTCCACAAAACACGGATGCGTCCAGACGCTTAGCCAGTGGAGACACCCGTTTAAGCGTTCAGGGCCATCCGGGGAAACGGAGCATTATTGGCTCCCCTGAAAATGCAAAACATGCTTTTTAAAGCCAAGTTCATGGTCCGGCGCACGGAGGCGATTGGTTGAGATGGGTTTGGCTGATCGCTCAGGAGGATATTGTCCAATGAGGAGAGGTGTGTTGGAATGTGCGAATGCCACAGTGTGGAATGTGCTCATATCACACACACACACACACACACACACACACACACACACACATTGGTCCGCACCCCCTGCAACATCAGTGTTGTTGTTTTTCTTTTACAGTTCTGGTCAGCAACAACTGGCAGCCAGGGGAAAGGGAACGAGATCGGGATAAAACGTGTAACACCTCACCCCATGACACAGTGCCAAGCATTTCTAAGCACAGCCCAATTGGCATTCCTGTCTGTCACAGTCAACAACAGAAAAAAACAACCCACTGCCTCTGTACCACCTGCTATGTACACAGAGAGCACCATCACATTACCTGAGCTAATAAAAGGAGCACAGTCATGTGACATTCTTCCTGGCAATATAACAGGATGTGATAGCATTTATGACTATAAATAGCTCTTTCACAGATGTGCCCAGTCCTCCAGTAGCTTCTTATTTTAGGTTACAGAATGTGAGGTGGCATTAAGCGATACAGTAAATCCCTGAAGTATGATGGTGCCAAGCTATGAATGATCTTAATGCTATAATTATTTCAGTAATAATAATAATAATAATAATAATAATAATAATAATAATACCCTTGTTCTAGTTTCCCATGGTACGTGTACCAAAGGATTATTGCACATTTAATATGGCTTTAATAAGTCCAGAGAACAGAACAGATGTTGAAGTCATGGGAAACCACTGTACAGTTATGGCACATCTACAGGAAAACCAGATTAAAAGTGAAACAATCCCATTGTAAATTGACTGGGGAAACTTGCAAAGAGAAACTACAATATTTCCTTATTAGTAACAATAGGCTATTGTGTTGTGTGTTGCCTTTATTGTGTTGTGGAGATGAAATCTCAATGATCAGCAATTACAGAGTGTCCTGTCTCTGCATTTCCTTTTTAGATGTCTATGTCAGGTGTCTCTCAACAGACGGCTCCCACTCCCCCTGAAACAAAACTCCCACACATAGACTACTGTAAAGCAACTGAGTGAGACTGCTCCATGAAAAAATGCAGCTTAATACCAATAAGGAAATACAGTAGGGTGACTTAAAATTGATTATTAAGCCGACATTCTAGATTTTGAAGAAGAAAAATGAAAGAATGTACAGTGCAGGATTCACATGTTTATTTGAGAAAAGAAAAAACAAAAAGAAACAATTGCTACAATTCAGTGGATGAAGGAATATGTTGATATCAATGGCAGGAGTACATTAACACATCTTAAATAATCAAAACTTAAAGAGGGGAGATTAAAAAAAAACAGAAAAACCTGAGAAGGTTCTAATTGAAGTGACTGGAATACAGACAAATTAAAATGGGATACTAAAATATTCTGTGATTATGGTTCAGTCAATCCTCTTGAGAAAATGGGCAAAATTGAACAAGACAGCACATACTCTTTTCTTTAAAGACATATTAAAACCTGTGTGATAGACCCATCATCTTTGTCCCACCTAACAAAGATAACAAACTGCAGATTACATATTTGGAGACATGAGATCTTCAAAACATGGCTTAGACTAGAATAGGGCAACATGTAACTTAAGGACTGTGAAATGACTTCTCTAGTAGAAAGCAAAGGGGGTTGATATCTTACTTCATATGTGGGTCATATGACAATATAAGAAAGTGGCCTGCTGAATTAAGGGGACTAGTAGAATACCAGCATTTGAAATCAATGGATGTTAACATTGTTCAATCTATTGAAAAGCTTAAATTGTGTATATTGGGAACAATGGTGGGCACCACATTACAGTATGAAAGGACTGCTCTAGAGAGAATCCAAAAATGATTCCTGACCATGAAAGTAAGTGCTACACATACAGATACAAAATGATCTCTCTTTCCTAAAGGCTACTGACTCAGAGAACTATGTCCGAAATAAGAAGGCAACAATAACTAAAATCGGAAATTAAGGTGAAATGCAATTAATATTGAAACTAGGTGTTTTTATTCAAGTAGCATGATGTGTCTAGAACAAAATATGCAGTGCTGTAATGGAGGGTTGTTCCCTGGAAATCCTACAAGAACCATCTGGATGAACTGGGGAGAACAAAAAGTTGCTGCCCAGGTAGTCAAATAACATTGTGGCAACACTGTAATATAGTGAACACTATGATGGTTGTGGACTGAAGGGGATGTTTCAAAACATTGTAAAATAACATCAAATTAAATTTGTAAAACTACATTCCATAGAAACAATATTCACAAAGACCCAAATACACAAAATGGAAAATGATCAACATATACAATATATATGTAATGCAAAATGTTGACAGTTGGGCAGACAATATTAGTGTGCAACACTCAGAGAACAGAGTGCTTGCTCACAGTAATATATTTCTACATTTTTCTCACATCATATCTGTCAAAACCACAATTCAACAGACGTCCACCTCATACAACACTGTCAGAAGCTACAAATGTGTTCACTGGTAAATACCGAAATTACTTAGATGGGCTGAAAATGTCCTTTTAATTTTAAATGCTTCTCATTATTGCTTTAAATAACAAATGCAAATGGGTGACTCTGAATTACAACAGCAATGTTACACAGACAAGTCATTACTGAGAGATATACAGCAAGCCCACCTTGCCAAAAATGGCAACGACACATCTATTTAACACCCCTTTGTAATTCAGCCTTGCACATTTCAAAATAGCATGACTATAATCCACAGGTGAACAAAGCCATAGTGTATTCTGGGTCTCATAATGAATAGGGTAGTCAGCCGGAGTAGTCCTCAATTTTACCATGCGAATGCAATCTCTATCCTGGACTACTTTGTGAATTTAGTGGGTATCAATGTGGTGACTATCTGTAAATCTGTAAGAAATTATTCTTGTCTACCCAAAACCCCCCCAAACAACCCCCCCCCCAATATAAAGAGGCCAATGTTTAAGAAGTGATCAAATATCAGAGGGCTGGTGTGTATAGGCCAATATTGTGTGTTTGTGTGGTTTTTGTCCCCAATCACAAGACTGACACTGGGCATTATAAAGGAATGAGACAATCTTATGGGGATCCTATTTTAAAATTACAATAACTTTACGCAAAACAGAAAGGTAAGCAGTAGGAAAGAATCCTTGGTAAAATTGATGTATTTACAGTGAACATAAGAGCCAGATTTTAAAAGGAAAATATTTAGATATAGATCAATATTTACACAAAGGATTTCTGTGCTGTTCCAACAAGACGTTATCCACAACCGTTTAGTAAAGATGAAATATGCAAAAGAACAACTGAACCATCCCTTTAAAAAAAAAAACTAACACAAGCTCCACAAAACACCATCAAACAACTGAAATCTGTTTTTTGTTTTGTTTGTTTGTGTGTCTACTGCAGTCATTGAATGCCAACAGACCTCCGGCTGCTTTTTAAAGTTGTTGAATTGCATGGTCTGCTATTACTTTGCAAGTGCATCCCAACATTGTAACATCACTGTTTTTTCCATGAGCTGTATAACCTTTGAAATCCAACGATATATCACTTTTTGATGGATTGATTAATTCAGACTTGGTGTATTTCAATGCTTAATCTTTTTTGCAATGTCATTTATGTCTTTGAATTGCTTTGTCAGAGCTCTCACCTGACACCTGTTAACTGCATTGTTAGTCTGGCCAGGGCAGGATCCTAGCAATTAAATATGAAAACATCGGTATGTTGATGTTAATCTTTTGTGAATTTAATTGTGTCAATCATAAAAGTACATAGTCACCTTGGTTTATGGAGTGTTATAGGACAGACATTTTTTTACATTAGTACAATAGGAAAACATTTTCTTAAGCTGACCATTAAAACCGGACAAATTATGTCAACGGTGTGAGATTGCAGTAAATGCAAACTCTTCAATGTGTCCAGAAGTTGATTAGTTAACAGGTTCAGATGAAGAACTTGCTTCATTTTCAGAAAAGACCATGTTTTATTATGGAGTATCAGCAAAATATATATATATATATATATATATATATATATATATATATATATATATATATATATATATATATATATATATATACACTCACCTAAAGGATTATTAGGAACACCTGTTCAATTTCTCATTAATGCAATTATCTAACCAACCAATCACATGGCAGTTGCTTCAATGCATTTAGGGGTGTGGTCCTGGTCAAGACAATCTCCTGAACTCCAACTGAATGTCTGAATGGGAAAGAAAGGTGATTTAAGCAATTTTGAGCGTGGCATGGTTGTTGGTGCCAGACGGGCCGGTCTGAGTATTTCACAATCTGCTCAGTTACTGGGATTTTCACGCACAACCATTTCTAGGGTTTACAAAGAATGGTGTGAAAAGGGAAAAACATCCAGTATGCGGCAGTCCTGTGGGCGAAAATGCCTTGTTGATGCTAGAGGTCAGAGGAGAATGGGCCGACTGATTCAAGCTGATAGAAGAGCAACTTTGACTGAAATAACCACTCGTTACAACCGAGGTATGCAGCAAAGCATTTGTGAAGCCACAACACTTACAACCTTGAGGCGGATGGGCTACAACAGCAGAAGACCCCACCGGGTACCACTCATCTCCACTACAAATAGGAAAAAGAGGCTACAATTTGCACAAGCTCCCCAAAATTGGACAGTTGAAGACTGGAAAAATGTTGCCTGGTCTGATGAGTCTCGATTTCTGTTGAGACATTCAGATGGTAGAGTCAGAATTTGGCGTAAACAGAATGAGAACATGGATCCATCATGCCTTGTTACCACTGTGCAGGCTGGTGGTGGTGGTGTAATGGTGTGGGGGATGTTTTCTTGGCACACTTTAGGCCCCTTAGTGCCAATTGGGCATCGTTTAAATGCCACGGCCTACCTGAGCATTGTTTCTGACCATGTCCATCCCTTTATGACCACCATGTACCCATCCTCTGATGGCTACTTCCAGCAGGATAATGCACCATGTCACAAAGGTCGAATCATTTCAAATTGGTTTCTTGAACATGACAATGAGTTCACTGTACTAAACTGGCCCCCACAGTCACCAGATCTCAACCCAATAGAGCATCTTTGGGATGTGGTGGAACGGGAGCTTCGTGCCCTGGATGTGCATCCCACAAATCTCCATCAACTGCAAGATGCTATCCTATCAATATGGGCCAACATTTCTAAAGAATGCTTTCAGCACCTTGTTGAATCAATGCCACGTAGAATTAAGGCAGTTCTGAAGGCGAAAGGGGGTCAAACACAGTATTAGTATGGTGTTCCTAATAATCCTTTAGGTGAGTGTATATATATATATATATATATATAAATATATTAACTATCCAAAACCAACAAGCCAAAATACTTCACATCAAGTGAAGTACCAATATCCCTGTGAAAAAAAGTTATATCATAAAAATACAAACAATGCGAAGATTTGAGCTTGTGCTGACATAATACTGAAATGTTCTTGATCATTATACACAATAATCTGAAAATACAGTATATATACATACATTTATATATATATATAGAGAGAGAGAGAGAGAGAGAGAAAGAGATAAATGCCTCGTTAAAACTTGCAAACAGTATTGTGGTTCATCGCTGCCCGCTTCATGGTCCTCTGCTGAGTTCACGGATTTCTTCAGAGCTGACCGGGTCCATATGGCTGCCCTCACACTCATCCAAGAGAAGAAAACTAAACGAACCCAAAGGAAGCGAACTAGAACAGATTGACTCACTGACGTCAAGACCTGGCCTTATGTCCCCGTTCAATTTACAAGCAAAAACTCTGTCCGACCTTGATATGAGGGGGAGAAAAACTGTCACTCAGTAAAAGCTGCCCAAATGCGAGGAGACGTGGGTACCCGGGTGTCTGGGCACACCTGGGCTGGGGTAGATGGTAGCAGTAGCGGAGTTCCAGTAGGGAGAAGGGGGTCCGAAAAAACTCCCAGACGTGACAGGCATTGGGGAGGTGTGAGTGCCAATGAAGTTTACTTTAGGCTGATGGCTGTGGTAGGGCTGGACGTAGGGCACCTCGGGGGGGTATTTGTACACATTGGTCTCGTTCCCGTGGTTCTGATGGACCTGGGAGATTCCCTGAAAGTCGAACTTGTAGGCATAGCGTTTGCCATGTACCTTGGTCATGATGTTCTTGTCGTAGTAGTAGCGTAAAGCCCGGCTCAGCTTGTCATAGTTCATGTTGGGTTTGCTCTTCCTCTCCCCCCAGCGCCGTGCCACCTCGTCTGGGTCGGTCATCTTGAATTCGCCGTTGGTGCCCTCCCAGGTGATGCAGCCCGAGTTGGTGCTGTCTGATAGGAGCTCCAGCAGGAACTGCCACAACTGGATTTGGCCTGAACCTGGGACCAAAAAAAGTGGAAGAGAGTTTATTTCATTTTAATCTTGTTTCCCGACACAATTTAAGGCTCCTTGTCTCTGCTTTCTAATGATCTATCATCCAGCAATGTGTGATTGGAAATGAATGAATAATGTGCTTTGATTTGGTCTAGCCCATGGTGTTATGTTTTGTTTTCCTGGAGGATGTTGTGCTTATCTTTTTGTTTCTGAAGAAAAAAAAAGATTCTCCCTGAATATTTTTTCTTATATATATTCTACCCGATTTAAAAAATAATAATTAAACCAAATCTAGAGAATAACAGAAAACTAATCATAATACAATATTATTTGAACAATTCCGTTTTCGTATTTGCAGTGATTGATTTTGGTCACTTGGTGGCGGCATAAGCACAATAATGCGTCCATCATCACTGAGTGATTATATCAAATTTTACTTTGCCCTAATTTTGAATGTAAGTAACAAAAAAACAAGTTGAAGCTTTCACTGTCAATAAACTGCTTGTATTGTGTGCCTGATGAACAATGCGATACTATGTTGATTTTGTTCGGGACCTAGCTGGCACTGTTGTAAGTCGCCCTGGATAAGGGCGTCTGCCAAGAAATAATAATAATAATAATAATAATAATAATAATAATAATAATAATAATAATAATAATAATAAATCCATGTCTATCTTTATTCCAAAAAACTAAACTAACTCAAATCAGCAGATTTTGACTCAAACATATATTTGCTTCACAACCACATATCACTATGGGGCAGATCCAGTGAGAAATCACACATCAACCGACATTAGGCGAACTAGACGCCGTTTCTGGTGCTACTCAATCAAATATATCTATTTCGGTGGAACTCTGTAATTGAAACGGGTGAGGATGGACAACTTTCTATTTGTGCGCCTGCTGGAAATATTCGTCTTCATTTCCGCCGCTGATGTAGGAGTTTCTAAGTGAATTCAAGTCTCCTGTTGTGACGCCCGAATTCATCAGTAACATCTGCAGAAATTAGTTTGAGGTCCTTATGTACAGGTGCGCACGGCCACTAAAGTCTTTCTTCTGCCATAGTGGAGCGCAAATATGTTTTGAGTAGTTTTAGCACTGAATGATCGCTCCCCTGTTGCTTTCGGTATGGAATGAGCACAGTACATATCCAAATACCCAGGGTCGGCCCTTTTGGGGGCCATAGGCGAGATATGATTGTGGGGCCCCCCTCCTCGATGAAAAACATTTTACTGGTGCCCATCTTTATGGCGGAGAGAGAATGTTTAGGTAAAACTAAAATACACAGACACTTAAATAGTGCACATCACATAACATGTATTGCACTTTAACATACACTGTACATGTTGAAGAAATAGATTTAGTAATAAATACAAATGTAAATAGTGCACTGTGCACATTGAAACAACAGCAATAACTAATACAAAGTTTCGGTGAAAAAAAAAAACGATTACTTAATCTGATTGAGCTGGATTATTGCTTTATATATAATGTGTTAAGATATGTTAATTCCTGTTATGACAATTTAAATTCCGACTACTTGGAATATACAAAACACTCAAAATTGCTTTTAAAGTTTCGCTGACATTATCATAAACTCCTTAACAAGATACACTTATATCCATCATATTTACATGACATGTAGCATACATATCCCTGACACGTGTGTTCCGCTTTGCCATTAACCATGAAACGTCCATCAGTAATTGACTTTACCTTGAGACCTCCAATTAACAGACCAGTTATCTTGCACTTTTAAAATGTTGCCATTTCAGAATATATATACGATTATCTCAGACAGTAGCATTTGCACGTAAACTGCGGTTTACATATGGAAATGGGCGTGTTTTCGTAATTTTTACACCATTTACTGGAGTATATGGGGGTGATCCTGTCCTTCTCTGTGGATGTATGATTAAACGCCTTCTGGCTGGTCTGCTTGAGCAGGTGGGTTAACATGGCATAACAAGAAGAAAGACTGAGCTTTATTTTGGTATTAAACATCACGTATCAAACACAATTATGTTTAAGTGACTGAACTTTACTTATTTCTGTGAGAGAATCAATGTACAATAGTTTAAGTACTCTTCAAGAAATGTCCAGTTTATAGCACTTATATCTGATATTTTTTAAAACTGAAACTGAAAGTTAAGATGTTGTAGTAGCCTATCCGAAAACACTGAAAACACAAAATCAATTATATAGACCCTATTGAGTACTTTTCCCTGTATTGGGAATACAGTATATGCAATTTACGACTGGCGGAGCATCGCATAATTTCTTTTACCTTTTTCAAACATTTAATGCATCAATTAATTATCCATTGCAGCAGCATTTAGAACCAGCCAGCAGGTCATTCATTTTGTCATTGCTCCTTAACATTTGGTTGGCTAGTTATCTGTTTACATGGTATATTATGTTAATTTCAAAGCAAACTACTGATTCCGATTGAAAAATGCAATCCACACAATCAGTTTAGAATCTTCCTTACGATATATAGATGTTTATTGTAATTAAATTTCCCAAAAATAGTTACCCCACCCTCAACTCGTCAATTCAGTCACGTGCTACAATCCACTGCTTCAGAAGCCCACCTGGTCCAAAACATGCACGGTCAAAGCCATCAGTTATTTTCAGCAACGCAAGACAACAGACCCACCGACAACTTCGAATGGGACGCAGCTGGAACTGCAGACCAAGAGTCCGTAATTCCCCCGTAAACCACAGGGATATTGTGAGCTGAGGATCATTCTGTCGATTCTTCAAGGATCCTTGTTTGCAAGTAACCATGGTGAAAGATTCTAATAAGAACTTTTAAGGGTTCCTCCAAAGTTCTTATTAGAACGTGTAGTCCTATATTTTGTGACAACAGTGAGTTGTGTATAGCACAATTCACGGTTGTCACAAAATATATTACTACACTTTTAACTAATCAAAAATGAAGTACAAAATGCAGTGCAATAGCTACATCGGTAAAGATGGAGAATTTGTTTTTCCAGGAGGGGCGCTGTGGTAATATAAGTGGGATTAGAGACCTGCAGTTTGGATGGATGCTTTTATCACATTTGCTACACAAGAGTCCCAATGTAAGTATAATCTGGCACAGGAAACTGCATAACATAATAGATTTACTTGATTTTCTCATCCAACATGGTCCAACAGTTGTTGCTTTTTTTTGTTTTTTAAAGGGCAACGAACTCTTCTGGCACTATAATAATTTGGTCACAAAATGTCACCCCCTACATATCCAGGTGTCTGCTTTTAAGTAGTAAGGAGAGGAGCAGGGGGTGGGGTGGGGGGACGCCCATATTCACAGCTAAGTTTGGCAATAACCTACCCACAATCCTGTGAGGGCTGGAGTCAACATGCTTGTATGTATCATGTTTGCCTGTTCTGGTCTTGTGCTGGGGCAGTGCGTTTTCTGTTGAGACATGATTAAAGAAAAGGGATCAGTCTTGTCTCTCCAGTCTGATAGTGGGGATTGTATTAAACAAAGCAGGAGACAAGCACCAATGACCCTCATTCTTCTGTAAGGAAAAATTAACATGATCAAAAAGGTTTCCTACGTGGGGGGGGGTTGGGCAGAGCATGTTGCTAAATAGGGTGCAGCGTTCGTTCACCGGAATATGAGTTGCACTTTAAAACAACAACACAGAAAACCACTTCCTGTTTGTCACCATGCTGTAGATGAGAAAAATCAAGACAATAAGTATTTTCTACTAGGACACTGGGTATTCTCCAAAGCCACCGTGCAACACTGTGATGCCATTCATTTCCCAGCACTCTGTCCTTTACCCCTTAAGTGTTCCCGAGTTCTTAAAAATCACAAGATTATACCAGAAAAGGGCCACTGATGAAAATGTCTGACTGACATTGGATTATTAGAGCACCTTGCCTTGCCTTAACTCCCACATGTGATTGTGGGACAGAGCTGAGAGAGATCAAAATTAAGAAATCAAAGGGTTAAAAGGCTTACCTGGATTGGCCAAGCGGCTGCTGGTAGGTCCCAAGACTTGGTATGGATCTGGAGGAACAGACAACAGAGACACTTCAGGGATATAGAACTAGCCCATTGTATAAAACCTATAAGACCTAGATGTCCCCCAAGGAAGAGTGGTGGCTGTACTTGTATAGGAACTGGGTGTGGGTCTTTTACCTGGGACGTGGCGAGGAGGGGGCTCAGTCACTCTACTGCTAGGCTGGATCTGAGTGGGAGATCCTGGAGTGGCAGACGGATTAGGGACAGAAACAGAATTAGATTCAAACGTTGTATTTGGACAAGCATTCTTCTGATAACAGGGTGTTGGGTAAGAAATAAGCAGAATAATAAAGGAATGGCCTGAGTAGAATATACCTTTCTGGGCTGCAGTGATAGGAGCTGACCAGCTGTTCCTCCTGATCTCCTCAAAGTTGTTTTCTGCCACAGGAGAAAGAAAGAAAGAAAGAAAGAAAGAAAGAAAGAAAGAAAGAAAGAAAGAAAGAAAGAAAGAAAAAGATGTTTAACGAATGACTCAGGAATTCCCTTTGTTTTCTCAGGCCTGTCACCTTGAGATTTGTATTGTATCCCAAAGCAGAGTCCTGCCCTCTGACTTCCTGTTGCTTGGCAGCTGTTTCCTGTCTGCAGTTCTAAAGGGGATCTCTTTGTCAGCTTTGCTTAACCCATGAAGTTCTCATTTTCTATTGTATTTCTTTTATATGTGGGAGATTCTGTAATAAGTCAATTTCAATTAAGTCAATTAACTGGTCAATGAAGCTTCACATATTTGTATGATTAGTTTACAGATTTTTTATATTTACAGTCTGAAAGTGGCTGGTAGTTGAAGCTTTAAACCCCAAAGTGTTTTATCCACTGATTCACTATTCCACAATGCTCATTTCTTCTTGAAAGACAAACCAAACCTATCTCAAAGTGACAAACACCCTCTTGATTCCACATGCAGCAAAACCACATTTCTTTAAAAAGCTGAGAAAGGGTTAACCAAACAGTCTCAGAAAAAGTACCCTAACAATCTCGCTTCCCCCCGCCCCCCTCGCTCTCATTGTTCTGTTTAGCACAAATCACATTGTCTTTTCTATTGCAAAAGACTACAGCTTTTTTGCTCCAAAATAAACACATATACTCACATACACTTTTTTCCTGTAACATCGCACTGATTACCAGTAACATGTTAGTAATGTACCACATGAGAAATGTGTTGAAACAGTCACAATAATTTGGGCAGACTGACATTATTTAGAAATATTTCACATGTCATAAAACAGAAATCCTATCCAATAAACAATTATACACACATTTTTTTCCAGTATGTAAGTACGAATGTATGTATGTATGACTCCTATTAAGGCAGTCAAATGTTTCCATCCCTCCCTTCCCTTGTTTATCTCAGCTGACTCACTGTTAAACAAACTCAAAAACAAAGATTAAGAAAAAGATTTTAAATTCATCAAACCAGTACTTATATTTTTCTAACCCTTGCCATCCCAGGACCATTTCACTAAGAAGAGGATGTGTAGAACACGTTTTGAAGTAGGGACTGTATTTCCTCATGTGTACAGGTACTTATTTTGAATAAATAGTGTGGTATGTACTTATTGTTTTCATGTAGCGAGGACCTGAAATGGTTGAAGCATATAAAATACATTTGTAGTTTATTTATTGAGGATCAATATTGATCAAATTCGGGTGGCCCTGCTGTGCCATCGTTAATGCTGCTGCCTAACACTGGACCCAGTCCGTGGCCAGCCCTGAGTGTCTCCCTGTGTGTTTGAGTTTGCTTGTTCTCCCCATGTCTGTGTGGGTTTCCTCTGGTTTCTGTCCACAGTCCAAATAAATGCTGCATAGGTGGGTTGTCTACTCTAAATTGGGGGTGGGGGTGGGGGTTGTGTGTTGATGTAGGTGGGTTCCCTGCCTTGAGCCCTGTGAATATCACGTTTGGCCCCATCTCATGGCGTCCATGGTTGGATTTATGAAACAAATTATTCAAAAACAGGATGTGAGATGCTGCCCACTACAATTGGATATAGATGTGTGTACAGTAAAGACATCTGAATAATTGCATGCTCACCTGTTTTGACTGGTAGTCGTGGTTGGGGTTGTGTACTTGTTGGGGTTGGTGGATAGGAAAAAGTGGGGCTGCCTGTGGAGGGAGGGCAAATGGACAGAAAATCAAACAAGGTACAAAGTGGATCGCAGCAGCAGCACAGGAAACATTAAACTGACTGAAACCTTCCTGGAAGAATGGTGACATCAAAAGCAACACCTCTTTCAGGCATTTCATAGAGAGGAGCAAACACACACACACTGGTGTTAAAGTGGACAACAGTGAGAAGACTTGCTGTGGGATATTGTATGGATTGGCCACGAGACTAAATGTCACCCAAAGCAAGTACATGGAGGAGCAGGCTCAAACACACCAGTGTTGCTTTGGGGTCTTTAGATTTTAATTCCCCTTCAGCACTTTATCTCTCTGTGCTCGCCTCCATAGATCCTAAAATCCTCACAGGTCTGGATCAACTAAGCAGGAACTGGCCAAGGTGCTGAACAGCCCCCCTCACTGAGTCTCTATCAGCAGTGCTGCTCAATGCAAATGCTTACAACAGTGAAACCTGGACCTCAGTGATCCAAGGAGCAGATCTGCAGTCATAATTACCCAGAAGACCCACAATAGTGTGAATTCAGTTACTATAGTACCATAGTATTAGAGTGTTAGATTTCAAAGGCAAACAGTAAGATGGGAAGTATTTTGTTCTCATGCTGTGAGCAGTGCATCTGGGGAACTGTACTTTTAATACTGGTGCACAGTAGATTCTAACTTAACTGCATTATCACAGGGTTTTTCATATTCTTTGTAGTTTTTCTCTGAGGACCCTTATGTTACAATAGGATTATTGCACCATTTTATTTGGTTTTACTATGGTTGTACCATGGTTTTACATTGCTTTCCTACTGGTTCACAATTCCTGCACTTTACTACTTTCTACCATAAATAAACCATTTTCCATCACAGTAAACTTGCCTTAGAAATACAGTACTGTGCAAAAGTTTTAGGCAGGTGTGAAAAAATGCTGTAAAGTAAGAATGCTTTCAAAAATAGACTTGTTAATAGATTGTATTTATCAATTAACTAAATGCAAAGTGAGTGAACAGAAGAAAAATCTACATCAAATCCATATTTGGTGTGACCACCCTTTGCCTTCAAAACAGCATCAATTCTTCTAGGTATATTTGCACAAAGTCAGGGATTTTGTAGGCATTATCGTCAGGTGTATGATTAAACCATTTTACCAAACAGGTGCTAATGATCATCAATTCAATATGTAGGTTGAAACACAATCATTAACTGAAACAGAAACAGCTGTGTAGGAGGAATATAACTGGGTGAGGAACAGCCAAACTCAGCTAACAAGGTTTGGTTGCTGAAGACAGTTTACGCTCAAAGGTCATACACCATGGCAAGACTGAGCAGGCAGAAATGTCAAGGCAGACAGGGGTTTCCAGATGTGCTGTCCAAGTTCTTTTGAAGAAGCACAAAGAAACGGGCAACGTTGAGGACTGTAGACGCAGTGGTCGGCCAAGGAAACTTCCTGCAGCAGATGAAAGACACATCATGCTTACTTCCCTTCGCAATCAGATGATGTCCAACAGTGCCATCAACTCAGAATTGGCAGAAAACAGTGGGACCCTGGTACACACATCTACTGTCCAGAGAAATCTGGTCAGAAGTGACCTTAATGGAAGACTTGCAGCCAAAAAGCCATACCTCCGGAAACAAGGCCAAGCAACTCAATTATGCATGAAAACACAGGAACTGGGGCAGCAGGTGCTCTGGACTGATGAGTCAAAATTTGAAATATTTGGCTGTAGCAGAAGGCAGTTTGTTTGCTGAAGGGCTAGAGAGCGGTACACGAATGAGTGTCTGCAGGCAACAGTGAAGCATGGTGGGGGTTCCTTGCAAGTTTGGGGCTGCATTTCTGCAAATGGAGTTGGGGATTTGGTCAGAATTAATGGTCTCCTCAATGCTGAGAAGTACAGACAGATACTTATCCATCATGCAATTCCATCAGGGAGGCATCTGATTGGTCCCAAATTTATTCTGCAGCATGACAACGACCCCAAACATACAGCGACAGTCATTAAGAACTATCTTCAGTGTAAAGAAGAACAAGGAGTCCTGGAAGTGAAGTCCCACAGAGCCCCGATCTCAACATCATCGAGTCTGTCTGAGATTACATGAAGAAAGAGAAGCAAATGAGGCTGCCTAAATCCACAGAAGAACTGTGGTTAGTTCTCCAAGATGTTTGGGCCAACCTACCTGCCGAGTTCCTTCAAAAACTGTGTGCGAGTGTACCTAGAAGAATTGATGCTGTTTTGAAGGCAAAGGGTAGTCACACCAAATATTGATTTGATGTAAATTTTTCTTTTGTTCACTCACTTTCATTTTGTTAATTGATAAATCTAATATATTAACATGTCTATTTTTGAAAGCATTCTTACTTTACAGCATTTTTTCACAACTGCCTAAAAAGTTTACACAGTACTTTATGTATCATGGTATATTGCATTATTTCCATGGTATGTTGCAGTAGAGCTCAATAAATGCATGTGGAATCCATAGGAAAGCATTTTAAGACTAGGGTAAATCTAAATGTTTAATTAAAAAGTTAAACCAAACCAATGTAAAAATCCTCTGCTAAAGTTACCAAGGTAAACTAGCGCTTTTTAGGGTAAACGTGCATGAGGATGATTCATCACATTACAAAAGAAGGAACTGTAGGTGGGTTGACAAATGAGTATTCTCTCTTGTATTTCTCATTCAAAGCACTCTAATGTTAGAGAATATTGGCAATACAAAGTTTTAAACTGGAGCATCAGTTGGAATAGCCATGTCTAATAGAAGGATGATGTAAGACAACAATTTCACATCCAACCCACTTGACAAAGTGGGATCACCCCATGAGGATCCAAAGGTAACATATTAAATGACTTGTGAGTGGCAGCAGTGAGGCCCCTCTTCGTTTTCCTCTTAAATGTGCCTTGATTTTAAAGAGTGTTAAACAGGTGTTACACAAGTGTTATACAGAGCATGGAAAAACATTGAAGTCAATATGAAAGTAAAGTGGAAACCTGTGTTTAACAGTGAAGTTATGGCCAAAAGAGTGACTTGTTCACGAGACCACTGGACCAACGGTGGAGATGGACAGTAGTTGACCAACTATAGCATATCATGTTATAGCTTTCCCCCAATGCACATCCTTAGTCCTTCCTCACCTTATTATGTTTATGTATTATTTATTTTGGGTAAAGGTGTTTGCTACACAAAAAAACAAACAAACACATTCATCTGCTGTATTTAAAGCCAAGACTCTCATAGAGTTTCAGTCATCTTACTCTGTCTGAGGTAATTCAGGTGGGAGAGGAGGATGTCTGTGTTGTAGGCCGAAGTCAGTCTCATCATGTCCTCTTTGCTCATTTTGCACAGAGCTTTGCCATCCATAGACTCGAACAAAGACACATCCACCTCCAGCAGGCCATACTCTTTGATGGCCCATTCCACCCACTGCCTCACGTGATCCTGCGTCCAGACCTCTGGATCTGGGGAAACAAGAATGGTGAAAATGGGTTCCCCTTTCTGACGGATGATAGATTCCCGAAGCTCATTCCCAGCTAGGCAAATAATGTTGTGGCACCATAGAAGCAAATGAACACAGGGTAATATGACATTGTGGCAAGCAGAAAATGCATAAACTCCAAGGGGTTGTAATAATAAATGTATACATATTTAAGAAC
Organism: Amia ocellicauda; assembly: GCF_036373705.1. NCBI lineage: Eukaryota > Metazoa > Chordata > Actinopteri > Amiiformes > Amiidae > Amia > Amia ocellicauda. The sequence continues at coordinate 27,853,455 of NC_089861.1, read as the reverse complement.
TACATTCTAGGGGGGAAACAATATTCACACACAAATAAAACCATTTTAATTGTATCTAAATGAACAATATATAGTGTATATAGGCAAGCAAACATAATAAACACTGTGTTTGGTATTCCTTGAGATTCCAGAAATGTGAAATGTACACACAGCATTAGCGTGTGATAATCAAAGACCATTAACAGCACTGTGGCCTCAGGGTTAATCTGTTTCTAAAACGTTTTTTGTTTTTGTTAAACCAAAAAACAACCTCAAAGAACACTGGCAAAACAAAATCCTGTCTGCATTAGTATTTTGTTGGTGGTGTTGATAAAAAAGCCTGGTGCAGCTGGCTAATATATTTTCTATCAAGTCTGTTCAATGTCAATGAAATATACATCACACTGCCTTCTTAAGGAATAAACTGGTAATTTCTGGAGTAAACTCCCTCCCTTTCACTCTCTTAGGGAAGTACTACTTCATCCACTCAGTTATACCTGACTGCTTCTTTAGGGGGGGGCATTACAAATCCCATGTTGCCTAAAATGTGCCCTGTCAAAGCCACCCACTAGATTTCCCCACCATCTGCCTAGAATCCCCCCAACCCCCTGCTATCCACCAGTCAGAGGATTCAGATGCAACTGCAAAACCACTTGTGTCCTAGAAACCACAAGAAGACACTAGTGTACAGTGATCTGAGGAGTCCCCTGCCTGGTCCCCACCTGACCTCTGGTAACCCCCAGCTGTGCACTGCCCCCTAGGAACTCTTGGATATAGCTGCCAACCAAACATAGAGGATTAGAAACTGGATCCAGGCCTTAGGGGGTCCCTCTAATCAGCTGAAACTGGATGGACCCAACGCCCTCCTTCTTCAGTTAGAATTAGAGTCTGTTCCAACTATGGACCACCAAGATCTATCAGAGTTTCTTCATAAACTCCTCATAAAGTGGAGTGGATTGACCTCCGGGGGCATGGTCAAAGTTGTTAAAACAATGTGAGTCTAATAGTCTTAATGTTTTTTATTTTTTCTTCTTCAAGCAGGAAGTCTGGATGTGGCATTAATCAACCCTCCTTTAAAGAGGTGACTGTACTTAGCTTACATTTGTTTGGTCAATTGGGATGTCATGGAGTACCTGTGGGTTGTGGTATAAAAATGAAATCTATGGGTTTCAATCACCAGGTATTCATGATGTCATAAACCTTTTATTGGGACTTTAGAGCAATTTCATTGTGTACTTTGGTGAGCAAATTTCTTTCGTAGTTAAGAATCTCTGGACAGAACAGCATGCACACATTTTCTAACTCTTGGGTTATTCCATACTAATTGTTATTTTTGTTGTTGAATGGCTTAACTGTGGGAAACTCCTGGAAAGTGCATTTCCAGTCTGTGTTGCAGATACAACTTCCCTTTGGCTCACAGAGTCGCTCATGAGAATCTGGCAGTTACACACATAAAAAGAGAAAGCTTCATTCCACAGTGTTGCAGAGCTTTCTTTTCAGACATTCTCCTCTGTGGGACAATGAGCTCACAAGACAGAGTTTTGACAGTGACGGTGGAGGGTCAATGATAGTACAACATGGATATCCCTCAAGGTGAACTCAAAACAGAAGGATAAGATGAAGCTGGACCATGCAATGCTTTGAAAGTAAGCAAAAAAATCTCCACTTGGATTTGTTGAGTGATTGGTAACCTGTTAAAATGGTCACATTTGCTTTGGGGAAACCGAAACACAATCCTGGTCCCAGTGATCTCCCATCCACCCTGCAGGTTTCATCAGTCAGAGGAAACAGATTATCCAAACTACAGACTGGGTCACTCGAGGTCTCTGTGGGTCTCTGCCACAGCTGACACTCAAGAGCAATGATTCACAAGGAGGAAGGATTCAATCCAGTTGGGGAATTAGGTCACCTGTATGTTTGTACCCAGGTTGCTTTTAACGTAGCACTGCACACTAACTACAGAAGCATTTGTGTGACTAATTGCCCTGTGGGGCATCTACCCTGACAATTCCAGGCTTCATTCACTGTGCCCAGGCAGTTCTGCAATCAACCAGACTGGATTTCCGCCGACAGGATATCCTGTCACACTAAACTGCTTGTGAAACATCGGTGCGGGGAAACATGGCCCTGCAGTAATGACTGGTAATGGGGAGAATGCAGGAAGGTATGGCAGTGATGTCAGCTCTGCACAGATCAATGAGTAACAGAAAGTAAGTAAGTTATCACAGGCACTTTATCCTCCGGTACTGATTTGTAGTTTGGAGAATTATATGTTACACTTATGGAAGTAATATCACTTTGACCACACAGATGGATACACTTCTCTCCCTGAGTCCTGTGGTCTTCTGCAGGTCTTATGTCACAAACAAATAACTGGCTGACAACAATACAGTCTGCCAATTTACCCAGGCCTCTGTATGCGACATAAATGGCACGAGTCCCTAAGCCGTGAAACACAGGTATCAAAGGCCTTGTCACTCTCATAAGCACTCAGAGAACATTTCCTAAGTCCTCAAAGTAGGCCAAGCAGTGTATTATGCCACTGCTGGAAACCAAGCTTCGCAAAAGCACACTCGACAGCCTCCACTGATCCCTGCTCTTCTGTTCCGCATGGTTTCCAGTCACCTTCTATTGACAGCAAGTGCTACAACCACACTCATCCTTGCACATGAAATAACTTAAATCAGCGGTGGCCAACCCTGTTCCTGGAGAGTCACAATCCTGCAGATTTTCCAGGTCTCTCTAAATGACCAGTCATTGGATACCTTTACCACAGGGATATTTTGCCTAATTAAGACCCACAATTGGTTAAATTAAGCAGTTAACAATCTGGATAGAACAAAAGCCTGTAGACCCTGTGGCTCTCCAGGACCAGGGTTAGCCACCCCTGACTTAAATGAATATCCCAAATTTCCAGTTAAAGATGTTTTGTAGTATACTCATGCAAGTCACTTGGTTCATTGTGGTTTTTTTTTATAATGGAGGATGAAAAAATGTAAGATCAAATTAACAATCACACCGCAATCAAAGTTTTGATGCTTAGGATCACAAAAGCAATTCAAGGAATGCTGATAATAAAAGAGAGCTACAACAGTAATGGTTTATATTGTGTGCCTTTCAGGATTGAACTATTCTCCCACTAGACACACAATAGCAACACAATAGTAACACCATTGCAAATATCAGTAGTGCTTTTGATAACTATGTTCAAAACTATGTTTGAAATGTGCAGTATTGCTACTAAGGAGCTTACATTTTGTAAGTCGCCTTGGATAAGGGCATCTGCTAATAAATAAATAATAATACAGTAGTAACAGGCATATTGTTTCCTGTTAGACTATCATCTTATTTTACTATAATCCTTGCAATATGAATTGTAAAATCAAAAAATCTGAATCAGCAGACACACTGAGAAGGAGTGTCTTCACTATAGGCCAATATCTAACTATAAGGCATATATTGTGCTTCTCTGGTTTCAATGCAAAGATAAATAGAGACAGGTTAGCAATACATACAGGATGTATATATGGTATTAAGCTTGGGAGTGTCTACAATGGGCTATGTGTGTGTGTGTGTGTGTGTGTGTGTGTGTGTGTGTCACATCCTGTGTTTCTAGGAGAGATTAAACATTTAATGGAGACCATAAATAAATTAGGTAACAATCTGGAAAGTGACCACCTTATCCACATCTCCCTGTTAGAGTTCTTGCTTAGTGATAAAGGTTAAGTATCTAACACTATCTGCTCCTTGCACTCATTTCTACTGTCCCCCCCTCCCCCCTCTCTTCAGCTCTGCTCTACTTCTTGCAAAATTTACTCTCAGGTTTGTTTTGTAACTCAGTAGGTTGAGAAACGCTGCCTATCAGCAAGATGGCCTGATATGGGGGCACAAGTTGCTATGTTGTGCTTTTATGTTTTAGGGTTGTTTGTTGTGTGTATGCGGTTTGTGCCCCTTTGTGCCTCCTGATAACAGCAGACTAGTTTTGTGTGTGTATTTGTGTGGTAGTAAACCAAGATAAGTGGGGAAGAAAGACACTAATACTTGGAGGGAGAGAGAGAGGGAAAAAGAGAAAAGAAAAATAATACATAAGAGATACATAGATAGCTAAATAGATAGAGACTCTACCTGCTGGGACAATGACCCTCTTCTCGTCGCTGTTGCCAGTGGGAGTGGAGTTCTGAGGGCTGGTCCGTTGTTCCTGGTAAGACGTTTGGTAGATGAGATGGTTCCCCTCTGTGTTGTTCACAATCCGGTTCCTTTTGGTAACACTGCAGTCCACTGGGGACTCCCTGCTGGAACAGACAGTAAGGACATTATTATATACCACATTACTGGCAACCTGCCTTTGAAGCTTGACCCATTCTTTTAAAGTAAGGCATTGTATGGGTAAACCTAACAGGGTTTAAATCCACCCACACCATCATTGATCCAATTTTCCAGCATATTCTCACCAGCAGTTTTGACAGGTTTTTTGTAGGGTGTTGTATTTTTTTTCTGGAATAGTTAGTTGGGGTCTTAAATGGCAAATTAATGTGAATCCACCATAGAGCCACAAGTGAGGGAAGACAAGAACACAGAAAACCTCAGGAGTTTCTGTAAACTCCCCTTATAAAGATATTACATTTAACTCTCCCCACTCCCTTCTCCCTCCAAATCCAAATCAAATCCAAATCCACTAAACAAAAAGCCCACCTGGTTTCCAATCAGAAGCCTCATCATACCCATCTCTGTAATATAATTAATCCAAAGAACAATATAGTAATCAGCACCTCAGCTGCGGTCAAGCAATGATGCCCCATCGTAATGAAGTCTACAATCACTCCTGAAGGATGTGCTGCATTGATGACTTCAGTGGGCAGTAGTATCTTGGTGGATATCTCACAGTTTCTCCTTGAATACCAAATGCATTTCCCCTTTACACTTGGCAGGAGTCATATACCCAAATCTCACCTGGATCCGTTGACATGCTCCACCTCCCTCTTCACCACGCTTCGGCCGCTCTGGCCGATCCAGTCCTGCTCCACGGGTTCAGGGCTCTCTTTTGACTCCTGATTGAAACTGCCTGGCGCAGTAATTTCCGCCTTCATTATGTGAGGCGGGCCGTAGTTGGAATCAAATATGGACTGGTCCTCGCTGACTACTGACAGGGCTTCCTACAGTACGAGAACATGGCAACACAGGGAGAAAGTAGGAGAAAAAGGACAAGGATGTTAATGTCAATCATTATGCATTTAAATACTGATACACCAAACCTAAATGGTTGCTCTGTCTTCTGGTTGTCCTCCCAACTCCATCAATCTCCCTCACCAGTTGAACTAATTACTGGACAATAAGAAGCAAGGGTCAATCATCTGGTGTCTGTGGTGAGTCAAGATCTTATTAATTATTAACAAAATAAAAAGAATAATCTAAATAAAACAATGATTCTCTACTATAATATTCATCACTGTGTGGTCAGCACAAGAGCATGGCTGGGGTTGTCTGAAGTAAACACGAGGGTCAATAATACTGAGAATGTGGAAGTGGGGAACCTCCTTGTCAATCGGACTGGTTAAACTGCAGTTCTTACAACAACTGGGTTGAATGGCGCTGCCCCTGAATTGTGATCAATGTGACTGCAATCTGATTCAGGCACAGCAATTACTGTCTAAACTGAATGTTGAATTTAAAATGCAGCAGAACACAAGCAGAATTATATTGATGTGCCACCACACACTTGATGCCAATGGTCCTTGCCAAGCACGAAACCAAACAGTGCAATACAGCCTGTACAGCTGCAGTACCACAGTATCTTGAATGCATTTGCTATTGCATCCGTGCAAAAAAATGATTGGGTGGGAGGAGATTCAATTCCCAACAAGATAATAATAAATAATCTCAATAATGTTCTAAATGTAAGAGGAAGCCATGAAAATAGAAGCTGTGAATTATTATTTTTATTTGCACGCAGAAAACACAACGTATGTCTGACCTGGGGTCTGGTACAATCTGTACACTATTTTATAATCAATGCTGTAGAGTGTGTATGGGGGGGGGTGTCCCTTTAGTCCGTACGTCACCACAAAGAGAGGCAGGAAACCACAGCCAGGTTTGTGACCTAACCTTTTGGCACAAGCAAGCAGGGAGGGCAGGGGTGGGGGGGAGAGGAAGTGAGAGGAATGCTCTGCAGTAAACAATCTAGGGGTTTTGGTCCATGTTTTGAGGAAGTGGGCCTGCCAAGAGCCAAGACACAGGCGCCCAAGATCCATTGTGTCGTCCATTGCCAGTCGTCAGTTGAAATGAATCGCACAGGTTCATAGAGTCAGACTCAAATCTACTCAAACAGACCCAAGTTTGGATTCTACTGCTATTTTTGTAGAAGAGACCATTTTCAAACCGAGAGTTTTCTTATGGACCGACACGGGAAGAAAATTCAAAGCAAGGTCAAGTCCTGGATAAGCAAATAAAGTTGTGGCAAAATTGCAATTAAGCGACAACCGAAGTTTACGTTGGGAAAACATCAGGGACTCTGGGGGTTGTGGATACAACATTGCAAAATAATGTTAGTATGTTAAATTGATATAACAAAAAAAGATAACAAAACAGAGTGAAACAAGAGAGTGACAAAATATATTATATTTGTGCATTTGTTTGGTATACTGCATTAGTCAAACTGCAACCCCCCCACAACATATAAACTGAAAGGAAGGAATGTGCAAAATGAAACACGAAACTTAATGTTAATGTTGCTGTATTTCCTGGAGGCAAATGTTATTTTCTCTACATACGCCATTCAGTGTCTTAGTGAATGGAAAACAAATAAATAAACAAGTACTGCTGCTATACGTGTGTGTGTTTATGTATTTACTTATTTACTTATATGCTTTTTTAACCACATTTGTATTTGTTATATGCCTCGCTGTTGGATTTATCACCCTCAGATACAATAAATGTAACTGTCACCACTTTTCATTGTTTATGCCTTACTGGCAGCGCAAGACATACAGATCCACCTCTCCTCTCCTTTAGGGATTATGAATTGTAATGATGGTAAATTAGTTTTAATCCAGTTTTAATTTACATTTTGTGGTTTTCCAATTTGAGATTATATATGGGTGTTTCTGCAGCTACCTTGAGTGAGAAGATAAGTAAGTAAATGCATGACTGTAACTCTAATACCCATGTACGTGCACTGTCCTTACTCATGACAAAATCCTGTACTATCTTTACAAAATCAGAAACTAATGATTATCAAGTAACATAAACATAATTTAAAGTCTACATAAAGTGGAGCCGGTGCTGTGTGGACTATAGTATAGTATAGTGGCCCAGACTGGACCGGACTATAATACATTCTGAGTGGAAACTTTTACCAGTTAAACTGCACCCAGAAAATACTTATTTAGCAAAATCAGACCTTGGTTCACTAGTCTGACTGTCATAACTTTTACACAGGTGTGACATGGTAACGAGGCCCCTATACTATATATAGGGCCCCATACTATACTATAGTCCACACAGCACTGTTTACCCATTACCCAACTATTTCAAGTGAACTCACCAAGGTGATTCACAACATTGAGCATCAACAAAATACAGTAACTGACAATTGGGCAGATTTTCCAGCTCATTCAAAGGGCAGGGAACAGAGGGGTTAAGTAACACACACAGGATGACAAGCATTACATTGAGTCAATGGCAGTGTTATGCCTTTCTCCAGGAACCTCAGAAATAGAAAGCCTATATCCTTAAGCTATTGTCCACGCAACCACTTAGTCTGCAAATCAGATATTAGCCAGCACTATAAGACCCCTGTATTATAGTTTGTTATTCCTGCCCAGAAACCAGTATCCCTAACAACAAGAATATAGACAAATAAATGTATATGTTTTCAAATAATTATAATAATTATAATACTTAAACCAGAGAGACCTGGAGAAGGGAGAACATAAATGGGGTTTAGAGACAAAATGGTGGAAAGCAGTTTCTGGTTTCTAGATTATAATTTTTTCAGTCCCTTTGATATCTCATAATTCTCTGTAAGTAACACTCCAGGATAGTGATCTGACAGAATCAGTGTGAAGAAAAGGCTGCACTGGGTGGGACTCCTTCATGTGATGTGAAAAGTTGATCTCAAACTCCGCTGGTAATCTGGCTGATAAGCAGAATGAAATAAACGCTGTACATTTTGTTCACCTGACTTTTCACAACTCTGCTCTCTCCAAAATCTGCATTGCATGGGGAAAAAGGGAGGCAGGAAGCATATTACAAATCTCTTCCCTTCTTTTTCCATAATCACCCAAACAGCTCCACTTGTGCACTTTTCAACTGACAACCAGTGCCTCGTTAATAATATGAAATAGCTGGGCAATGTTACCTTGTCACATCTGTGTAAAAGTTATGACAGTCAGACTATTGAACCCAGTTCTGATTTTGCTAAATAAGTATTTTCTGGGTGTGGTTTAACTGGTTAAAATTTCCACTCAGAATGTGTTATAGTCCTCACAGTGCTGGCTCCAGTCTGGGCCCCTATACTATACTATAGTCCCCACAGCGCTGACTTCAGTCTGGCCCCCTATACTATACTCTAGTCCCCACAGCACTGGCTCCAGTCTGGGCCCCTATACTATAGTCCCCACAGTGCTGGCTCCAGTCTGGGCCCCTATACTATACTATAATCCCCACAGCGCTGGCTCCAGTCTGGGCCCCTATACTATACTATAGTCCCCACAGTGCTGGCTCCAGTCTGGCCCCTATACTATACTGTACTATAGTCCCCACAGCGCTGGCTCCAGTCTGGCCCCTATACTATACTATAGTCCCCACAGCGCTGGCTCCAGTCTGGGCCCCATACTATACTATAGTCCCCATAGCGCTGGCTCCAGTCTGGCCCCTATACTATACAATAGTCCCCACAGCGCTGGCTCCAGTCTGGGCCCCATACTATACTATAGTCCCCATAGCGCTGGCTCCAGTCTGGCCCCTATACTATACTATAGTTCACACAGCTCCAATCTGTGCTCTGTTAGAGCCTGCTGTATCAGTCCTCTCCAAAATGCTCTGGCTGTGCTGTTTGCCCTGAAGGGACTCACAGCGCAAAAAGCAATGGATGTCTTGGCAGCACACGTTTCCTGGGGTGGAAGTTGTGTGTGTGTGTGTGTGTGTGTGTGTGTGTGTGTGTGTGTGTGTATGTGTGTGTGTGCTAGTGGACAATATCCCTCCCGTGATAAGCTCAAGAGAGGTGAAGTGAGAAGAGGTGATTAACAATCTGTGATACCAAATGGGGAAGGAGAATCAAAATAAATATAAAACTGTGGATTCTGAATTAAAAAAATAGAAAATTACATGAATCAAGTGAACCTTGTTGTGCAGCTGGATATACAGCATTCAGCAAATCAAGGTGCCCTTTGCTTTGGAGAGAGAAGTGAAACAAAGTGGGGGGGTGGTGGGGGCTGGATCGTAGAGGTGGTTTCTAGGGCGTTCGGCACTCAACACAATCAACCACAGAGCGCTTAGGGAGGTCAGCATAGATTGACACCAAGTAAGACATTCTCCATACACATGCTGCCCCAGACCTAAGTACAGATTCACCACTTTGGTGTAAATAAAAAGATAAAAGAATCTTCCAGGGAATCTTAGGATTTTTAACTTTCAAAATGTCAAAATGTGCTAGCTGTACTAGCTAATGGTAATGCTATGATCTGATCTAGTGGGAGCCCATTGCGTGCTGAGAACATAAAGATATAAGGTTACAAATGGTCACATGCAGTCCATATTGCTCTATGATTGCCAGTAGCTGCATGATCCGAGAGGATTTGCAAGCTGCTTCTTAAAACAGTGGTTTTTGGGCCATTGCAGATCCAAAACACATTTGGTGCCGGTGTGCAGCGTATTTTGTACTGCACCCTGTCACAAATCCACATTAAATATCCATCAAAATATTAGGAAAATAATGTTAAATGCTTCAAATGTTCTCTATTGATATTGACTATACTATTGGTAATTACATTTGTTTTCCATTTTGTACAAGCGCACTGTGTTTTTCTAATTAAATATATTAAATCAATTAAATTAAATATATGTTAGCTGTATAGTTCACATTGTGGTGGTCCACAGTACTTTAATACCATGCATAGCCAGGCTGCAATGTGAAAAAGCATACCTGAGGAGACTGTTCCAGACCCCTGCCACTTTCAGTGTAAAGAAGTGTCTCTGTGTTTTCCATCCTGAATGCTCCTAAGCATCATTTTGTACTTGAGTCTTGGGGGGGATCCTTGTATTGTATCATTGCTGACCTTGCAGATGTTAACATGTTAAAAGTCAGGATTTTGAATACCTAATCCACTACGACAAAGTAAGGATAATTCACAGCCTTGTGGAGTACAGCCCAGTGTGATCAGGATCAAGCTACAGGAGCACAAAGAGAAGGCCGGCTGAATCACAGCAAAGCCCAGGTTTAACAAGGCTAAAGTGCAAAAGTACTCTTAAAGATGAGTTTTGTAAAGGGAAGTTCGTCACTATGTCTGATTTTTTTCTCCCTTTCTTTTTCTGTAAAAATACCACCTCATGCTGCTTCTCCAATTAGATTGAATTAGATTTGTTTTTCATTGATTTTGCAGGATATACCAATCTCTAGGCACACAAAGCATCCTTATAAATAGATCTGCTTCAGAAGAGAAAAAGAGGCATTCGAGAAAATATAATCTGCACCGCACCCCTTCACACTCTTGAGAGCAGACATATACTCAATCTTACACACATACAATATCACACACACTCACACTCACACTCACACACACACACATACACATACACACACACTCACACAGATCTTACCACGAACACCACAATCACTTCCTGATCTGCACAGTTTCGGTATGCACAGGAGGCTATTTTAATGGTGATCTGTTTTTTGTTTTGCTACATGCCACAGAAAACTCATACAGAACAAGAGTCTAAACTCTGTGCCTGAGCTGTTTCTGTGTGCATTGTGTGTCTGTCTAGATCTGTGTGTGCATGTTTGTGTGTGTGCGTGTGTATGCGTTCAACTGAAAGCAAAGGTAGGCAATACGAACGGTTACTGCTTTATTTTTCATTTTTCATTTTTCTGAAGAAAAAAAAAACCAGTTACAAACCCCTGTGTGTTGTTTTCACTGTCTAAATACCATGAATGTCATTATTACTTTCCACACATAATTCCCTGACCAATTTTAGGTTTAGCTTTTTGTTTGTTTTGTTCACCACCCTGGCCCCACCCCTATTCCCTTATGTTCTTAAAAGCAAACAAAAAACTATAACAGAAAGAAAGAAAAATAAGACAGGAGAGGAAGTAAGAAGGGAACGAGGCACAAACCCTAAAAAAGTCACTAGATTGGAGGAAGGGGGAAACAAAACAGTGAAAAGCAAATACAAGAAAATGACAGACAGATAAAACAAACTCAGAGAAAGAGAATTATCTCTTCAGTGGTTTCTGAAACACACTGTGCTTTGGGTGTGAAGAAGGCTGGGCTGTTGCCTTTGCCCCAGACATAGATACACTACTGTTAGTGCTTTGGCTTGCTGGGGTTTACTTTCATTACCCACAATCCTAAAGTGTTAACAAAGCACTGACAATCTCCTGGTGGGGAAAGCCAGTATACTTCCTGTATTTTTGAAAATGCTTTCTTCCAAAGCAATCAAAGTTCACAGAAGAGAGGCAAGCCCCCCACACACCCCCCTCAATGTGACACAGTTCTCAGTCAATTAAGCAATTAAGCAAATCAGCTGTTCAATTAAGGGAGCTCTGGTCCTTGAGAGGCTGAAGGGTACTCAGGTGTTTGTTTGAGAAGGGGGAGCTAAATGTACCCAAACACAACCCACCTAATATGTCAGAATGAAATGTTCCCAAGTCTTTCACAGATTGAGGATTAAAGAGGCCATCTCTAAAAACCAGGGGCTGTCTAGGATCATGGCGGGGTAGGGCATTAGAGAATTTGAATGGATGTCTTTGAGACAGAGAAAGATAGACTGCATTCTTTAAATAAAGACAGGAATGTCAAGTAAGCAAGAATAAAAATGCAAATGTGGTATTTTAAACACCTGTTGACACAAGTGAGGAAGTAAAGTGGAACACTATAAATATATATGCTCCCACAACCTGTCAGCTTCAGCAGGTAAGAAATAGTACACACCCATTCTCGGATACAAATCCTGCTATTTTGTAAGCTGAAGGAAACATGATGGAAACCCCCATTAGAGAGCATTTGAGTATCTCACATATACGCTCACCGCTTTTCTGTGTTAATTGCAAGAACAACAGTTCCTAACCTGTGGAGCATGAAGAAACAAAAGGCTGTCTCCAGTGTCTGCTGATTTCAACTGGGGACTGTCAAAGTGTGGCAGCAGGAGCCTGAAATCTCCATCCAAGTACAAAAATCTGGGCATTCACACATATCCCAGCTGAACTGGGGAAGAAATGCAAACACAACAAGAGGAAAAGACAGCTAAATCTGAAACGCTATCAGCCAGAAGCCTTTCTGTGGAAGATCTGGGGAAGATATCACAGTGAAAATGTGCATCTACATTGTGGGAGCCTGAAACAGGTACAGACACACCCGAACAGCAGAGAACTATAATATTTTCAAGGCGTCTAGGAGAAAAAGCAAATCATATCTCTTTGCGGGTTGCCTGCTAGTGTATTCCACCACATCGCAAGGCAAAGGTAACTCAGCTAGAGGTTTAGGACTGTGGAGTCTGAACCACAGGGCATGCAATACTTAGCAAGATTTTCTTCCTGTGGGATCATAAGGGGTAACACTTTTCAAAGATGGGCACTTATTCCTGATAAATGAATGATGTGATATATTGTAACACTTGTAAGTCACCCCGGATAAGGGTGTCTGCTAAGAAATATAATAATAATATGACTGCCTGATGCACTTCCACTGATTTCTGCTGTTGATCACGTTTAACCATTATCCTCAAAACTAGTCTGTCATCCCATTCCTAACCCTGACCCTAACCTAATTATACAAGTGAAATTAAACAATTTTTTTTCACCATTTCTCCATGACATCCTACAAGTCTTGATCTACTAAGAGCTCTCAAGGACATATTAAGGAGTACTGTGAAAAAGCACCCGTTCTCAGTTCTCAGCATAATATATGAACCTTGCTAGCCTATCATTAGTAATATATCAATATCTATTGGTTTGATTGACTTGAAATCAATTACTGTTCAGGCACAGGATGGGTATTACCAAGCAGGATGTGTCTAATCTCTGCGATCTAAGAGGATAATAGGTAACCAAAGCAGACTGCAGTTGGCCTAAATATGTTGCACTGCAGAAAATACTAAAGAAAAACCACATGAAATGGGCAGGCCTTTCAATTCAGAGAACAATGCGCACACAGGTGACTTGTTCAGAACGGGGATCTGAAAGGTCACAGTTTGACAACTCTGAGTTTTCAAACATCGTTCTCCCTCCTTTTTCGGTCAAATGTAGTCGAATTGAAAACAAATGACCCAACTCAAGCTGTTCTGCATTGTTCTGCTCATTCTGTGAAATGTCTGCCTTCTTCATTTCCGATTAGCTCTTATTTTTTAGCAGCAAAAGGTGAGGCTGGATAGATTTGTAAAATGTAAAAAAAGGTTTTGGACAGAGACTATAGGGTGAGGGGCTGGAACCTTTGTACCAGTAACTGCCCAAACTGTACATCTTTGAAAGTTCACAAGTGACTCCATCATGCTCAAACACTTTGAAATATGACTGTTTTTTGACATGGATTAAAAGGGCTGTGTGTCAGATGCATATAAAATGCAAATAGGAGTTGACAAATTTAGCTGCTGTGGAATTAATTAATTACATATCTTGCCCAGATATCATCACTATCATTATCATCATCATCCTTAGTAGTAGTAGTAGTAGTAGTAGTAGTAGTAGTAGTAGTCAGCAGTAGTAGTAGTAGTAGTAGTAGTGGTGGCTGTACCACAGTACCACAGGATGTTTGCATGTTTTACTGTGGTTTTACCCTAATTTCTGTAGATGCTTACAGGTTGCACATGCCTATACTGTGCTTTGCTACACTGAACACTGAGCAAACCCAGGTCCAGCATAGTAAGAAACACTGAGAAACATTGATCATGCTGTATTGAGGCAATCCCTTGGTCAGGTGTAGTACAGCACAGTGTGTTGTGTCCACAGGACATCACTGTAAAGCTATAATGTCAACATGGTAATAGTGCCCAAGTCTGATAGTACATTTACCAAGGTAAACCTGCAGAGTATCAGGAGTCGTAATTCAGTAATGCCTGATAATCTCATTGTGAAACACTGTGGCTTTTCACAACGCATGGCATCCCAGGATCCCTGTATGTGTTGGTCCCTGGGATGGATTGAGATCTGTGTGTTATCTACCTGTCCCTGGCCTGGACTTTAAAGCGTACCTGTCCACAAAAGGGAGCAACAGGCCTTATAAAAAAAGTGAATTCCCAGAAAATGATCTGCTAGTTCCCAAACTCCCAACCACATCAAGCCTCACATTGATCAGAATAAAAATACCATCTGTAACTATGTATAAACTCCCTTATGAAAGTTTACTGTAGCACGGCATAGTAAACATCCAGCACAGCATAGAGAAATCATTCTAAAGTATAGAGAGGTAGAGTACACTGTCATACAAAGCATGGAAAACTGTAGCAAAGCAAAGTCAATGCGTAAGACGGCTAAGGTAAACCAATATGAGAACTGCCACAATACTGTACAGATGAATTGTGGTGAACTTTCAGAAGGGATGCCCCAAATATATTTGGTATTACTGTCCCTTTTTCTATTGAATTACTGCAATGGCCTCACAGATGTTACTGTTGTGATAAATATGAGCTGTTATCATATTAGATTTAGGCATTTCCATTTCCATTCAGTGGCCTGCTTGAAAGTGTGTGGTTTTATAGGCAAGACAAGCTTGTGGCTTGGTAGCTATTGGTGATGGGATATTCCACATGTATTGACAGTGGCCAAGGTTAAAAAGTGGCACGAGTTGACCTCAACCATATTGGGAAAATAAATTAATAAATAAAAAATATAGAAAAGACCTGCAGAATGCAATTTTCGGCGCACAATTGACTGTCACAATGCAGACTCCCTGCAGTGTACTGTGTCATCTGCCATTGCATTACAAATCAACACAGAATGACACAGCTATATTGGACTTCAGTACAACTGAGCTATGAACTGACCATGTACAATCCAGACAAGGACATCACTGGGGCTGTGTGATTCTTGGCTGTGCTGCTTCCAAAGGCCATGCACTTAAAAAGCAATAAATAGAATTGGGTCTTCATGGACAGGAGCTTAACCCAATCATGATCCGCAATCTCATATTTCTTGTCTGGTGGTGGCTGCTTCAGTAGAATTCACTTTTTTTCAAGTTGTCAATATATTTTAATGCTAATTTCTTCTCAGCAGTTCTATTTTCTCTTCAGGGGGTTATTTTTTGATTGGCCACTATGACCTTCTTTGTTTATATCTGTTATGTTTTAACTTCAGAGAAGTACTTTCTTTGGATTTATTGTAAAGGCAGTGACATAAAGGATAAAAAACAAGAAATGGCCAGCAATTCAACTTTCTGTGTAATTTATGGGTAATCTATAAGGAGATTATAACGTGTGTTTCTGTACCTGTCTAGAAGAAAGATGACATCAACAAAAATATAAGCTTGCATAAGACGAGTTTGTGTGAAACTGCATTTCTAATCATTCATTTTAAACAAGATTTGTGTATTCAACAATTCTTGTCAATACTACCAATCTATGCATTTATTTATTGATATGGTAGTTGAATTGTAGATTGAATCAATAGAAAGATCACAGAGAAGTTTTGAATAAAACAAAGGGCAGATCAATCGATCTCTGGACTTACACAAGACGCCAGATGTTCCTGTTTACACAGACATGATGACAAAACACAAGGAAAAGACATGGTTTCACAGGACAGCATCTTGCAAAAGCTCCACATTGTGCTCCTTCAGCCTGCCCAATATGGTATATAATTCCCTGTTCATTGCTAGCTAGATTATGTAACCACACAAAGTCCCAATATATATGTTAGCTCAAAACAGAGATCAAAGTGAAACCATATAATTCACTACGAGCTAAAATATTGCTTATGCGTTAAGCCTACATTACATCCCAGTGCAACACATGTATGTATATAAGTATGCATGTATATCTATCTATATATATATATATATATATATATATATATATATAGAGAGAGAGAGAGATAGATAGATAGATAGATAGATAGAGAGAGAGAGAGAGAGACATATAGATACAGATATAGATAAGAATATAGATATAGATAAATATACACCCACACAGATACATACTGCCATATACTGCAGCACATTTCATTCTGATCAAGGTATTTGTATAATTCGGTCATTTTAAGATAAACATTTGAATTCCCTGCAGCACTGAAGGTCTTAATATTGCAAAAGTTGCCTAGAATTAAAAGCATGAGATATTATCATGGGAGTATACCATATTAAAAGTAAATCTATAGAGTATCTATAGGTATCTATACAGTTAAGGCCAAACTCCCAAACCAATTGTGAAAACTGTGTTTTGTTATTTGCATTTTGCAGTTATTGTGTACAGAAGTATGCATTGGTCAGGCAGAATATCTTAGCAGTCTATTGCATCACTCATTCTATGTAAAGAGGGAAATAAATATAGGCATATTGAAGATATATAGTGTAAATAGTGATCAGTAACAGAAACTGTAAACAAAGTGGGTTAAAAACACATAAAGCCCTTTAGATAAGTATTTGGAGGGACATAATTGATAATTATTGTCTCTCTCACTCTCACTTGCCCGAGATGGTTACATTATTTTTGCAGCTTATGCTGGTTATTACTGAAGGGGAAAAAACGAGAAGTTGTGCTGAAAAGCTGAGCTGATTCTGCAAGTGCACCGGGGAGAGGTTGTGTCAGCTGCGCCTCTGCAAAATTTGCGGTTTTTGAAAAACAGCTTTTTTTTTTTTTTTGCAGCTCCATCTCCGCAGCTCGGCAGTCTGTGTTTCTTGCAGTTAAAAATGGCGGGCGAGGTCGAAGCCCAAGAGATATGTCAAGATGTATTGTGTTTGTACGTCCGATTATGTTAAGAAACTGTCCGATCATTATTGTGCAAAGAACACTACCTTGAAATAAACTCAAGACGAAACTCATTTTTTTTTACAACTGTGTCGTTTGTAACTCGGTTCTTGCCTTCTTTCTAAATGTATGTTTGCTTTTTTGGTGTCGAGGGAGCGGAAGTGTGGCCAGGAAGTCTGAGGCTTTGACAGGAAGCCTGTTCAACTCCTGATAAAGACACCTGACGGAGCCCTGAGCTCACAGTTGCTATCAATTATTCTTTAAATAACCCTTTTCTAGTTGGGAAAGAAAATGAACAAAATGCTGATCATCCCTGTCCTGATAAAATCCCTAAACACAGTGGGATGCTGCCCAACCCCATTTATAGATGTTGTTAAGACCAGGATTTAAGATTTCAGTGCCGTTATTACATCTATGTTAACGGTTGTGTGTGTTGTATAGGGGGAGGGTAAAAGGTGCGCAGATACCGATAGACATCTGACAGTTTAAGATTGCCCTGGTGAATCATAGCGAGATATCCAAGGGGCAGCAACGGTTACAAAATATAAAAATGCATACATAAAAATACTCACAAGCAGCTCTTTCCGTTGTGTTCAATAATACATGTTGATAATCATGTCTCACAATAAAAGCTAACCTACATTAATACAATGATTTGAATTACATGTTGTTGAAGTGAATACAACAAAATAGTGAGGTGCAAGTAATGTTTAGACGTGCTAGGCCCTGTTTATAAAGAATATTGTTTTGCTTGATCGTTTCGGGGGTGTTTATGCCATTATACTACAAGGCTAAATACATACAAATAAAAATAAAGTAAGGGCTCTACTCGACCACATTTAAAGCAGTGTGTTCAAATAATTTGATAAAATGCGCTGAATTTGGAGCGGTTTAGTAGACTGTGGAAATTGCGCTTTTTCTAAACCTGAAAAATAACGGTTTTAAGCAAAATGCACCAAAGGAAACGAAGATGCTGTTAGAAGAACTTGTTTATAATTCGTAATAACTTTAAGAATTCGACTGTTCAGTTTAATTACACTTAACAGTAAATAATGTAATAATTCAGCACGTCGTATTTGTTTAATGCTTAGGGACCTCTTGTTTCTTTGAAATAAACTGGAAATGATTTAGTGTTTTCTTAATATATTTAGCCTCAAACCGAGCTACAACACAGCTTTAGATTATATATGTTTCTACTTCATGGACACACATATTACAAAACAATTAAAAAGCAACATTTATTCCTCCACAAACATCAATTGAGTTGCAGAGGTAATACAATAGCGCGTGTAACTCTCTAATGCTACAGCCTACATGTAACCATAAAACAAGAGTGACAATTGTCGTCTGCTAAAATATACTAGGTACATGTAGTAGTAGTAGGATATATATATATATATATATATATATATATATTAGAGGGACAGGGGGAGGGAGACAGAGAAAGAGAGAGAGAAATATAAACTTAAAGTCCAATGGTGACCAGCCCAAAATCATAATGCTTACATTAAAAACAACAACAACGGTAATACGGATATGGAAACAAAGATGTCAACAAATATATATATATATATATATATATATATATATATATATATATATATATATATATTAGTACTGTAATAGATAATTATTTTATATGATACATATGTATATATCACACAAAATGATGTATTTATTTATTTATTTATTTATTTATTTAGCAATGCTAACATTATTTCGTACATTTTTCGTTTCAAATTCTTGGCGTAGTAAACTCTCTCTCTCTCTCTCTCTATATATATATATATATATATATATATATAGAGAGAGAGAGAGAGAGAGAGAGAGAGAGAGAGTTTACTACGACATTATTATTATTCCCGCTGCTAAACTTTTGTATTTTAAGTTAATTTTCATTATTCTGTCTCAAATATGTGACAAGACTGAAGTAAAAAAAAAAAGCAAAGAACAACGCGAATGACGGGAAAAAAAATGAAAATTAATTAATTAATCAAGATTTAATAACTAACCGTTTATTTTTATTTTTTATAGTTCACATCAACCCTAATCCGTTTTGAGTGGCTGGAACAAATTCATCCAAAGAAGACTTGAAAAACGGTGCCAAAGTCGGTCGTCGGGCCACCTGTCCGGACCAGTGCGCTCCCACTCTCTCCACAGCTCACCATACTGGTGAATAATCCACCTCACTGGGAAAGACAAGCACCCGGAGCAAGTGACTGTTCCCCTGACACGCCTGGACACCATTTAGTTTTTATCTGAGTCTAAAGTAGCGGTTTCTTGTGTTATTAAAGAGCAGACATACAACCACTAACGGGAAGGAAGAGGAAATTTTGTACAAGAAGGAAAGAGTGGGGACCTCGCATTACCGCCTCGCCTGTGCGAGATCTGTGTGAACCGAGCAAGTGGGTGGTTTGCTATTCATTTTAAGAAACAACACAAACAGGTAGAGAAGAGAAGTTAAACGCCTACCTTAATTGTGCAGTCCATTGGAAAGGCCCTAGTTTTAGAATTGCATGAATTGAATTGTCGTTTTTTGTTAGTTTTTTTCTTGTCTTGTGTGTGATACAAACTTTTGCTTAAATCGCATCGGCTTCAAGCAAGCGCCCTTAAGCTTTGGCACAAACCATTGCAGCAAATTCGCTGAGACCATAACCGGATGAGAAGTTTTTTTTTTCTAAAATTGGGAAGTGAAGTCACACAAACCATCAAAGCTGGTTTCCTATTGGTGAAACTCAGCAATTTTTTAATTTGTAAAACCTAAAGGCGTTTTCTTTTTTTCTTTTTTCGCAAGATAAGATCCGCAGATCTGCGCATACCGAAAACCACTGATTTGATTATGCACTCCGCCTAGAAAACTGTCATTAATTTTCTTTCCAAGCTTGTTTATTCGCTTGTTTTTATCTAATGTGCATTACATTCTGTAGAGCTGCAGAGGAAATACAGTTTAAAGCTGTTCCCCGCGATTGAGAAAAAGCAAAGATTGATAACAGGTGCAATAAAGCAGAAATCACACATGGCACACATGCACAATCCACGTTTTGATGTGTTTTATCTGCGGAAAATGAATGCTTCATATTTACAGTAGAGCTGAAACGAATATATGCAACATCTCCTCCAAAAACGTGTACATAAAACTGGCATTTATGTTCAACAAGGACCTAATAACTAAGATGTTTCAGCTAGCCTACATGTTACCCTATAGTATAGCGGTCAGTGCCAAAAATAGACTCATTTCATTTCCGATGTATCGATTGTAGACCATTGTTTACTTGTTGTTTTCGTCAATCAAAAATGTTACCCTGTTTAAATTCAAGATATGTCTTACTGTCACGCTTAAATGCTTAAATGTTAACATGTAACACTGAGACCAAAATACTCCTGTTTAGGATTTGAATGATCCTTTATATTAGTCTTAGAAGGGACTATAATGCATATATAAAGAGAAAAACATGGTACTCTACACTCAGATGTCTCTCATTTAAGGCACTATGTTGTAGGTTATAGCCACAACAAAAGTTGTATTACAATTAATAATAAAGCGTTAACAATTCACACTTCCAATTGTCAACCCAGCCGGTTATTGTGATAAACACACATTGTCTGCTGTTGTCTGAGGATTTGACCAAATAATTGTGTTGACCCTTCTTTATGAAAACCACACACTTTTTTGTTTTTTCCTTCCTTTATAGGCCAGACCTCAACCTCACTCCTCCCATCTCGTCTAAAAGCAAAATGCTTATTAGGGTGACTGAGAACACTATTTCATAAACATCTGATCATATATAATGTAATCTGAAACGAAAGTACCGTACTGTAAGACCTGCGATTCAATTATCACAAACGCATTACCACAGAACATGGTAACACACCGTTTTCACAGCAGTGGGTTATATTATACTGTTCATTATAATACAACGCAACGAAAACAGAGCCAGGCATAACCTTTCGTTTGACTAATTATTGCCTCTTTGCTGACGTATCTGCTAAACACAAACTGGACTTCTTGGACTAGTTTAATATTACTTTATTCCTCCGCCTGTAAGTATGTAACCTATGTTTCAACACAGAAAAAGGTGTGTTAAGATCAACACACAAGAAACGGCAAAATAATGACGTGTTAATACAAAAGCAGAAGAGTGTTATGTGAAGTTTAGAAATGGATGGTCGATATTTGTTATTTGTTTGTTTGTTTGTTTGTTTGTTGATGTAAGGTTGCGAATCTAAGACCTTCTCATATGGGCCAGATCCTGCGTCATTCAAAAGTACGCAATTGGCAACACACTGAACGAATACACATTGATTGTTTCATAAATAGTTAACAATCACTACTTTCTGTAGAAACAGTGTTAGATTCTCTGTTATGAATTTACTTATTTGGACAACTAACGGATGGCCCTTCAATTCATATCTAGGACTTAGCACCGCATTATGTCTGCATTTGCTGCCTAGAACCTAGAAGTAGAATGTATGCTTTGTATTTTATATTAACTGTATGATTTAACTTCAGCACTTCTGTAATTTGTAAACTATAATTGTATTATGCTTGATTTGAAATTCGTACTGTATTGTTTCAATTTTGTATTGCTCATATAATAATAAACATAATCATCATCATCATTATAATCATAATACCTCTAAGGTACAAAATCGGCCCATTGCAAACTATTTAAAAATCGTATAATCGCTTTCCCAGTAGAATCAAACGAGACAAATCTTCACAAATACATCCCAATAATGATTTTTGAGAAGATGACTGTCCGCTTGTGGATCTAATGTGTCACCAAGAAAACATAATGGACGCGTGTTGATCTTCACATGTAGCCCAAATATCTAATATCGAATATTTTTCTTACGCGCTATGCATATTTTACAGAGAACTGCAGATACATTTCACAAGCGAATGTGGTAACTAAGTGACAGTTAACACAATCACGCTCTCCTGTCCTATAACGTGTGCATTAGTCACGCCAAATGCAAACATTGATACACTACACACATTTGAATCAGCATGTTTCCAACACAGCAGTTCCAATTATAAGCGTCATTGTCAATAATAATAATTAAAACAATTCAATTTGCAACTACTGTAATTTAAGACATCTATACTTGGGGAAATTGTTCAACTTGATTCCTAATCGTCCATTTGATCCCGGAAATCCCGTTAACCGCAACCAACACGATCAATCCAGTCGGCCCTCCTGTCAGCGTTAAATATCCCTCAGTCTGGGTAAGACACCGACACGCTGCTTATCCGCTAAACACCGCCACCTGCAGGTCAAATACAAGAGTTAATCTGTTTCGTAAAACAACATGAAAGATATTATAATTATTTGTAGGCACAGTATTTTGGAGTATAATTAAAGGTTACTATATATTTAATTGTATTTTATTTTGTTAAACAATATATATTCGATATAGATAGGCTATAGATGTGAGATGGCATGCAATTAGCCTAGTTATCTGGCACATACAACACTAGGTAGGCTACTTCAAATGTCAGGCAGAATCATTGGGCCATTCCTGCTTGAATATCTAATCCTGTCGGGAAAACAGTGCTACAGAACGAATAAACAAACTATGTTTCTATTAAATTTGTTCACCTTTTCAGAAAAACGTTGCAATACCTTTAGTAATTGATTTCACAAACTTTTAATGTAGGCTACTGCTTAAAGCGGTATTCTAATTCTTCTTCTTCTTCTTCTTCTTCTTCTTCTTCTTCTTCTTCTTCTTCTTAATAATAATAATAATAATAATAATAATAAATATTATTACTATTGTTATTTTTATTACTAGGGGGACTTCTTTGCCCAAAACAAGGTGCATTAATTAAGGAACTGTTAAGCAACTGTACACTACATACATAGTGCCACCATAGGCATAGGGCCTATAGTTTAAGAAAAAAAAAATCCTGAAAGTCAGCTGAATTTGATTTGCTCCCTGGTGAGCCTAAATAAAGCTTTTGAAAATAACTATCCTGAATATGTCTTGTTTCTCTCATTGACTGAAGCCTTCTGGAAATTATATAAATGGTATGGGGTCCATGGTTGGGAGAAGGTTAGGGGTTTGTTGTCTTGTTTTGATTTTAAATTGGGGCTCACGGGATGGGTCTGTCTGGCACGTCGCTCCTCGGATAACCCACCACACTGTAACCCGACCCCCCTGCGCCTGTCCGGACTCAAATCACGACTCCAGCCGGCCGGCCCGTGGGCTGAGGCGGGATAACTTTGCCAGATGCGCCCTTTGCGGAGGAGAGACCAATTGTTTGTTTACACAGGACCCGGCCTGCGTCCTTATCTGCGCTCGCCACTCACGCTGTGATTTCTAACTTTTCACAGCCCCATTGTCTGGAAATGACCCCCCTGGGCCGCCCGCGTTACACCGACCAGCCCCAGAAACACAAACAGGGCTCTAATCAGGGCAAAACTCGCCAGGACAGGAGAACTCAAGGAGAGATGTTAGTTTGCCATATCCAGTGGCGGTATATCGTCTGAACCCTCATCTAAACTCTCTCGCCACCCTTTTTAAATCCATGAAATCAGTCAACAACTATTGTCCGACGAGTATGCTGATGGACAACTTAAGTGATGCATTTTCTTGGGTATTTTTCGGCTACATAATGGTTCCCCGAAGCCCCCAAATTGATATCTTAGCTACAGTCACCAATGCACGTATTATGAATTGAACGTTTGCTGAAATTATGACAGCGATTTCCTCTGTTTTCATTTTTTTTACGAGAAACGCCAAATATGGGCAATGGCAAGAAACCGGCCACACTCGAGTTATTTTCGTTTTGGTACAATGACAAAATTATTTCCATTCAAAAACCTTCTGGGCTTCTTGCCTGTTATCAACTATAGTACACTTGGGTAACAAATAATTTGCGTTTGTGAGAACTGATAATTTTCTATATAACATGTAAATGCTTAAAATACCAGGTAAATAGTGTAATTCTTAAAGTGGGTATTTTGCTTTGTTTTGTGACTTTCTTTTTTATTTTATTTTTTGGACACAAAAAAAGATATACTATTATGTTTTAACAGGCACGACACAACGTTTGCGTTAAATCAACAAACAACAGTAAAGTTTTCTCCTAAGTGCTTTATTGCCTCAGATCTGTGACCATGAATCCACTTGTTGATTTACACATTATATTGTGTCAGTCCCGATGTTATTGTTGTTGTTGTTGTTGTTGTTGTTGTTGTTTAATCGTGACTATTGATCAGGCTAAATAAAAACTGGCATTGTGAATTTAAGATTTGATTAGTGCAGTGCTATGTATGGTATTTCATTCTTTTCAATTCAATGCATTCAAACACGTCAATTTAGCAAGATCCCCCGACAGAAAAACGAAAAGCATAATATAATGCTGCTATAGTATAAAGTGCTTATTCGAATTACAGGTGGAGGTAAACGAGTTTATTCAAATGTCGAATAACTGTACGCCACATAAGGCTGTAAATGACGCTTCATTCTAGTCACGTTTTGCCTCTATATAACGGTGAACGTCATAGTCCTGTTTTGACAATGGTTCATTATTATATGTGCATTCATTAAATTAGTGTAGATATTCTTCATGCATTCTTCACTCGATATTCTGTGGGTTTATAGTTTTGGATTACGACATTGTTGTTACATATTAATTAATTCAGGCTGTATAGGCGTTCCCTCATCCACATAATACCCGTAAATGTTTTGATGCGTAATTCCGAATTTATTTCCTTTATATTCTTACGCTTCTCCCAGATATTTGAAACAATGGGAAGAGATATTCACACCAACGTCCTTCTATATTTAAACCACTATGTCGGCTCTGTGCCTTTTGTATTTCCTATAGCCTTGAGCGGGAGACATATAAACATAATTTACTATCATGAATAAACCTTTCCACAGCCTAAAGGACCCGGGCCTGCGCACATGCACATTGTGACAGAATGCGCCACATATACATCTACAACAGAAAAGCAGAACACCAACAGTTCCGTCATATAAATACATTTGTAGCAGATAATTCACATTTACAATACAGTCTACAATATGCTAATCATTTCGCTCCAGGGAGGCTGTAAAATAATAACACAGATTAAACAGACTACAATTATTTTATGAAATAATAAGTGCAATATTAGCATAAATTAGTATACTTACATGTATGCTGAAAATATAATCTTAGGTTGATTTATACAAAATATATGTTTACATATAAAAAAATGGATTATAAAATACAAATATATGATTATTTTTTAATAAATATGCAAATATGCATGAACATACATACTTTTTTATTAATATATATAATCATATATTAAACTGCCATGGGTTAAATTTCGAGTAGCCTAACCCATACAAATATATATGCTTAGTCTAGTCTCAGTTCAATGGGTTAATGCAGCAATTTGGTTTGTCAAATGTCTAGGGATTGTCACACGTCAGTTCTTCAAAAAGTATAAAGTGGCGGCTATCAATTTATGGAAGCAATTTGATTGGATTTGCACTTGTGGTTGTTGCGTTTTCCGCGCCTCCGGTTGACAAACAGGTGTCTGTGTTGGTCACGATTAGACAATTTAACTTTACTATACGCATGTTGCTGTTTCATATAACCTCACATATCTAGACGAGGAAATAAAAACTAACCATGTTGTAATTTCTCATCAGAAGCCATTTAACACTACATATATATCAAAACGCAATAGGGTATCTACATGTCTATCTTAATACGCAGCCATTGATGGGGCTAAATTTAACGGATTGCGCAAAAAGGGGGTGCGATGTACCTTGTCAATTAACACATCCTTGACGAGTCTTACTTCACTTAAAATGTAGACTTACTTCAGTGGATGATGCCCTGAATGCCTTCTTATTCA